>NC_012878.2:59090051-59416394 GCF_000003195.3 Sorghum bicolor
TCTCGCGGGTGCAGACTCGACGCGTGGGGCGTCGGGGCGAGGAAAGCGGGGTCGTGTGGCTCGAACGGTCGTCGTCGTGCTCCGGCGGACTCGGCAGCAGCAGCTCTGTTCGGCGCAGGCGGGTAGCGGCGGGGCGACGTGCTGCCGTACGTAGCGGACGCGTCCGCGCTCGGCTCACGTCCGAGGTAGCGGCTCCGGCTGCAAGGCGGAGGGTCAGGATGGTCACCATGCAGGCAAAAGGAGGGATCTTTGGGGCTGTGGAGGCTCACCGGGTTGCGCCTGGACATGGAGTCGGGGCTGCGACGAGCACTGCTCCCCGGCGAGGCGAGGATCGATGTGGCTTCACAACGCGGACGTTGACGAGGACGAGGGCCCGACGATGGCGTGCTCGGTGTGGCTGGTTCCGGCAAGCGAGCGCAGAGGCCGTGCTCTGGCGCGCGTGGCGGCGCGGACAGGAAGGAGTGGGTGAGGGCGAGGCTTCGACTTGGGTTTTATATCCCGGAGGCTAGGGTTCTAGGTGAAGGCGCTGCCGTCCGGGCTGCTTGATGGGACGGCCGGTGCACGTGGCGGTCATCCGATGCCTGGGGCAGGTGGCGCGCGCGGCTGGGAACCTTCGAGAAGAGCTAGGGTTCGGGCGCAACGCAATTTGCGGAGCGGATTGCGGCTCGGCGGGGTCCGCACTGTCGTCCGTCGCGGAGCTGGCTGGTGCGGTGCGACGGAAAGCGGAGGTGCGCGGTTGTACGGAGGTAGAAGGCGACGGCGCGGGGTAACGGAGAGGAGACGGAGGTAGCGGCTCCCATCCAGTTACCTGGCTGGCGAGTGGGTCCGGGACTCCGGGCTGCGGCGTCGTGCGTTCGAGAGAGGGAGAGCGTGCGGCGGCTCCCTGCGCGTGCAGCGCACGTGAGGGCAAGGGAGTGGGAGCTGGGCCGATGAAATTGATATTTCGTCCGATGACACAAAGGAGGTAAAGTTAGAGGCTTAGAGCGAACACTTAGAACGTTTGCCATCCAAAAAATTGATCTAGAGGTTGGAGTACCCTGTGATGGTTCTTGGTGTGGCGTAATTGGTGCTAGAGCATCTCTAGCAGTTTTCCAATACATCTCTCCCAATAACATACTCATGGGGTATAGTTGTCGACAAAAAATTGCTCGGCAGTCCACCAAAGGGAAACCTGAGGTGGTAATTTGTTGTTGTTGTTGTTGTTGTAGAGGTGAGCGAGATCAGGAACCGGATGGTAATACAAGCACCGAGACACAAGATTTAGACAAGTTCAGCTGTTATTATGAGGTAATTATATTTTGCTGGCAGTTGATGAGTCCAAAAACACAATGACCATTAACTTCCAAGATGCTAAGCAGCTATTGAATCATTTTCATGTTCATGTCACTGTTCTATGCTTATCCATCAAGTCTTCTGTTCAACCTGGCTATTTGTTCTCTTTTCACCATCCTTTTAATGTAAGAGCAGCATTCGAATTCTGAAATTATAAGAAATGACCATGGGTTTGGGTTTAGTGTTGTGGCATGCTACTATACCTTGCACGTTTGGATTTTTTTTAACTTTATGAAATTATTGTATTATAAGTACATTAGACAAAAGGTGTTTCAACTATATATAACATAATTATTATACTGATGATTTCTATAAAAATTTTGTAATTATATTTCTTTTTTTATCCTTGATATATTTTCTCCTAGTTACATGCAAAGCTTGAGACACTTAGAGACGAACCCTTGTGTGTGGATCGTACATGCCTGAATTGGAACTTGTAGCAAAGATCCGAGGACAACGTCTTTTTCCCTCCTTCCTTATGATATTTCTTTCCGACCATGTGAGCCAAAGAGCAATGATCATCAACATCTTTGTTTGCTCTCTAGTTTTCAGAATTATCTCCACTGCTCCCATAGTAGTCTGGGACAACATCAGCTATCTTCTCTCGGCCTCCAAACCCAAAAGTTGCCAAAGTTGTTTTGCATATTTGCATTTGAAGAACAGGTGCCCCCCATCTTCTCCTAGATGATTGCAGACCGGGCATCTTGTGTCAATCTTCATGCCTCGTCGGACAAGATTACATCTGAGAGGGTGACTGTTGTGTGCAAATCACCATAAGAAGTGCTTAATCTTGTTTGGGCATTTCAACTTCCATACTACTTTCCACAGTCCACTAGGACCAGTATTGCTGCCGCCTTGCTGGCCACTTGGCAATCTAGATCTCATCAGGGCTTCATGCGCCACCTTGTAAGCGCTCTTTACATTGAAGATTTTGTGTTTGTCGAAGTGCCAGGCGATAGTGTCATCTCTACCTTGGTGGACTGGAATCGCGAGGATCAGATCAGCATCTTCCTTCCAGAACAAGTCCTGAACTAGATGCTCATCCCATTGACCTGTGTAAGGGTGAACTAGCTCAGCAACCTCCACAAGGATGTTATGGGCACGTGGGGTGATCGGCCTTCTTGTGAAATCCCTCACGATCCAAGGGTCTGACCAGATATTAAGGCCTACCCCATCCCCAACCCTCCAAATCATTCCATTCTTCATAACTTTTAAGCCTTCCAGTATACTCCGTCAAGAATATGACATCCCCGCCTTCGGTTTGGCTTGGAGCACCGAAGTGTTTGGGTAGTATTTGGCTTTCAAAATCCTTGCACATAGAGAGTTCGGTTGCTGCAGAAGGCGCCAACCTTGTTTCATGAGCATAGACAGATTGAAGGAGTGGATATCTCTGAACCCGAGACCACCCTCCTCCTTCAGTTTTAGCAACTGATCTTTGCTCAGCCAATGAATTTTGTGCTTCCCCTCCTGATGATTCCACTAGAAACGATAGATCATGGCTCCAATGTGGTCACATAGCGTTTTGGTTAGATCAAAACAGCCCATAGCAAATGTCAGGATCGCCTGTGCCACTGCCTTTATCAAGATCTCCTTTCCTGCCCAGGACAAAAATTTCTCATTCCATCCCTACATTCGCTTCCAAATCCGGTCCTTCAGATAGGCAAAGGTGTTCATCTTGGACTTTCCCACGTGCACTACCTCTCATTCATGGTCTCCTTCGTCACTTGTAGCAAATCACACACCACCTTCTTTTGATCCGGCTTTGTATTCTTACTAAATAGGATGGCTGATTTTGTTTTGTTTATAACTTGACCCGAACAAGCTTCATGTAATTGGAGAATATTCTACAAGTGCTTGCAATCCCCCTCACTCGCCCGAATCAAAATTAGAGAGTCGTCGGTGAATAACAATTGTGAAATGCTTGGTGCACTATGACAGATTTTACTCCAGCGATTAAACCTTCTTCTTCCCCTTTTCTGAACAAAGCTGAAAATGCTTCAGCACACAACAAGAAGAGGTAAGGGGACAAAGGATCCCCTTGCCGCAGACCCCTTCTCGGCGTGAAACTTTCAGAGAGGTCACCATTGACTTTAACTCGGTACCTCACTGTTGTAACACACTCCATGATCAGTGAAATCCACCGCTCATGAAACCACAACTGTCTAATCATCCTCTCCAAAAAGCACCATTCAACCCTATCATATGCCTTGCTCATGTCAAGCTTGATAGCTGCATAGCCCACTTTGCCTTCTCTTTTATTCACCAGGAAATGAGTTAGCTCGTAAGCAATGAGGATGTTATCAGAGATCAAACGCCCTAGAAAGAAAGCACTTTGATTAGGGGTAATAATTTGAGGGAGCACCTCTCGCAGTCTGTTGGCAAGCACTTTAGACACCACCTTGTAGACCACATTGCAGAGACTAATGGGCCTCAGATCAGTCACCTTTTGTGTTCGGTCCACCTTCGGAATGAGAGATATGATCGTATCATTGCAACCTTAATGCATCTAACACCCCTTCAGCACAGTCTGGACTTCCTTGACTAGTTGCTCTCGGACTATATCCTAGTATTTCTTAAAGAACACAACCGGCATACCATTTGGACCCAGAGCCTTTAGGTCACCAATTGCCTGTAAAGCCCCCTTAATTTCGTCAACTATGAACTCAGCAGTAAGGGAGGCATTCATTTCCATGGTTACAACAGGTTGCACGACAGCTAGGAGCTGCTGCACATACTCCCCTTCCGTCTCTGTACCGGACCTAAAAAGCTAGGAAAAATAGTTAGAAATAAACTCCTTCTCCACCTCCTCCACCACCCAATCTCCATTCTCCCTCTGTACATCACCTATTCTATTTCTTCTCCTCCTAACTGAACACGCATTGTGGAAGTATGTTGTATTACGATCTCCATACTGTAACCAGTTGACATGTGCTCGTTGTCCCCAAATATGTCTACTTGCTCCTCCAGCCGATCTACTTTAAAACTCCAGGTCACCTCTCTCTGGGTTGACTCATCACTAATTGGGCCCTTCGCCATTTATCCAGCTCCTTTTTAGCCTTTTTCAGACGTTTCTCCACATCACCAACACATTAACGCTCCAATCCTGCAGGCTACTCGCTACTCCTCTCAGACATTCCCCCAGGCGACGATCAGTACCCGACCTTCTTTCCCATGCATCCTCAATCACCTAACAACACCCTCCTCCTTGATCTAATTTGCCTCAAACCTAAACCCGCTACCTCCTCCCTTGCTCCTACTGAACATCTCAGTCTCAATAACTACAGGCCTATGGTCAGAGTGATATGGATATCCATTTTTCACCTGCATGAGCAGAAACTTCATACGCCAACCCGCATTCACGACAGCTCGATCTAATCTCTCCCTGATATGTGAGTTGCCTGTATTTTGTTTATTTCTCCACGTGAATATATCACCAGAGAAGCCCAAATCACCAAGTTCACAGGTCTCCTAGGCACTTTTGAAGCGGTCAAGACAGGCTTGTGATCTCAGCACACCACCTTCCTTCTCATGATGGTAAAGGATCTCATTAAAATCACCCGCACAAACCCATGGAAGCTGCTCATTGTCTTGATCCTTCAACCACTCCAACCGTTCCCAAGTTTTATATTTCAGCTTGGGATCCCCATAAATTCCAGTGAAACACCATTTGTCCCCACCGGTCTCCAGGACCTCTAGATCAATGTGGTTTTTTGATTTACTCTTCAAAACCACATCGATCCCACACCTCCACAACTCAACGAGACCCCTGCCTTTTCCTTTGCAGTCCACCACCGTCAAGTTCACTAAACTCAACTTCTTCTTAAACACCATCATCCTCCTCCCGTCGAGTTTGGTTTCAGACAAGAAGAGAATATATGCTTCCTCAGCTTTATGGCACCGAAGAAGCCCTCAAACTGCCCAGGTGTTTCCCAACCCCCGATAATTCTAGCACACAAGCTTCATTGATCCCCACAGGACCAGTTCGCCGGCCCTGCCTTCATTACATCAACTACAGAAGATTCCTCCATCAGCTTGCCGAGTTTGAGTGCTCGGTCCAGGCCATCGACAACCATATCTTCCTCCTCCCCCTGGTGGCTCTTCTTCTCAGCAATTTCTCCACCCTCCCCCTTCTCTTTGTTTTCCTTGGGCCAAATAATTCTTTTGAAGCCCCTACCTTTACTGCCGCCTTCTGCCTTTTGATCCACATTACGCTCTATGTCTCCCACCGCACCCTGCTTAACACTATTCTGGTCACTATGCAGAACTGAAGTCTCCAAGTTCATATTCTCTAGCTCTGTAGCAGATGGTTCAAAAGTTAGAGCCTTTTTTGAGCCCCCTACTGATAACGGCGCCTTGGCTACCTTCAGAGGACTCAGCACCTCCTGCTCCTCCCCGCTTAGCAACCCCTTCTCCTTCTATCGGTGTCTGGACTCGGGGTCCAGGCTCTGACGAGTAATGAATCTGCGTGTCCCTTAACCCAAATGGTGATGCAAGAAAACACAGGGTGTTTATACTGGTTTGGGCCAAAGGTGCCCTACGCCCAGTGAGAGGGTCAGAGCCTGTATTGTCTTGCACCCGAGAGTGCTTGTAGTAGGGGAATACAAGTCTATTGTGAGAGAGGGGTGAGTCCTAGGTCTTGGCTTGGGGAGTATGTGAGGGAGTGAGCTCAGTGCCCTGAGGCGTCTGACTCTGTGTGTATGTGTGGTGGTTGAGTGTTTCTTGGAGTGGGAATGATCGTGTGTTCACGTGTCCCCTAAGGGGTGCCCTGCCTCCCTTTTTATAGCCACAAGGGGGTAGGGTTTTTACATATGTAAGTTTGGTAATTTATCCTTAGTATATGCTGGGGAGTTATGGCGTCGATACTGTGGAGATCGGTTGCCTCGTCCTTGTGATATGGGCAGTGGCGTGGTCGTCCCTGTTGGTGGTGTTGCCGAGCCCTGTTTGAGTCGTGGTCGTCGGATCCGAGGCCCTATAGTCCATCATGCAATAGTAGAACAGTAATTGCCAGGGTATGGCAATAGTGGCACGGGTTAACTCCTCCCATCCCTCTCACAGTCATGCCGTACTCACATTGACAGAGGTGAGGTGTTACATGGATGGGAGTTGGTGAAATAGTGGGTGTCATGCCCTGTCACGGCGTGGGAGGCGTGGCTCACATCGCGTCAGTGGTACGACCGCCGTGTGTGAGAAGCCTGGCGCCGAGGCCGAGGCTCGGGTGAGGCGTCGATTGCGCTCGAGGCCAGGGCTCGGGCGAGGCATTGATTGCGCTCGAGGCTAGGGGCTCGGTTGAGGCATTTGATTGCGCTCGAGGCCAGGGGCTCGCGCGAGGCGTTGATTGCACTCGAGGCTAGGGGCTCAGGCGAGGCGTTGATTGCGCTCAAGGCTTGGGCTCGGGCGAGGCATTGATTGCGCTCGAGGCCTGTCCATGTTCCTTTTTGCCGCTTTTTTCCCTCTTGGTTCGGGTATCCCAGTTTATGGTACCCAATAGTAGCCCCCGAGCCTATGGAGGAGTTGGGATACTCCTTCAAAGGCTCTTTTGAGGGAAACTGCTTGTCCGAGGCTCTTATTTCTTCTAGGGGGTGCACGCGAGCGCACCCACCGGGTGTAGCCCCCAAGCCCTTGGAGGAATGGTGTCATTCCTTCAAGGGCTTTTACTCCTTATTGCTTTAGGGAGCTTATGAGGAACAGGGTGCATGTTCTTTTCATGCAGTGCCCGTTTCTCCGGCGCAGGTGGAGCCCCTGAGCCTCTACTCATAGGCAAGGGTCGATCAGGGACTTCCCCGACTTGATTTTACGCCCCTCGTTCATTCTTTCGCTCGGAGGAGGGATAGGAAGCATCGCACTACCCTCGGTGGGCGAGTAACGACGTTCCTAGGGAGCTCCTAACGGGTAAGTCCAAGTAGATGTCTGAGTCCCGTTCGATAGGGGTCGGCTTGTGGTGTTATGGGCACATCTTAATATACCCGAGGGCGGTCGCGGTGGGTGTCGGTACCATTCGATAGGTTCTAAGGGCTCGATGCCTCCCTCGATGGGATCCCACTAACACGACACCCGCATGGGTCTCGGACATGACTGTTAGGGATGCGCCGAGCCTCTTTTAGACTCGGACCATGGCCTCTCTTGGGCTCGTCCCCAGTTGTTGGTGCAAAAGTAGATCTGCAAACACAAAGGGCTAATACCCGATTTAACGTTAAGGCGTGTCAGCCGATTTGACCTTACAATCGACAAAGGTGATAACTCGACTACTTTGGTCCCGACAACAGCGATGCGCCCGGATGTCACGGCCAAGAGGTATTCACGCAGAACTCAAGAACTCGCCGAGGTTGACTCGATGAATTCCTAAGAACTCGTAAGTAAAAGAAAATATGCAAGTTGACGAAGTCGTCGAAAAAGTAGATGCTGGAATAGATGTAAAAACTTGTGTTTGATTGATTGTGTATCTCCTTACATCGCTACGGGGTCTCATATTTATACCCTGCCCAAAAAGGGTTACAATCAGACACGACTAGGACTCGAATTCCAAATCAAACGGAATCCGTATACAAAGCAAACTCGAATAACTATGGAAAGCATTAAATTATCTTCCACAACCGATCGGTACACCACCATGAGTTGATCGACAACTCTTGTGCCTTTCTCTATGACCATCGGCGAACCACCTCTCGTAGCCATCGGCAACCATCAGCACCAGTCATCGGCACGGATCCATCACCACCCCTGGACTTAGCCATATTCTGTCGTTTTCTCATCGGCACCAACCCTCATCGGCAACTCTTCTGTGAACTAGTTACTACTTTTCTGCTTGCCGATCTACACCTTATTAACTCTAGATATGCGTCCAAAGATAATGTCCAAAAATGGTGTCAACACATGCCCCCCAATTTCGGAGTATAAAATCATTAATGCTCCGAAATTCTCTCCAATAAATACGCCATTTTCGCAATTATTTCCTTCTAACAGTCATTAATTACCAAATCCAAACAACCTCAGCCCGGCTCTCTAGTATATACCTCGAATCTCTCAACTTTTCAAACCAAATCTCCTAAATATACGTTCATCGGCAATATTTCCGTTAGAGAGAAACTACCGATGAACCGACCAAGAGATCTCGCATAGTAAAATATCTTCAAAATCATGACCGCTTGCTGTCAAATCACCTGCACAATCCCTTGATTACCGTGCGAACAGTTACCATATCCAACTGAACATCCTCGTAGTCACAAATGCCCCTGCTTACTTTACCCTATAAATACTGCCTTCTCCGATACTCTTCCTCCATCTTATCATTCCACATCCTCAAACCCACCTTTCTGGCGGTGGCACTGTTCGAGAAACTCAAGAACTCCGGCAAGGATCTCCTCCAACAATCTTCCGAGTTTTCGATCCCTTCCTCCTCTCAGGAAGAAATGGCCATCAACTTCGTCGTTCGTGAGGTCAATTCAGCATCTCCTTTCTTCCTTTCACCGTATTTTTGATTTTTTTTTTCATACAATTATTTACTTGGTATTTTCTCTCTTCCTTTTCCCTGTTTTTTCAGCCTCCAAACTTCTTTAGGTATTGGCCGATAAAATTGTTATTCCCACCGATCAACCCCATTTTCAATGCCTCGGTCTATTGGGAAACTCAGATCCTACCGATTTGATAAATGCAGAAACCAACAGGATCCCCTTTAGAGCTGAGAACTTCTCATTAGATCTGTGGAAGGACACTTTTCGATCCTGGCCTAGTTCTACCAAAGGGTGGAGAGACTGGTTCCTGAGAATCGGCAACTCAAATGAAGTCCAATGGGGTGAGCGTAAACTAGACCAGTGCATTAGGCTGTCCATTGCCGATATGGAAAGAAACGAATCATTGTTGATAGCAGCTTCGTATTTTTGGTCAGACACCCTCAATGCTTTCGTGTTTGGCCACAGCCCTGCTTCTCCTACCCTTGCCGATGTACTTATGCTTACTGGTCTAGAAATAACAACTGCCGATGATAGCCACCTGTTCGACAGTAAGCCTAAATGTAAGGTAGAAACTCGCAGCATCGGCGGTTGGTTGGGGTACATTCAGAAGTACCGAAAAATAGGACCAGTTGGGCAAAGGGAACACGCCATATTTCTGAATATGTGGCTAGATAAATTTGTATTTTGCGGCCGATCGGCATGTCCAACTTCTGTTTATCTATGGGCAGTAGAGAAACTAGCCAGCGGTGGTCGCTTCCCCCTTGGCCGATACTTGTTAGGCTCTGTTTATCATCTCCTTCATCAAGTAGCCGAGAAGCTTTTGTTGGGCCAACCCATCGGCAACTTAGGAGGACCTTGGTGGTTCATCAACATGTGGCTCGGTGTTCACATGCACAAACGCCTCGGATTTGACCTCTTCGCACAGCGTTTTCCCAGAGATATTGCCGAAGATCATGAATTGGCTGATGAAGAATCGGCAACTCGTCCACCCTTAAACTATGGCGAGGCTGCTATAGTCCTACCTGGTACTGGTAGCAATGAAGACCAAGTCAGTCGATTCTTTCAAACTTTATATGAGGGTCTTTCCAAAGATCAGCGGGCATGGATGCCTTATGAAGATCCAGAAACCAAATTCCCGCTCACTTTCCACCCTTTCGATGACGCTCTCAACAAGGACAACGATCTGATGATGGCAATGATCACTCCAAGGGCCATACCAGTTAATGTTTTTGGCAGTGGGAAGACCTCCAACCCCACTTATGAATTCTATAACCCATCGGCACTGGCTCATCAACTGGCATTTAGACAGCTGCCGATTGGACTTTGTTATGCCGATGTAGTGAATCCAAGGGAGACCATAACCAGCGGACTTGAGTGGATAAGAATAGCTCAACTTCAGCCAAATGCCGATACATCAGAGATTGATTTATTGGCATGGATCCCAGCTCTCTTCATCACTCAGGCATACAAACAGTGGTGGGAAGAGTGGAAAAAACATCTGTTCTGCACATCGGCCCTGACATACCATGGTATGATCGACCCCAAGTATAAGATCCCCGAAAACACTGTAAGTCTCCAACCGATACCTCAGTTCTTTTGTTACTACGAAGCAAGTAAGTAAGTTTCTGATCTCCACTCTTTATTTTCGACATTTGATTACCAGATAACTTATCTTTGCTCCTTTTTTAGGAACAAGATTCTCCAGACAGCTTGTTCTCCTTCGCCATCGAAATCTCCGATGATGAGGGTGAAGAAGCGAGCTCTTCCCAAGCAATAGGGGTCTCATCAGTAGAAATCAAAGCCAAGCTAGAAAACCTGTTGGCCCTGCTGCTTCAAGATACTGCTCAGTTGGTTGATGACTCCGATCCAGCTAAAGCTCTGTTTAAAACCCTTCGGGGCCAGATCCCAGCCGATGCTTCAGTACCAAAAGGCTACCCAACGTCTTGCCGATAGAGCTGCTCACGTCCAACTCACAGAGGAAGTAATGCAAGTAAAGCGACTTGCCGATGAGAACATAAGAGTATCGGCATTTTGCAGTCTTCAGAAGAGACGCTGAAACAGAAAATTTTTGATATATCGGCAAGAAGGGAAACTCTGCTAGCCGAGCTCAAACAAGTGGAAGAAGCCTTAACTCAAGCTCAGCAAGAAGAAAGCCAGCTGTCTGAGATGATCAAAACTCTCCAACAAGAATGTAACATCCAGGCCCGCAAGGCACTGCAGATGAAGAAGAAACTGAAGCCAGTGGAGGGCTCTGCCGATGAAGACATCTGGGAGATAGAAGAAGCTGACCAGATTCGCCTACGCGCCATATCGGCCATTCAAGCCTTGCTGAATCTGTAAGCTCCTCATCGGCGGCTTGTTTCGTCCCACCCTTAGAGACTTCTGATCATTCCAGTCTAGCCGATAGGACTGTTATCGGCACCTTTTAAAACATTATGCGTAGCCCCAGATACATTTTATCCAGCCGATAGGAGTGTTATCGGCACTTAAAGTTTTATGCATCGACCCAGATGCTTGGGTAATACCTCTTTAGATATTTTCCATTCAATGCTCTGGGAAATTCAACTCCCTCGAGGGTCTCCAAAACATAAGCATTACCAGGAGCAGACCGATTTATCCGATAAGGACCTTCCCAATTAGGAGACCATTTTCCAAACTTTGAACTTTTAGTCCCAATCGGTAAAATTAATTTCCGTACCAAATCTCCATCGGCAAACTCCTTAGCTTTTTCTTTTTTATCATACCACCTAGCAACCCTCTTTTTATTTTCTTCTATACTTATCAAAGCTCTCAATCGATGCCCTGCCAAATCGTCTAACTCATCTTTCATCAAAGTAGCATAGTCATCGGCACCCAGCTGATCTTGAAAAGAGACCCGCCTAGATCCAGTCTTAATTTTCCATGGTAGCACTGCATCGTGTCCGTATTACCAACTAATAAGGCGAAACTTTGGTCGATCCATGACATGCCATCCAATATGACCACAAAGCTTCATTCAACAATGTATGCCACCTTCTAGAATTTTCTTCAATATTTCATTTGATGAGTTTAATAATTCCCTTGTTAGATGCTTCGGCTTGTCAATTGGCTTGAGCATAATAAGGAGAAGAATTCAACACTTTAATCCCCATACGGATTGCAAATTCATAAAGCTCTCCTGATGTGAACATAGTACCTTGATCGGTAGTGATTGTTTGAGGAATACCAAATCGGTAAACAATATGCTCTTTCATAAAATCAATCATGTTAGTCGATGTTACTTTCTTTAAAGGAATAGCTTCAACCCACTTAGTAAAATAGTCAGTGACAACTAAGATGAACTTATGCCCCTTGCTTGATGGCGGATAGATCTGGCCGATTAGATCAATAGCCCATCCCCGGAACGGCCAAGGCTTAATAATAGGATTCATGGCCGATGTGGGTGCCCTTTGAATATTGCCAAATCTCTGACATTCTTGACATCCCTTGAAATATTTAAAGCAATCTTCAAGTATAGTCGGCCAATAATACCCGTTTCTCCTAATCATCCACTTCATCTTAAAAGTCGACTGATGTGCTCCACATACTCCTTCATGGATTTCACCCATCAAGCTTTTAGCCTCATCATCACCCAAGCACTTGAGCAAAACTCCATCTATCGTCCGATAATATAACTCTTCTCCAAGGAGTACATACTTAGTAGCTTGAAACCTGACACGCCTCTCAACCTTTTTAGATGGATCCCTTAAGTAATCAATGATTTCTTTTCTCCAATCATCAGCACTGATTGCCGATATATTCAAGATAGGTTGATACCCCGAGGCATGTTGAGCCAATCGATTAGCCTCTTCATTATGTAATCGAGGAACATGCTCCAATCGGAAATTCTTGAATTCCCTCAACAGTTGCATACTCTTTTCATAATAGGTTATCAAGGCCTCGCTTCGGCATTCATAAATCCCAGCCAATTGATTTATAACAAGCATAGAATCGCCGAAGATCTCAACAGCATCGGCATGAACCTCTTTTAGCAATTCCAACCCTTTGATTAGAGCCTGATATTCAGCTTGATTATTCGTTGACGTGGCAACAATTGGTAAAGAGAACTCATACTTCTTTCCCCGAGGAGAAATTAATACTATACCAATTTCTGCCCCCGGTCACACGTGGATCCATCAAAGAAGAGCGTCCAAGGAACGATCTCCAAAGTTTCTACTACACCGCAATACTGAGTCACAAAATCGGCCATAATCTGCCCTTTGACTGCTTTAGCCGATTCATAGTGCAGATCAAACTCTGATAACGTCAAAATCCATTTGCCGATTCTACCACTCATAACCGGCATAGCTAGCATATACTGGACTACATCATCTTTGCATATAACAGTGCATTCGGCCGATAGCAGATAGTGCCTCAATTTGACACATGAAAAGTATAAGCATAAACATAATTTCTCAATTGCCGAATACCTTGTCTCAGCATCAACCAGTCTTCTACTCAAATAATAAATCACATGTTCCTTCCCTTCAAATTCCTGAATTAAAGCTGAACAGATGACCATTCCATCGGTAGATAAATACAATTTGAAAGGTTTTCCTTGCTGAGGTGGAATCAGAACTGGAGGATTTGTCAAATAATTCTTGATTTCGTCCAGTGCTGACTGTTGCTCTTTTCTCCATACAAACTCTTCATCAGCTTTCAACTTAAGTAAAGGACTAAAAGCACGAATCTTACCAGACAAGTTAGATATAAATCGTCTAATAAAATTTATCTTGCCGATCAGAGATTGGAGTTCAGTCTTATTGGTGGGAGCAACTATTTTGTTGATAGCATCAATAGATCTCCTACTAATTTCAATTCTTCTCTGATGCACCATGAAACCAAAAAATTGCCCTGCCGATACACCAAATGCACATTTACTAGGATTCATCTTTAAACTGTGTTTCCTTGTGGACTCCAACACCTTTCGTAGATCGGCAAGATGCTTTGTGAAATCTCCAGACTTAACCACCACATCATCAATATAGATTTCCACGAGCTTGCCGATTAACTCATGAAAGATAAAATTCATAGCCCTCTGATAGTAGAATGGGCCCGACGAAAAACGGCCCAGATTAAAAAAATGCTGAAATTTTACCTCTTTATTATTAGGTATAGATATAGATAACCCTCTTTGGTTCATAACTCCTAAAATTTAGTCATCTAAACCAACTCCTAAAGTTTAGTTACTCTATGCTCGGTTTGGTGGACTAAAAGAGGCCTTTTAGTCAGGGTGTTTGGCTCCAAAGTGACTAAAAGGTGAAGCAGGCTGACTAAAAGGTGGGCTTTAGTCGCATTTAGCAACACTTGGGTGACGGCTAATGCACTTTTTAGTCTTATTCAGTCATAGTGTTTTGGTAAAAATGACTAAATGGAACTAGATTTAGGAGATGAGTGTTAGTGTACAAGTATAGATAAACTGGTAATTATGGATTCTGGGTAAGAATCATACGGTTTAGTGAAGTAGCCCACATACGGAATAGGACTAGGACTGGCTCTTTAAGAGCCTTCCAGACCTTTCCTTTAGAGTTTACAACAGTTCGCTCATCGTGGTGACCCCCGGCGGCGCATATCCTCTCTGGCGCCGGCCCGCCTGGCACTGCCCACGGCGCCCAATCCTTGAAGAAGAGCAGCAGCCGTGCCCATCCCAGCAAAATCAAAATCCCATGCGTATCGTCAATCTGATTTCCCTGGTACATAATCTGGATCGATCTACTACGCTGCTGCAGTGCAATGTCCCGCTTGCTTGCTTGCGTCATTGGTCGTGCATGCAAGAATCAGACGCATCACGCACACACATCAACACAAACTGCCCGCGTGAAAATGTGACTCAAGATTCAAGAAACCTGGAGTATAGTAGTGAAAGAAAATAGTAAAAATGAAACGATGAAAACACCACAGCTATCATAGACAGAATAGTTCTGCCCCCAAATGCCAAGGAACCAAACAGGTTGCTTTCGATCTCTTTCAAAGAATCCAGAAGTCCGAACATGCCCAAAAATGTCCAAATGCAGAATACTGTCTTGGGCCCAAAACAGTAATGGAAACTAATTAGTCACAGTGCATGCTATTACACGACATAGCACAAGATAATTCTAAGAAACAGAAGCAGCACGTAGACTTAAGCAACAAGAGGACCATAACAAGTGGCATAGGTGCAACGATATGGAGAGAAGAATCAAGGGCGTGAGTGCGTTTATAAGAGCCTGAATTTCACTCCCTTCACGTAGCAGTACTCGCGATCATTAGCATCAAATTTATCCTCATCCACATAATCAGGACACCGCCAGCATGGCATGGGCACAGGCCACCTGTAGTTATGAATGTTAAATCGTAATCGTTGATAGTCATTCTATATGATGAAATGCCCCAAGCATATAGCAACATGCATCAGGATACCCACCTGTTAAACCTATTACTGTGATCCCCGTCCAGTTTCCACAAAGGCACACCAGAGATATCATTGAAAATTTCTCCCGTCTTACTGTTAAGCATACCATTAAATAGATTATGCAGCAAACTTCTTAAAATGCTCTGAAAAATAACATATGTGATATGCATTTGAATACCTTCTTTTCTCAAACGATGCTAAAATTTCTGCAATGTCTGGCCATAACAGGAAAGGGGTTCCTATCTTCTTATCATAGAAGTTCATGCCAACAACATCCCCATCCAGAGTAACAAGAGGGCCTCCAATCCCAAGCTAGCAAAGTGACATGGACAAGTTGTGATTTCTATTCCAAATAGGTATTGCTAACCAACTCACTCTGATGCAACTATATATTTACGAGTAAATTCCCTATTTGCCTTTGAAAAAAGATATGTAACAAACAACCTAGTAGAGAACTTCAATAATTGGCCCAAACACTACAAGTCCATGAAACGGTTGTTTACATGTTTTTACATTAATAATTCCTTGGTGCAATGACCCTGTTTTTACATTATTTTCTTTGATCTTATGCAGAGGGCCACCCAAAAAGAAGAGCAAAACCACCAAAGCAGCCACGGAGTCAAGCATTGTTGCTTTTGATGATGATGCACCGGCAAACTTATATGAGTTTTCCACCAAGGTTTGAACTCAATTTTACTGTCTTATGTTCATTAAAATTTGCAGTGTTTTCTAAGTGACTTCCTTATGTAGTCAAAGCACTGAGGCTTCAACTGGAGAGAGAGAGAGAGAGAGAGAGAGAGAGAGAGAGATAAATGTGACACATCATGTTCTGGGAAATCGATCAGGTAAGATATCAAATTAGATTCTTGACATGACCTTGTGACTATTTGTGGGGGCTGAAATGAGTTTATGCATACAGGTTTAGGTGTAGGTCTGCGAGTGGCAGCCAAAGGCCCTTTTCATTGAGTATCCTATGGCTGCATCGATGTCCATTTCAGATGGGCAAGCTGTAGGTCCTGCTGCTGTGCCAGCCAAGAAAAGAAAGAAAATTGCTGCGACAGCCAGGAAAGAGAAGAAGGATGGGCGAAGAAGCCTAAAGGGAAAAGAAAGAAGGCGAAGATATTGCAACCACTTGAAAGCCCAGCAATGGCTACCAGAACTGAAGCAAGAAGCTGCTGTTTACCAGTCCTTCGAAGTCTACCAGAAGCATGCATTCGAAGGCTTAGTCTGTGATGTGAAAGTGTACTGTGAGCTGTAAGCATGTCATCCTTTTGCTTGGCTTGGTTTCTATGAACCAATGTATGTTAAACCATTATGTGGACCTTCTGTCCCTTAGGAACTGCATGCCAGACTTGGTGTATCTGGCCCATCTCTATGCACTATGTGTTCAGACTCACTTTTTTCTTTTCATAATTTGTTCAGACCAATATTTTGTGTCATGTTTTGGATAATATTTTATTTCCATTTGAACTAATATTATGTGTGCTTGAAACTGAACATAGAGGTCTTTGCACCTTAATGGCATAAAGTAAACAAAGATCTCTACTCCATAATGGCAGGAAAGGAAACATGGAAACATTTGTTGCGTCCTATTCTAGGGGCATATTTGCCTTTTCATATACCAAATAGCACCATTAGTAGGTTCTGTACACTATAGTGGCACAAAAGGAACCAAAGATAAAATTGATGGCAGATAAGGAACAGCAAAATCTTCAATGGCGGATAAGGAAGCACATCTTTTTCCAATGGCAAATAGGGAATTGACTCTATTTACTCACCATAAAAAAGTAGGCAATACAAAAACATATAATTACCTTAGTAATCTTGCACGAGGAATGTATAAGTAAGCAACAATCAAGTGCGCTTGTTGAGGAAATCAGCTTCCCATTCATAGCCATTAATGCATGTGATTTGAAACAACGCCCTACAGCTGCTACATCAGAACACATAGACCAAGAAGGCAGAGTATTTGCTGGACGAAGATTATGGCGATTCTTGACACTGACTAGAGCAACATTGTAATGTAGATCATAATGCTCTAACGTCCCATTTATGATTTCGGTGCTGCTTGGAAGCAACACTTCAATCTGAAAAATGATACAAATGATTAGACTTAAGCAGCACCTTAAAAGAACAAGCAATCGCAGAATAATAACCACTAACCCTCAAGTTTTCAACAATGTTGTTCTCATCAACAGAATTTCTAATCAAGCTTGCCGATGTCAAAATCTTTGTAGATCCATTCCATCCAATAAAAAAACCCGTGCATGCAAAATTTCTTTTTTCTCCTGCACCACATTTTGGTTATCAGGTAGTCTGGTTATCAGCTACTCCCTCCATTCCAAATTATAAGACATTCCAAGAATCTTAGAGAGTCAAAGCATCTTTAAGTTTGACCAAAATTATAGAAAAAAATGCAAAGATTTATAGCATCAATTAGGTATACTATGAAAATATAGTTAATGAAGAATCTAATGATACTTAGTTGGTATCATAAATATTATTGTCTTATCATATAAATTTGGTCAAACTTGAGATCCTTTGACTCCAAGATTCTTGTAATGTCTTATAATTTGGGATGGAGGGAGTAGTTGTGATCAAAAACAGACATTAAACAGAAATGGCACGTCACTATAAAGTCACCATTGAATGAAGCCAGTGCGACAACACTGCGATTTATTCTAGAAAAAGCTTTTCCACCAAGTTTTGTCCAGACACCTTTATCGTGTTTATTGCCACCTTTACCATGTATATCGCCAAAAGGCTCTTCAAAAGTATTGACCAAAATCATGCCAGCTGAGAAATATACATTTTGGAATAGTTGTTAGTAGTACAGGAGAGCTACAAAAGGTCAGCAAATATAGAAATGCTGACTCACCATCTAACATGGTTGATGGTAACTTAGGGTAACCCGAGTCATCTATATCTAAGTGTTCCTGGTTGAGACAATCCCTGTATCCTGGTGCAACAAGGTAAAGTGATCAGCACTGGTGTATATTCAGTACCCAGCTACAAAATAAGTTATTATGTAGCCATCTCCATTTACGATAATTTTATATACTAATTTACGATAATATCTATATATGTTTATGATGGTTGGGTTACTATAACACATGGGGATATTTACCGTAACGTTATAGTAAACCACTTACTAAGGAGTTATATAATCTCGTATATTAACATAGTAATTATTGTAACTCAAAGTGGCTACAGAATAGGTTATTTTGTAGTCAGCTACAGGGTATATATACCCTCCGTCCAGAAATGATAGTCGTATTTTATATATAGGAAGCCTTTTTCCTACTCCTAGGAGTAACTACTCCCACATGTGTATCTCACAATCTAGAGAGTATCTGACCATACTTGGGGTGTCTAAATAAAGCATGTGCGTATACATGATTATTCAAAGTGGTATGCAAGACAAAGATGTGGGGATTCATTCAGTGTATGGACATAGTCCTTTTTACTATACAGTAAATGCGATATATGACCATATGCAAAAAATATGAAGTCCACTTAAATTTTTTCATGATTATATCTTAGATTGGATATGTAGATACACCCAAAGGTATTTGCACATACTGTGGGGTATGTACACATACCCAAAGTGGTTTTGTCAATGTGTAACTACAATTCACATAAATTCTGTGCGTGCATAATGATCAGCATGTAATGTTATTATATTACGATAACAGCCTGATCAGCAATCCACATTAGAAGTTGATGGTGTGCATGAACATACTTGAGCAATATAAGCGTACAAGTAAAAGAGTAAAACTAGTTGATATAAAAATGTAAAAAGCTAAACTTGCACAGCTTCTAAATAGATATCATTACAAAGCCGCAGCAACTTGCACGATACCACAATGTTAAGAAGTCTCAAGGAGTGGCTGTAGGCTCACCTTCTGGGTGGCTGTTAGATTTACCATCTACAGGTGCTCCAAACCTGCAGAAGAAAATAATAGTTACCACAAACCCAAAAATAAAATGGATCAAGCCAGTGTGTTAATACACAAAATGGTGCCAAAACCTAGGGTAGAATCATAGGCCAAAAATAAGATAGAGAAAATATGACCTGAAGTTGTATGGATATAATAAATGTTTGATGAAAAACATGATGATAATGCCTTCTAGTGTGCACATTTCAGTAAGACAAACATACAGCTGCAACAATGGCATAAGAAATATGAAAAATCTAATACAAGGAAACTGTGATACATGCCTAAGAACAACAAATATTTTGGTTGAGGTGTCAAATAAATAAGTTAATATTTGAACTAAACATTGAGAAACTGAAAAGTGCAGATGCCAAACAAGATAAGGAAGAGCAGTGAATGATCCAGATTATCACATACATATGTTGTCTGGAACACAAAAGGCTTCTAAGCTCATGTAAGAGAAGAGGAAGTCAGGTAGAATGGAGTAGGTGAACTCATGAAGGGCATACATCACTTAGACATACCCGTGAACCAAACTTGTTGACCGTGCAAGACCTCTCTCCTTTTCCCAGAATGTCCAGTAACGCTCCAGACACTTCAAAATTGTGCCCCATGGTAGGAAAACTGCTCTTTCCGTAACCAAAAAAAGGTTCATGCCAACAACTTCCCCATCAAAAGAAAAAATCGTTGCACCTTCCCAAGCCTAATAGCACAATAAAGGTGACAGGTAACGAGCGTTACATTTGAACAAAATACAAATGGTATGGAACAAGAGTTAAATATAAAATAAAATTCTTTTTTATTGTCTACATGCATAAAATAAATTAAACAAAATAAAATGGCTTTATTGTCATGCGCGTGTACCTTTGAGGTTTTACTGTCAAGATCTTTATCATCCTTATGTACCCTTAAATCACCACCCAATTCCACACTCTTGGCCGTTAGGTCACCAGAGACATCACGTCCAACTACACATGCCTCACCATGGGGCACAGATTTCAGCTTACGATGGAAAGTTCCAACATTAACATCATGGAAGCCACCGACTTCGACAACAGCAAAGTTGTAAACTAAATCATACTCAGCCAAAAAACCCCTATATACTTCCTTGCCTTCACGGCGCACTTCAATCTACAAAACAATGATAAGGCAAGAAATGATTACATAATGATCAGAAGCAAACAAAATAGTAATAAGCAATGAATGTCTGTGCCAACCTTTAAGTCAAAATAGTGCTCGTTTGTTTTACCATGGAAAGCTCTAACCAAACTTGCAGAAGTTAGAAACCTTGTACGGCGGTACCCATTGTGTCCTATAGCCATGCCCGAGCACGAAAATAAGGTTATGTCTCCTACAGAAGATTGCAACTCGCTCGGATCATTTAACTGGTAGTGTTTCAATATATATTTGCTGGAAAACTAAGAAGACTGTAGCAGTATATATTACCATTGCATAAAGAAATTGAGACGACACTTTTACCCCAATCAGGTAGCTTAGTGCAAACATCTTGACTAGAGTCCCCATCACGCAAGCGACCTAGTTGAAGAAAAGAAAACATTAAGGCAACTGTGAATGCTCCAATAAAACTGTGAAAATCTGTGTGGGTGGGTGGGTGGGTGTGGGGTGTGTGTGTGGGGGGGGGGGAGGGAGGGGGGGGTAGAGCAGAAAAGAAGAACTAGCAGACCTGAGATCCACTCAGTTTTGCAAGCTTTTCTGTTCTTACAAAAGTTCGTAGTGAGATCTCCGCCACCCCTCTTAGCTTTCCGCATCTTTCTCAAGGCTGAAGCAGAATTGTTTTAGAAGTATAACAAAGGGGCAATATATGGGGGGTCATAAGCAGTAATAAAAAAACAATGTAAAACTATAACCTTCTAACCAATCAACGGAATGCTAATAAAAGCCATTATGTCAGGACTGAAAGAGCAACGTTGATGATTTTGGCATCTGTTTGTTTCTTCCTAATCATATATAATCTAGCTTATGGTCCAATGGTAGTATTATAAAAAATCACCCAAGATACCAAAATAATCTGAAATAATCATCTCCTGGGCAGCTTATTTCAGATTATTTTGGCATCTAGGGTGATCTTTTACTATGTTACGCTTGACTCATAAGCTAGATTATATAATCTAGGAGGGAAACAAACAAGTCCTAAGCTCAACCATCAACTATAGCATGGAGTGCTAACATGAAAATGCCTGCACACTCTACTCTATTACACCTGTGTATCGAAAGTATCTACCAGGTAGCCTATTCCTTGGGTTTTGTCCAACTGTATTTAAAGTATCGATTTGCTCCCTGAAAACATACATCAGTGGTATCTTGGAGCAAAGGGCATTACCGCAGACACTTGAAAGAAAGGAGCTCGCTGAAGCTCATATTTGTTGGTGCAGGTTGTAGTATACCGGTGTTAAGGTAGTCAAGACTAGGCTTTACCTTCCATTGGACTATATGTAATATATGTTCTCTATACTACAATGTTTTCCTAAACGCTAAACGGTAAACAGTCGGTTACCTACCGTTTAGCCATTATTCGGGCTAAACAGTCCATTAAACGGGCTAAACGGTCAATTAAACGGACTAAACAGATGACTAAACGGAAACGGTGTATCATTGTGTAGCGTTTACACGGCGTTTAAACAGTCTAAACGGCCATTTAGGCGAACAGTGCTATACTACTACTTAGTCTAGACCGAACATACAGAAGTACCATAGAAGCAGTCAAGCAGCCGCACAATTGAACAACTTTCTCACTTTTAAGATTTCTCCTATCTGCCTAGAAAGAGGCCATACAAACATGGACCATGGAGCTATTAAGAAAAAAAGGTCATACCACTTATTATGCTGCACTGAAATAAACTCCCAAAGGAATACTATCGAACTAATCTACAACTGCATATCGATTCTTTGATCGAATTTCTTAACAAAGGGCTGTATACTTGAACACCAATACTGTACCACCCAATCAAGCGGATCTTGTTGAAAGAAGTCGGTCCATTAAAGCCGAAGTTCCAATCAGATGGACACATGTAATCGGCTGGATGTGACTCGAACAAACACCGCTACACCCCGGTAGGGAAGAGGGGTGGGATTTCGGCGTGCCGCCGCAAAATTTTTAGGGTCCGATCTAGGGTTTAGGTGCATGAAGTCACACACGGATGCGGGGAAAGGGACGAGGAGGGTCATGCATACCTTACAAGGCGCGGGGCAGCGCGGCACCCTAGCACGATCGCGTCGATCGCCCGGTCCGTCGCTCGCCGGCAGGGTGGGGACGAGAGAGCGAGCGAGAGCGGGGGGGGGGGGGCTCGGCGTCGGCGCGGATTCTCTAACGTTGTGAAGAGAGCGTCTCCAGCACTCATGAAGTATTTTGGAAAAAAAACTCAAAAACCCAAAACCTTGATGATTTTTTTAGGTTTTGGTGTTCACTTTCCAAAAAATTTTGCAAAACTTTTTAGATTCCCTTAACATCGAATCTTTGCGGCACATGTATAAAGCATTAAATATAGATAAAAAATAACTAATTACACGATTTATATGTAATTTACGAGACGAATCTTTTGAGTCTAATTACTCTATTATTGGATAATATTTGTCAAATACAAACGAAAGTGCTACAGTGTCCATTTTGAAAAAAAAAATTGGAACTAAACAAGACCAATGTCCTTATTTAATTTTACAAAAAGTTTAGGGCCAAAATATTTTAGACATGTTTACTTCCAAAATGCAAAATAGCAAAAAAAAATTGCATTTAGCCCAAGGCCTTGTTTACTTCCACCCAAAAACACAAAATTTTTCAAGATTTCCCGTCACATTGAATATTTAGACGCATACATGGAGTATTAAATATAGATAAAAATAAAAACTAATTGCACAGTTTGGTCGGAATTGACGAGACGAATCTTTTGACCCTAGTTAGTCCATGATTGGACAATAATTACCACAAACAAACAAAAGTGCTATAGTCTTGCGAAATTTTTCGCTTCAGGAACTAAACAAGGCCCAAAATATTTTGGAACTAAACAAGGCCTAGGTGAAAACTCTGCAGGCCTCGTATAGACCCAAAAACCAAAAAGTTTTTAAGATTTCCCGTCACATCAAATCTTGCGCACATGCATAAAGTATTAAATATAGACAAAAATAAAAACTAATTATACAGTTTGCTTGTAAATCACGAGACGAATCTTTTGATCCTAGTTAGTCCATGATTGGACAATATTTAGTACAAACAAACGAAAGTGCTACAGTAGCGAAATCTAAAAAGTTTTCATGTCTAAACAAGTTTTTGGATTTTAACACTGTAGCTTTTGTTTTTATTTGACAAACATTGTCCAATCATGGAGTAACTAGGCTTAAAAGATTTGTCTCGCGATCAGGTAAATTGTGCAGTTAATTTTTGTTTTCATCTATATTTAATGTTCTATGCATGTGCCACAAGATTAGATGTGATTGGGAATCTTGAAAAGTTTTTGGTTTTTGAGTAAACTAAACAAGGCCCAAAAACTGGTTATTAAGGAAGATATAAAACATGTTTTGGATTGTTGTGAGAAAAAAAATATGTTTTGGATTTTTAAAGGGCTTCTCTCCATTGTGGGTAAATCTAATCTCCAATAGAAAAAGAGTAGATTGGAGGAGTAGAGGTCTCCTCTTTATTCGGTGGGTAAGAGGCTAGAATTTAATGGACCGAGAAAATTTTTCTAATTGTACCGTTTGCATATAAATCGTGAGATAAATCTTTTAAGTCTAGTTACTTTATAATTAAATAATGTTTGTCAAATAAAAATAAAAATCCTATAGTGTTAAAATTTAAAAACTAGGCATATCTGTGGTCGAGGCCGTCGCCGGCGTCGGCGCCAACGTGGCTGTAGCTAGCTCCTCGTCGTGCTTGGTTGCCAGCACGGTCGCTCGTCCCAACAACAAGCCGTTCTCGCTCTGCGTCTGCTGCTGCTAAGAAGCACCATCGCGGCGGGGAAGAAAGCAAAAAGAGGAAGACTATTTGGACCCTATGCCAAAGGCTAGAATATAATGAACAAATCTTTTGGTTCTGTTGATGTTTTTCCACCAACAGAGCCCATACACTTGATCTCTGTCTTGTTTCTATGAGCAGGACACACTTTAGTTAACTCCTCGAGAATTCTACAAGTAAAGATCCTAGACTTATGAACATGCATACTGAGCGAAGATGTTGCTAGCTCCCAGAGCTAGTACTTGACTCCAACCCGCTAGAAGAGCAATAAACATAGGTGGCACCATCTCAAGAGGTGCAACTATCATGGTCTCCACCTTTGGGACCAGATAAAGCACCTAAGAATTAATATGGTAAGAGATTCTGTTCAGACTTCAGAGGACCTAAAACACCGAACATTGTGCCAAGAGGTAACTTGATAGTTATCAACATTTCCCTTTTTAGCACTGCATGATTTTTCTTTAGCATATTTACTTTTCCGTAAATGCATAATTAGTTACACATCTACTTTATCATTTCTGCATTAGAAAAGAAAATAAAAATATGTCATGCATTGCATCTAGAAAATTCTAAGCCCCATGTATTTGATGTGTAATGCAATAGCCCACACACTTATCTACTATGGTGGTATAAAAATAAATTTCAGCATATTTATTTTACTGTCTGCATATCATAAATATAAAAAGTATAAAAATACATGATCCTGCTAAAAGATAAATATATTAAGAAGGTTCTAGACAACCAAGGCTTAGGGGTTTTACCACTAACACTTAATCAGTTCCATAAGCTTTGTTATCTATTTAATCTTCATAGAATTTATAAAGATCAAGAAGAGCTAACAGGCAGAAGGACATCCTATCCCCTGTGAGACTGCTGTCTTCAACAGTCGGAGTGTTGTCTCAATAGCCATCATCCCTAACACTCCAGGAGGACCAGTACGCCTTGACTGCTAGTCAGCAACATAAACAGACTACGTCAACATCCAGTTTGGGGGAGAGCACCACCCGTATATCCAGCTAAGTATCACTAGCTTATTTATTTATTAAGCTATGTTAATCTGAAACAAATAAAAAACCTAAATAAATATTTTCCTATCTCTATTTACCTTTATGTTTGATATTAAATTTGTTAAATAAAATATAGGAGAGTATGTGAAGAGTTTGCCTATTAAAATGAATTTCATAGAATAAACTCTTATAGAAATGATAAATAGTTGCTCTGTCGTAATTCCTTTCAAGTACCTAGTTTTTAACCTCGAACTCCCCTGAGTTTTGGACATAACTGTTTTGATTTAAGATTTGCTCTAAACCTAAAACTTATGGGTAGCGAATGCTTGATCTAAGTCTAAATAGTTGACGGATATGATATGGTTAGAACAAGGTGTTGCATAATACAAACCCAGGAAAGAAAGGGAGTCTAATCTATAGAACTTTTTCCCCTCTTTTTTATCTCATTAGTTTATGTTTGTTCTAATCAGTGGCGGAGCCAGAAATTATGTATAAGGGGGGCAATCGAAAAATAATAATTTATTAAAACTGAGCATAGCTGGTGCATCTAGCTCAAATTCATCAACTTGACACACGTGCTCGCATTTTCTATATGTATATAGGATCAAATGTGTTATTCTTTCGGTGGTAGACGATAAACCCTTAACAACAAGATGATTGAGATGATTTTATAAACCTTAAGATCCGCATCTTAGTTTTTCTAACGTGTTTCATAGTATTGTCTAGTTATGTTTTGTACTTCCTCCATCCCAAATTATAAATTATTCTAAGAATCTTGGAGAGTCAAAGTATATCAAGTTTGACCAAAACTATAGAAAAAATTGTAAAGGTTTATGTCATCAAATAGATATAATGTGAAAGTATAATAAACAATAAATATTATTATCTTATTATATAAATTTGGTCAAATTTAGGATGCTTTGACTCTCCAAAATTCTTGGAGTTACTTATAATTTAGAATGGAGGGAGTATGATTCTATTATCTCGAGGACATTAATAAATCTATATATATATATATGACAAAATTGTTATATTTCTCTCTTAATATAAATAAAAATCTTAAATTTATACTAGTAAAAAAAATTGTTAACACATGTTGGGGGGGTGCCATGGCCCCTGCCAGCCCCCCCTTGGCTCCGCCACTGGTTCTAATTACAAAACAAACAAGAACAAATCTTTTATTTTTGCAGCCAATCGCTCTTTTGACTTTGGAATACAGTCCCTGGAAGGTTTTGAATTGTTGTCCATCTTGTTCCTAGAGAAGCTAGAGTTTTGGAGAATTTATCTTTGAAAATCTTAAATTGTTGCATGTTGAGTTCCTGTGTGATAAGAGTTGAAAATTCCTACCACATTCAAATATATATATGCTTACTAGATTAGAAAAGTCATCCACTTCCATATACTGTTGGTAGGCATTGCATATAGTTAAGCTGTATTGACCCTTAGGAATTAGTCATACAGTTAAAGTCAATATTATGTGCTCTCTATCTATTGATCTTAGCTACTTCTGTCCTCAGAAGTATGCAACCACTTACATCCACTACACATTTTCTATATGCTACTTCTGTTCCTAGAAGTACCACCCACATATACTCACTACACTATGTGTTGTTTCTATCCTAGAGACACACCTATGATGTTCCTACCCTAGGAGTACGCATTCCAATATTCACATGCATACACTTCATTCATTCAGAAAATATTCTATTCATACACTGGGAGAGGGCACCAAAAAATATTCATTGTCATCATATCTTTTTCTACTTATCCAATAAAGCTCCACTTGTTTCAGTTTATACTCCCTACTACTATTAGTGCATTAAAAGGTTCGGCTACTCTAAAAAAAGAGAGAGAAAAAAAGAAAAAAAGAGGACAAAAGACCCAAAAGAAAGAAAAGTAGCCAAGTCCTTGTTTACAGATTAGGGAGGTATATTATCCCCAAGGAGCAAATGTAGAATTAGATTTTCACTATTAGTTATCACCTCTCATTTTCACCATCATTCTTATCACTCATTTCATACACTGCACTCACATGCACATATGACTTGATTGTATGACTAGTTTCTTTGGATCGACTGTTTAACTATATAATATATGTCTGCAAGTATGTTTAAGCTGTCTTTCCACCTATAAGCTCCACATAAGCCTATTAGAAGTAGGGTGAGAGAGAGAGAAGGCAATTTCACTATGCCTTAGTCTTACAAATACGACATATTCTGAGAGAAGAGAGAAGACATACATCATTCATGCATTGGTAAGGATCCAGGAATACCATAAATGAGAGACTTAAAAGGGTCATACAATGAAACTCTGAGTTTTATTTGAAAATCTTGCAAAACGCTGGACTAATAGTTGATCAAAGAGTAAAAAATATAGCGCTCGACTTGACCATTTTGTCTTTCAACTGCTCAAGACCCAAGTCACGGTTATAAGCCCCATGGTGAAAGATAATATGGGTGAGTCTTGAGACAGAATACTTCACTCTAATCTAGAGGAGAGTTCTTGTTTGAACGCATATGTACTTGTGAGGCGTGAAAGCATGGTAGCAACTCCTGATCCATCACTGAGTCTATCTTTGCTCAGGGACGAGCAAAAGGTAAGCTTAGGGGAGTTTATTGACGGTAGTTAACTCCTATTTTTAATTGTCAACATAACTTTTATAACTGCAAAAAGATGCTCACCAACATAGGTCTAGGGGTTTGAATTTACAAATTCCACGAGTTTTGGTGCATCTATGTTTTGTAGGGGTTACACAGAAGAGCTAAAGGCAAACTAATCATTGAATAAAAGTATCTCAAATAATAAATTGGACTGAACCATTGCAATGGGCTCATCGAGACAACCAAAATCCATATATCATTTGCCCTATTTGGAGTCTTTGATAAAGGGATATGAATTTCACATGAAAATACACTTTTTCGGAGTCTAGAAGGTTCGAGAAGGCACCAGAACAAACAGGACGGCAAAACGACCACAAGGGGTGGGCGCCCGCCCCACCACCTTGGGTGGCCGCCTGAGCCTGGTAGCTAATCACGCTCCAGCTCATGGATCTCGCTTCTACTGCCTTTGAGGAGTAATCTTGACCGTATGTTTAGGTTGGTTTGATCTGAGGGCTGTGATACTTCCTAGGGAGCTATAAATACAAGCCTGGCCCCCTGGGGAGAACCATCATTATGAGTTGTAGAGGTGTCTCTCGAATGGATGGCCTCTCTTCTTTAGAGAATTAGGGCTAGACATTTCAATGTAGTAGATTAGTTTTAGTCGGGAGTTAGGGAGAGCGGAGCTATGCTTTGATTCTAGAGGAGTCTTCTTCAGAGTTTTGGTATGTCTCTATATTTATTCTTTGTAAGACTTACGCTTTAATATATTATCTTCTCTATTTACTATATGCCTTTTGTATGTATGATTAGTATAGTTGTTATATCTTGGTATAGGATCTCCGCCCGTATTGAGTGCTCTAGTTATCTATAGTAATTAGAGTAGTAAACGCTAGCGTAGACGTAGTGTCTAGGCTATAGTTTACCTGAGTTTGCGCCCAATCCTACGGATAGTTGTGGTAGCCCCAAAGGTGACAGCTCTGTCAGGCCAATGTATTCCACCACGTTCGGTGAGGAGGACATCACCAAGATGGAGTCGAGGATGACTCCAATTCAAGGAAAAGAGGATGATGAGGACATCGCCACGTTGGACACATTGACACCATCATTTTTCTCGAGTTGCAATTTATTTCCAACTCAGTTACCACATCACTCACGGATTCAGTAGAAACGTCGTCAGTGTTTTGATCATAACTTCTTCATACGACATCAAAATGGGGTGATCTTGGACTCCTTGGAAACGAGACGACAGCGCCGTCATTTTAGATTTGGTCCTAGCTCCAAATCATTTGTGAATTAATATGTATGACCACAACAAGGTGTTGCGTCATCTATTTTGGGTCAACTTGGCCATGTATCGAGTCGGGCCTTAAGACTAAGTTGTGGGCGTCTCTCCCTGGTCGCCTCCAACCCTAGGATGCCTCTCTTTTATATTCCATGCAGTCGCCGCTGTTTAGACTTGGATTTTGTTTAGTGTCTAGTTTTCCATCGAAAAACTGAATCGTTCATTGTAACTGTGGTGACAAATCCTTTTACAGAGATCTAGGGCTCCCGTTCTTGATCTCCTTCACTGTGTCGATTAGTCCTTTAGAACCAAGTTCTCGAACGCTCCATTGATATTCGTGTCATTCAAATTTGCAATTTCAGATTACGTGTTTATATCTTCTTGCTTGTGTTCTTCAATTCGCTTGCAGGAACAGCCTTCTTGGCGAAGTCAATCAAGTTGTGCTTGGTTGATAACCAACGGAGCAGTGGTATAACGGTTACAGGGTTCGAAACATGGTGATTTGAAGCCAGATCGCCAACGTCGAGTTCTCTACAAATCAAATTTACCGGTTACCTCTCGGAAGATCGAGCCTGATCCTCATTAATTGGTATCGGATGTTTTAGGTTTACCACGAGGTATAATCTCGTTTACCTTAGATTCATTCATATTTGTTCATTACCTACAGTCCACAAAAAATCCATAAAATAGTTTAATTTTCCGCTGTCCTATCACCCATTGTGCCTTGCAATTTCATTTTCAGATTTGCTTTGTTGAGTTTGTGTTCATGGTTGAGTCAAGTTGCTGGTTTTGATTGTGTTCGTCGTCGTAGTTCAATTGCACCGTTGTTGTTCTTAGTTTCCGCCGCTATCCCATCCACTATTTGTAAACAACAAGTCGAAGCCACCACATTACTCGACTTGCCCCCGCTAGCCGTCTTGTGTGATCTCTCGCCACCACGCTAACCCTAGATAGGTTGCCACCTGCTATTATTTTATCTGCATTGCAGCCCTCCTTACATGATCAGGCGAATACCTACTGTTGTTAGTCACAGGGACAATTCATCCTATGATCGATGTTAAAGTTTAGGAACGCTTTGCCCTAACTACCGCCGTCGCCATGTTGTGCCTTCTGAAAAACATAACTTGAAGGTAAAACAGACATAACTTTTCGGTCATTTATTATAAAAATCTGAAATTTTTACAGCAACTTCTTGACACCATTTAGACCCGACCAAATTGGGCTACGCCCTGTTTGGTTTCCTCAAAATTGCCAAAAAAATTTTAGGAAAATAAAGAAAAAAATTGTCAAGAGTTTTGCACGTTTTTCACGGAACGTTGCTGAATTTCTGTAGTCCATATCTGACCTCAGTTGTAGATGCCAATTTTTATGGTTACATCTTTTGTGATCCTTGTTTAGAGAAAATTATAAAAAATCTTGATTCCTACTAGTGCCTTTTGGAAAATCTAGGAAAAATCAGGATAAAAGAAAAATCTGCCCTATTGCTTGTTCGCTGACTTCTTTCTATCATACTTTGTTTTACCTTGTTACGCTACGTCTAGACATGTCTTAGCCAATAATTGTGATTTGTCCTTTTGATATTTATTGAACTTAGCTAAATCTACATTCGAATATTGTTAATCCTTGCTACTCATATTGTGTCTTTCTAAAGCTCCACATATACTTCTGTTAGCACAGGTTCATCTTATAATTGTTACCCACGCTTAACAACAGATTGCTTTACCAATTTGGTTTTGCTCCTGTTTGGCTTTGGTAAGAACACTTGTAAGACAGTAGTAAGCCGCTTCTGATTTTATATTCCACTTTCACCACCACCACCATTTGGTTTCTGTTCGTTGATAGGGATAACACTTTGGTGTTGTCTTTTTTTATTTTTTTAACAATGGCAGGATCTCCGACGAATTTAAATGATTGTGTATCCAAGGGTGAACTTATAGCGTTCATCACTGAATAGAGCAATCTTGTAAACGAGCTGACGCGTAATGTGAACAATCTGGTCACCCGCATTGAACAGATTGAGTAACACCCTCAATCTCATTGTGGTGATGATGAAGATACTGATGCAGATGGAGATCTATCTGATCATAAAGATGCAGATGCTAATGGTGATGCACGCAACCGTCGCCGCTACAACTTTAATCGTCATGGTATAGGAGGTACAACAATTATCCTTTTGATAAAATTAAATTTATTCTACCTCCTTTTGCCGGTAATGTTGATCCTGAGGTATATTTAGATTAGTTAGACTTGCTACTAGTGAGTTTACTAATTTTACTTTGTTTTGATGCAGTGATCTTTGCAATGCTAAAAATGCTGCTGTTGTGCCTCAAACTTGGAATGCTTTAAAACAACGTATGAAATCTTATTTTGTTCCTCCTTCAACATAATTTACGTCTTAAACTGTAAACTTTAAAACAAGAAGATAAAAGAGTAAAAGCATACTATCAAGAATTACTTTTTGGTTTAGCACGTTGTGGTGTAAATGAAGATGATGCTGATGCTAGTGCTAGATTTTTTGGTGGTTTAAATTATGATATCCAGAACATTCTTAATTACAAAGAATAGAGTAATTTTTCTAATTGTATCATCTTGCTATTAAGGAAGAACGTGAAGTACAGAGACGCAAGCAACTCCAGTCTTCAAGATATAATAATGGGAGGAATTTTCAGCAGCGTTTCAAGCCAAAGACGTCCAAGATTTCTGTTGCGCCACAGCCATCCACACCTGCATTTTCTGCTGGGATAAGTAAACTGTCTAATGTGCAGCCCCTATAGGTGAAAAAAGGTGCCACTCCGAATGCTTCTACTAGCTCCTCCTCGCCTAGCTCTAAAATCATTTGTCACCGATGCAAAGGCAAGGGACATGTCATGAAGGATTGCTCCAGTCGTCGAGCTTTCATTGCTACCGAGGATGGATATGTAAGTGCTAGTAATGTTGAAGATGATTTAGCCCTTGCTGCTAACATTGTTGTAGATTCCACTAAGGGCGATCAACGGAGACCATCGCCATTGACTCCGTGGCTGCATCCGCGGGCTATCCTAGCCTTTTTGTGCAGCGTGTGTTGAGTTCACGTGTGGAACATGAAGAAGAGATGCATATCTAGCGCCATAATTTGTTCCATATGTATCTCATTGTGCAGGGTTGTCGTGTTCTCACCATCATTGATAGCAGGAGTTGCAATAACTTGGTGAGTTCAGATTTAGTTGAGAAGCTTGGCTTGACCACACAACAACATTCGTATCCATCTAAACTTTAATGGTTCAATAATAGTGGTAAGACTAAGGTAAATAAATCAGCCCGCATTAGCTTTTTCATAGGATTTTATTACGATACTGCTGATTTTGATGTTGTACCTATGCAAGCTTGTTCAATTTTATTAGGGCGTCCATAGAAATTTGATAATGATGCTTTACACAATAGTAGAACTAATACGTACACTCTCATACATAAGGACAAGAAAATTATTTTATTGTCTTTGTCACCTATGGATATTATTAAACATGCTAAAGAGATTAACAATAAACCTCCAATAGATATTGATAAAAATAATGGGATTAAGTTACAAGGAGGTGCTTTACTTGCTATAACTTCTGCTATTGCTGAGTTATGTGATAATTCAGATGCACCATGTTATATTATGTTTTGTCAACTTATTATGTCTTGTGCATTACCTGCTGTCACTAACTTTTTGCAGAAGTTCATTGTGGGGAAGAATCGAGGATGGCTCCAATTCTAGAAGGAGAGGATAATGAGGACATCGCCAAGATGGAGTCGAGAACGACTCCAATTCAAGAAGAGGAGGATGATGAGGACATCGCCACGTTGGACACGTCGACACCATTGTCTTTCTCAAGTTGCAATTCATTTCCAACTTAGCTACCACGTCACACTCGGATTCAGCAGACACGTCGTTAGTGTTTCGATCATAACTTCTTCATACGACATCAAAACAGAGTGATCTTGGACTCGTTGGAAAAGGGACGATGACACCGTCTATCTTTGGTGATTGCGTTAAGAAATTCTAACACCTGGGAACCAAAATTTGATCGATTAGTTCGCTTCCTAAGAACTAAGAACCAAACAGCTAACCGAAATTTTTGGTTCCGGTTATTCCAGTTTTGGTTCTGGTTATTTTGGTTTCGGTTTTGATTCTCGGTTATTTTTGCCCAGGCTAACACATGTGCTTGCTTCTTATTGGGCCATCCTCGCTCGTTGTCGTCTTGGTGGCCTTTTACATCAGATTGGTCGCCGGCTCACGGTCTCCCCTTCTTTCACTCCGCTTTTCGTCTTCACGGTATTCTCATCGCCACTGTCATCTTCGTCATCGCCATCATTGACCTCGTCGCGGAGCCCTTCCTTCCTCTTTAGCTTGTCGAGGTGAGATGGAGTCCCTTTCCTCTTATTTTCCCTTTAGGTTTTGCTTATGGTTCTTTGTCGCCCTTCTATCTGTGTTGTACTTCTCTACTCCCCACTTGTTGCTCATGGTGCTCCCTCCTATGGCGGTGTTTTGCCTTGTGGCTTCGCTTCTTCCTCCATTCAAGCTTATTGACCACCATTTCCATCCCTTTGGTCATCGATTGTCATTAGTTAGGCTACCAACCTCCGCACTGTCACCACGACACCGCTAGGAGATAGTAATGAAGGCCACAGCGAGCTCACGTCACAGAGGACAGTTGGCGAACCACTACGTGCCTACAGTGTCGTCACGATAGGACAAGACAAGACCATAATGACAACCATGCCGAAACATGCACCGACGCCAGGACAAGACAACCTTCCTTGCAAGCCAAGTTTACTAGTTTTCTCCTCCCGCTTTTGGCTCACAACTGGTCGGGAAAATCTATCTCTTTGTTTGTGGTTTGACTCCCGGACTCTATATAAGGGTTGCTAGACCTCTCTATCATGGGTAGAGACTCTCGATACTTTATTCGGGCAGTCCCTTTCCACCCTCCTACCTCTTTCACTCTTCTTGCATACCCCCTTGTAAGAACTTGAGAGCATTCAACTGAGGAACAAGAACTCTAACTATCTCTGAGACTGGACGTAGGACTTCAACCTAAACTAGAATAATTCTTTGTGTCTTTGGATGCTATCGTTGTCTTCCTAAAGCAGCGTGATATACATACAAATTCACTCGTCGGGTGATAAAGCACTGATAGGTGGCGTGAAAGACGAAAAATAATTTAACGAATTTTTGATTGATTGATTGGTGTGAATTACAATAGTCGTGTGTATTATTTATACCCAAGGCCTAAAAATAAGTCATAGTCGAACAAGACTCTTTTAGAGCATCTCCAAAGGCTTTGGCAAATTAACTTGGCATTTGTCGTTGTTTGCAAACTCCCATAACAAAATGCAAATAATAAAAAAAGGTCATCTACAAGGGAATTGACATTTGGAGTTGGCAAATGATAAAATAGGAGGTCTCCAGGCGCGCGCTTTCCTCGCGCGTGACTTTGCTCGCGCGATCGGGTTTGCAAAGCCGTCCACAACTTGTATTTTTTGCCAAGTTTGCTCCCTCATTTAACAAGTTGCCCAAATTGCAAACTCCAAATGCAAAACCATTGGATATCTTTTTTGGAGTTTTTTTGGTAAATTACTCAAATGCAAACTTCAAATGCAAAATCCTTAGAGATGCTCTTACAAACTTGAAATAGAAGGAAACATTCTAATTTTAAGATAATGTGGACTCCATCCTTTTCTTTCCGTGAAGTCGGACACGTCTCTTTCTTTAACCACTGTTGCACTCCCATCGGCAGAGTCCAAACTCGTCTTGATGATGATGCCATGGTCTCTTCAGCCGAATCCGATAGCAATCGGATTTAGTCGATACCACAGACATCACGGATTTGTAACAAATCCCTCAAATCTCGGGCTCACGCGTCTCCATTCCAAATTTTGATGTCAACAATATGTATATAGACATATTGTATATTTAAAAATATAACATAAGTTATATATTTTAAAAGATAGATTAATTTATAATCTAAAATTAAAATACAGGGAGTAACAAACAACGTTTCAGGTCGTTTTTTATTTGGTTATAGAAACATGTCGTGTTAGTGTGCAATGCGAGGCTGCAGCTAGCTAGCTAAGATTGAATCGTTGGACTTTGATTATGAAACAAAACATACTCAATTCATTCTAAATTATAAGACTTTTAACTTTTTTGACACTAAGTTTGGTCATTTGTCTTATTCAAAAATTTGGGGTATAGTATCACTTCTTTATTGTGGTTTAGTTTATTAATAAATGTTCTTCAAGAAGAATGGTTTAAATTTAACTATGTTTGCACAATTTTTTTTGAATAAGATGTGGTCAAACTTTAAGTATAATAATTTGGAATGGAGTGAGTACATTACTACTATAAAATAAATTGCAGGAGGCCAAGACGCATGCATCTAATATATTATGTGATTTAGGGGTGATTGGTTGAGGTATTAAGTTTAATACATACTGTAGCATTTTTATTTTATTTGGCAATTAGTATCAAATTATGGACTAACTAAGTTTAAAGTATTTGTCTCGCAAATTACTCTTTAGGCCTTGTTTGGATGTAGTCGGATTCACATCAATCCACATGTGTTGAGGTGGATTGGAGTGAAACTTGAACTAAATTTCACCCCAACCCACACCAACACCATGAATTGAAGTGAATCTGATAACATTCAAACAAGGCCTTAGTTGTGTTTTTAGCTTTATAAATAATATATATTTAATATTTCATTATGTGTTCAAACATTTGATGTGACATGAGTTAAACTTTATCCGAAGAAACTAAACGGGACCTTAACAGTTATTATATATGCTAGTCAACGTATATAAAATATATAAATATTTTTTTTGAAACTAAAATATATAAATGCTTAATAAGCACGGTTGTGAAAATGATAAGAAAAAACATTGGATTCAACCTGCTATACCGATGATGAATACTCCTATATACTCCATCCGTTCAAAAAATGGCAAATATCATTTTCAGAGGATCAAATTTAACAAAATTTATCAAACTAACATTATTAATATTTAAGATATCGAATAAGTATCATTATATTGATTACAAATGTAGAGACATAAAAATGTATTTTTATGTAAAATTATATATATATTAGGATTTTAGGATGGAGGAGGAATATGATGGATAGTGCCACAAGACCCAACCAACGAATACATGCACATGCATGGATGAGCTGTGTGCCAGTGTAGGTGCGTACTCGTAGCAGCCGGGCTGACGCGGACTCGTCGGGTCCGTCCCGTACGGCGCCAAGCTGCGACCAGAATTCTGATTCTGAATTCAATCCTTCCTTCAACCGTGGTTTCATTAGAATTTTATATAGGAACGGATCTAAGGTCTTGTTTAGTTCAACCAAAAACCAAAAAGGTTTTAAGATTTTCTGTCACATCGAATCTTGCGGCACATGCATAAAACATTAAATATAGACAAAAATAAAAGCTAATTATATAATTTGACTGTAATAACGAGGCGAATCTTTTGACCCTGGTTAGTTTATAATTAGACAATATTTAAAACAAACAAACGAAAATGCTACAGTAGCGAAATCCAAAAAGATTTCACATCTAAAGGAGGCCTAAGCCTCGGGCCTGCCCGGACTGGAGCCCGGAGCGTGGCTCAAAAATACTTTTAACAGTTCCTTTATCCGGTCCAAGATAATTTATAAAAATATAGATTTAGCTCTACCTAATTTGTCACTAGAAATAGGGTGCACTGTTTTTAGCCTTCTTCTTTGAAGTGTTTCCGGATCCGCCACTGGTTTTATAGATATTAAATATTGCTGGTGTGACACTATATTAATAAAAAAGGGTAATAAGAGTTTCATAAAAATAGAGAAAATTTTATGAAGATGAAACTTTTCTACACTGTTTTTAAAATTTAGATGTGTTGAAAACTAGATTATGAAACTTCCATTGAGGAGGACCTATCCCAGGTGTCGCCAGATGCCAACCATATATATTCTCTTTAGCATAGCTCATTATATTTTTGTTAGGAGCTTCAACTCCTCTCCAGTCTCCAACCTTGTGAGGTTTTTAGGAACTCCTCGGGAAGCTATTTTATTTTATCTCATTTGTCACAAAATAGCTCTTAAAATTGGTTTATGCCAAACAATTCCCTATACTAGTCCACGCGCAATGCTGTGTCCTATGTAAGAAGATATTTCATACTTGTATTGACTCTGCATTGTATAGCAGAGCTACAGTAGGTAGTGATTTTAGAAAATACATAAAGATAAAAGTAATCCATTCACAAAATACGACAATCATGAAATTAGATGGACACAAAAATGTTTCTCAGGTTACAAGAATCCTTTTTTTAACAAAAGTTCCAGAAATCTAAAATATAAAGAGGGAAGAGTTTGGGTACTCGACCTAGCCCACTGTATGTCTAGGGGTGGGATACACTACTACGTAAAAGATTAACCGCGATCTTTTAAAAACAGGCACGGAGGCGGGCAGGATTTGTAACCGCCTTGGTTAATAGCCCGAATTAACCGAGGCGGTCACTTTTTATTAACTGATAACCGCCTCCTAAAATACATTAACTAAGATGGAGGAATGTAACATAACCGCCTCGGTTAATGCCTATTAACCGAGGCGGGCATTATAATATAAATGGCATGGTAAATCATTAACCGAAGCGGTTATTTTATAAGGCCCGCCTCCTAAAATCTAGCCTAGCCCGCCATTGTATCAGTCTCAGCAAAAGCCCAAATCCCCAACACATCGCGGGCTTATATAAATAGCACAGTTATAGGGTTTCACTCTCATTCTCTCTCTCACTCTCTCCCACACCAAGCGCCGCATGCACGGTCTTCCCCTCCCTCTCCCAACCCTCCTCTCCTCAGATGCTCCTCTCCATCTCCCTCCCTGGGCGCGCCCCTGGTTGGGCGGCGCGGAGGCGCTCGCGCCCCTGGCAGCGCCGAGAAGCTCGCGTAGAGCCGAGCGCCCTTCATCGCGCATGGAGCACAGAAGCAGGCAGCTCCCGTGCGAACCACAGGAGCCGACGGTGGGCACGGCGAGCTACTGCGGTTGGAGCTGTGGCGGAACCATCCTCCCGGGTGCTCCCCGACCTCTATGATGGTGGATCCATCCTCCCTGGTGCTCCTCTGAGCTCTTTCGACCTCCTTGGTGGCAGATCTGGCCTCCCCAGTGGCGGCGGCGGCTCCAGGTGGGAGTGTACGGCGGCGGCGTGGCTGGGCTCGATGTCGTGCCCTTGGCGTTGGGCTTGCTTTTTTATTATTTTATTTCGATTCACAGAGGCGGGCAAAAGGAACCGCCTCCTTTAATCATGGATTAAGGGGGTGTTTGGTACTGCTCTGCTCCACGTTTTTTACTCCACTCCACGTTTTTTAGCCAAACGATTTCAGCTCCACGCACTCAGTTCGAGAAAAAGGGTGGAGTTGTGAGAGCACCTAAAGAGATACTCCACAAACTCCAATTTTTTGTGGAGCTGCTCCACAGTGAAGTTTGTGGTGTAGTTTCAAACACCCCCTAACTATGATCTTTGCATGGAGGCGGTTGCTTTTGCCTGCCTCCATTAAGCTAAAGTGCCCGCCACTAAAAAAGAATTATGTAGTAGTGATATGTCCTCCATGATCTGGGAAGGGGAGTCAGAATTGTCGTTAATTGCCTCTGGTGAGTAACTTTCTGAGTATACATAGAAGAGAACAACTTTATCAGCGTTTTGTACTATATAGAGAGTGATTTTGATGTTACTACGCACAGGAAATTTGATGGGCAGCACATAAGACATAAGACGTTATATATACTGCTTCGGGTGGGTGTCTTACACTACACCTAGTGAAAAAGATGTGTTATATTCTTGTGTACTAAACTAAATGCTATGTTCCGATTCACATAGATGACCATAGAAAGTAACCAGAGGAGTAGGGTTAGACATAGATGACACTCGACGGCCAAAGGTACCGTTGAGTAACTATATACAATACAATAACATCCGATTCACTGGACCACTGTTGGGATGACTTGTTGTGACGAAGTCCTGCGTTAGTGATGTTTAGTTAAGGGTGTTAAAGTTTAACAGGTATTGTAATATTTTTGTTTTCTTTGGCAATTAGTGTTTAATCATAGATTAATTAAGCTCAAAAAATTTATCTCACAAATTATTCTCTAGCTATGTTTTTAATTTCATAAATAGTTTATATTTAATACTTCATGTATGTGTCTAAACATTCGATGTGATAGATGGTAAATGCAGGTCATTATGATATATATATATATATATATATATATATATATATTATAGAGAGAGAGAGATAGGATAATCCTTTTTACTCCCAGTAGTAGTTACTCCCATGTGTATATCTTAGATTTAGGGCGTATATAGCCCGATGAAGTGTATGTACACGAAGTATATGATCATACTAGACCATCTAATGTAGTATATATGTTAAGTATGTATGCATACATAGAGTATGTGGTTATACTTATTATATATACTACAGTAGTGACATTTTAGTAATATATTAAAAATATGAATTCCTTTGAAAAATTTTCTCATAGTAAGATCTAGAGTATCTTAATACAAGTATATGAACATACTCAAACCGACAAACAAATATGAATACATATGTAATGTGGTTTATTGAAGATGGGATATATAAAGAGAGAGATAGAAAGAGAGAGAGGAACAACTCTATCAGTGTTTTATACTATATATAGGTGAGTGATTTTGATGTTAGGCGCACAAGGAATTTGATGGGAAACACATAAGACATAAGATGTTATACTGCTTCGGGTGGGTGTCTTACACCTAGTGGAAAAAGATGTGTTAATTCTTGTGTACTAAATGTTATGTTCCATGTCAAGTAGGGGCCGGGAATGAAAACCTTTGTGCTTGAGAGTTTAGATCGGGGAAAGTAACTAGAGGAGTAGGGTTACACATAGATGACTCTCGATGGCCAAAGGTATTGTTGAGTAACTATATGCAATCACATCCGAATCACTGGAGCGCTATTGGGATCACTTGTTGTAGCGAACCCCTGCCTCAGTCAAAAAACAGGGGGTGGGGGGGACATGACATGTGCATAATACATGCCATTCTATTTTTTATTGAAGAGAAGCTGACAGGTTAAACTGTCGGTTATGTATATACCGCCACAGTGATATGAATCAGTGATATGAATGACAATGGCAATCAAAGATGCCCACCCACGAAACAAAACCAAAATCCACCCAACATGTTGTGGTTCATGTACTTAATTTTTGTCATGTCACGTGCATCGACTATCCACAAGAGCTCTATAAAACGACATCTCGGATTCAGGAGCTCCCTATATTTGCCGTAGATACACTGTCGCATAACTATTTACAAACATATTCACCCACCCTCGACCTCGAGTTAGGCTGTCGGGGTTGTTTGTCGTGCACAATTGCTAGTGGCAATGCCAACAAAGATGGACGAATCAGAAGGATGAAGAAGTGAAGGTGCCCATGCCCATGCCCTGGTCAGTCACTCAAGTTGAGACGGAATGAAGAACAAGTCGGGCCTTGTTTAATTCATCTCAAAAATTAAAAACTTTTCAAGATTTCCCGTCACATCGAATTTTGCGCCACATGCATAAAGCATTAAATATAGATAAAAATAAAAATTAATTATACAGTTTATCTGTAAATCGCGAAACGAATCTTTTAAGCCTAGTTACTCAATGATTAGATAATATTTATCAAATAAAACGAAATTGCTACATTATAAAAATTCAAAAAAATTTCGGATCTAATCAAGACCTCGCTATGCAACGGCATCCGATCCGACAGGTAGGGCCTGTTTGGTTGTCCGCATGAGACCATACATGCATCTCGGAATGCAGCGTGGCCCTGTTTGGTTGCCTGCATATAGCTTTGGGTCAGGCTCTGAGCATGCAAAAAGGAGCCCTGAGCCAGGCTGAGGAGGAACGCCCAAATCGGCCGTTCCTGGCCAGCCAGGCTGGGCAGATGCAGCCGTTTACGTGGCTAACTGTGTATTAGTGCGTGATTAGTAAATATCAAGTGATATTAGTGTACTTTAAAGTTGATTAAGATATAATTAGATAAAATAAGACCTCTAAGAGTGTATTCGTATAAAAATAAAAATTATAATCATAATTTTATAATATTTTTATCTCATACAGTTTATCTTCGTACAGACAATCAAACAACATAGCCTGGCTCCACATATACATGCAACCAAATTAGACTTTCTGTATGCATTCGGCCAGACCAAAGGCAGCCTAGCTCACTAGAGCTGGCCTGGTTGAGATGAGAAGGGAACCAAACAAGCCCGTAGACGACGGACCCTGCTCTGCTCTGCTCCGCTCCGCTCCGCGCCTTTGCTGCTGCCAAAGTGCCCTGCTCTGCTGCAACGTAACCAGCCCAGCAACCGTCGTCGACCCAACCCGTACCGTACCCACCGGACGGAGCGAGGGAATGCGTGCATGCCTCCGTCCCCGGTGCGTTGGCGTCAGAATCAGATTCACTCAAAAAAACAAAAAAAAAATTCAAAATTCTTCGTCACATTGAATTTTGCAGCACACTAAATATAGATAAAAACAAAAACTAATTTTACAGTTTGAATGTAAATCGCGAGATAAATCTTTTAAGACTAATTACTCGTGATTAGAAAATATTTGTTAAATAAGAACGAAAATACTACACTAACTCAATCAAAAAAAATTAAGGCCTACTCCGTAGTGGAGAAAGCGACGGACCACGGCTGTGCAGACGCGGTTTTACCAGAGACGTGAGCCCGAGTGAGTATGACGTCGCGACGTCGGACTGACTGGGTCCGCGGCTCGCGACTTCGACTTCTCTCCCGCCCCGCCCCGCCCCGCCCCTTCTCCACTCCACCAGCTCTGCTCGTCCCTCCCTCTCCCTCGGCGTCGGCGTCTGCGTCTGCGTGCGTGCGGTGCTCCGTGGACTGCATAGCGGCGGCTACCGGCTACCGGCTTTGCATGCTATCTATATATACAAACACGGAGGCAACATCCCTGCTTGTCTCCATCCATCCATCCATCCATCTCTCAAATATAATCGATCTCATTCATCCATCCCAAAGTTGCAATCCCCCACCCAAAGCTCCGACCCATCGACCTGCTCTGCTATGACTCTGCTGTCGCCGCCGGGGGCACTCATCGACCACCCAAAGCTCCTGCCGACGAGCCCTAGCAGCAGCAGCAGCAGCAGGGACCATCGTCTCATCTTCAGCACTCTCAGCGTCGTCGACGACATGCCCATGCCCATGCCCATGCTCCCGCGGTCGCCCAAGCTGCTCAGGACCAACTCCTCCAAGAAGGTCCCGGCGGCCAGCAACCTGGAGCGGGCGCTCCTCAGCTTCAAGTCCTGGGAGACCATCGACGACGCCACCAAGCCCGCCGCCGTTCCGATTCCGATTCCGCCGTCGCCCGTGCAGCGCCGCATCCACGGCGCCAGGCCGGGACGCCTGGCCCTCCACAGCCCCACCATGGCTGCTGCTGCTGCTGCCGACGACAACTCCCTGCTGCTGCTGCGGTCCCCGCTCCACGAGGCCGCCGCCACCCGGGTGCAGAAGATGTTCAAAGGCCACCGCACGCGCCGCACCCTGGCCGACTGCGCCATCGTCATCGAGGAGCTGTGGTGGAAGCTCTGCGACTCCGCATCGCTCGACCGCACCTCCATCTCTTTCTTCACCGCCACCGCCGGCGGGGGAAAGCAGGAGACGGCCGCGTCGCGCTGGGTCAGGGCCGGCAAGCGCATCGCCAAGGTCGGCAAGGGACTCTCCAAGGACGACAAGGCGCAGAAGCTCGCGCTACGCCATTGGCTAGAAGCGGTACGTACGGAGTCGATCGTCGTCGATCGTAGAATTATACTGTCATATACTGTACTTATACTGTAGCAGGAGCATTCCTTAATAATAAAACAATCAATTGAAGGAAATGATGATTGCATTGCAGATCGACCCTCGGCACCGGTACGGCCACAACCTGCACCTGTACTACGACATCTGGTTCCAGAGCTCCAGCACGGAGCCATTCTTCTACTGGCTCGACATCGGCGGCGGCAGGGAGATCCATCACCCCAGCTGCCCCAGGACCAAGCTCAACTCGCAGCTCGTCATGTACCTGGGAATCGTAAGTTCCGTTCCGTTCCGTTCCTTCAGTGTCATCATGCATTCCTTTCTTTCTTCTACTGCCTGACCGTCCATGTCCATCATCCCATTCCAATTCCAGAACGAGCGGGCGGCGTACCAAGTGGTGGTCGACGACGGTCGCCTCACGTACCTGCAGACCGGGCTGCCCGTCAACACCACCGACGACTCCAAGTGGATCTTCGTGCTCAGCACCACCAGGTCGCTCTACGTCGGCCAGAAGCGCAAGGGCCACTTCCAGCACTCGAGCTTCCTCGCCGGCGGCGCCACGTCCGCCGCGGGCAGGCTCGTCGCCAAGGACGGCGTGCTCAAGGCCATCTGGCCCTACAGCGGCCACTACCTCCCCACGGAGGAGAACTTCAACGAGTTCATCGCCTTCCTGCAGGAGAACAACCTGGATCTCACAGACGTCAAGAGGTGCTCCGTGGACGACGACGAGTACCCGTCGCTCAAGCGGAAGCACCAGAGCATGGCAGCTGAGGAGGAGGAGGAGGAGACAGCAGCAGCAGGCGCTGTGGTGGATGGCAACGAGACCGCCGGCAGCCGTGCCGCGGCGGCGAAATGGACGACCGGCGCCGGCGCGCGCATCGGCTGCGTCCGGGACTACCCGGCGGAGCTGCAGAGCCGGGCGCTGGAGCAGGTCAACCTGTCGCCCAACCGTCCGAAGCCGCCGTGCCCGCTGCAGTCGCCGTGGGCGGGCAAGGCGCCCATCCCGTCGCCGCGTCCCAGCCCGCGGATCAGGCTGTCGCCGCGGGTGCAGTACATGGGCGTGCCCGCGGCGAGCCCCGCCGGCGTGCGGCCGCCGCCGCACAAGCAGCAGTGCCTCGGCCTCGGCCTCGGCATCCGCCCGCCCACGGTGCACCTGACGCTGCCCAGCAACAAGAACGGCAGCAAGGCCACCAGCACCACGTCACCAGCCAATCACTGACATCAAAAGTTTTGTTCTTGTCCTCGGAAGTAGTACGTGCTCGCTGTAGATAGCTAGCAAGAGTTTTAACATTTAATTAATTCCTACATTTCTTTGTATTGTTGGTCTGTTCTGTTCATAAACTGACCTCAAATCACTACACAGCACAGACTGGATTTTTTGTTCCTTGTCTGTGAACTGAAAGAAAGAAACCTCGTCAAATCACTGACGAATGTGAACAGCTTGATGAATGAATTTCATTGATCGTGTGAACTGAAAGAAAGACAGACAGACAGTCAGAAAAGAAAGAGTCATATATATATGTTACCTGCTCCTCCATCGCTGGTCAGCCAAGAAAAAGTGGTAATACGCTTCTTTGAACTGAACCAAGAATGAAACCAGCAAAGTAGCCTCGAATGGAATGAGACTGTTCATCATCTTCTTCGTCTCTCCGAGTGAAGGCAGGCGCTGTCACGTTAGACCGTCGTCTGAAATTGCGAACAACGCCAGGCGACTTGACAAAACAAAAGCTCTCTTTTGACCCACACCACACCAGGTGTACGTACGGTGTACCCTAACGTCGTCCCTTTAAACTCAACAAGGAATTTGATACAAGAATTTCACAGAAATCACAAATCGGTTCATTTTAGAACTGTCCAACTGGTTTAGTGACAACTGTGGAACCGGTTTGGCATGTGCGCCCCTATTCGTGTGCTTGAGTTTTCATTTCAGCCAAGATCTCTTTTATTGGTACATGATCCTTATAGTCGACAGTTTTGAATGGTAGGCACCGTGCGTGCTCGTCGACATTTTGACATCATGGTACCGATAAAGAAAATTTCTCAAGGCACGTGCCTCTGCGGTCAAGGGCTCTTAGATTTTTAGTTCCGTGCAAAACCTTTGAATCAGACAGGGACTTTGTGTGTGACGGCATACGTACGTAGCCGCTGCACTGCTACTACTTGGTCGCCTCTTCTTTCCTACTACTACCTAGGCCCTTGCCTTTTCACCGCTTGCGCTTGACATGACATGGTTAGGTTTGGCCCTGGTCATTGCCAATGCCGTACCATACGCCAACGCAGCAGCATATACACCCAACAAAATACTACTGTAGTACGTACCAGGTAACCTCGAGGAAAGTACTGCAATGGACAAACCAACCATGTCAAGACGTGGACGTACGATCCCGTCAAAAACGAAAACATGCACGTCTTCATGCAGCTAGCATTCAGATGAAACTGGTTTTTGGTCACCAGAAGCTGTTCCAACCTGCGACGAGATCGCACAACAGGTGACAAGCAACGATCTCACACAGAGTCTGTCACGACCACCATTATAACATCTCAGAGACGGAGTCAAAAACATAGTATATAGCAGTTGAGGAATCTGGAGTTACATGAGAGAGCAGGCACGATAAACCTCTCCCAAATGTCTACCAAAGCAGCACGCACAACACATCAAATGTGAACCACAAGAAATCCCTCTCAAAATAAACCCATCATTCACGGGGACACCGCACCCTTCACTTACGCGCAATCAAAGAAATGACAACCTGTACAAGCGGAGGCTAAGCATAGCCATTAACACAGTTTCTAAGAGCCGGACTGCGCTCAGGCTCACTCACCCAAACCTCTTATTATCCAGCCGCCCTCGGTACTTCCATCTCGGTTAGGCCTTGACACATTGGAGCATCCTATGGGGGGGCAGCGCACCGACGATGCACCATGTCAGGTCCCAAACAACAGATGAGATGCTAATAGTGAACCCTGTCGTCGCCGTCGAAGTTTAGGCCCTGCATGCCCCTAATGGTAGACTCGTAGTTCTTCGGGTTAGATGAGTGGCGCCTGCCGGAAGACGAGCGCCTGCCGTCCGAGGAGTCAGGCATCTGCGGGCTCCACCGTGGGGCTCCAGACCTCTGGAATGCCCCTGGGCTTGCGTCAGTCGTGCGGCTACGTGTTTGCTCTGCTTCAGTGCTTGGCTCTCGGCTACTAGAGACAGCAGGCCGCCTTGAAGATCCGCTTGAACGTCCCAAAAAAGTCGAACTGGAGAACTACATGTCATTTAAGGGTCAGATAATACATGACAACTAACATACACAAACACTCCAGAATCCCCCCGCTTCTTCCCATCACAAAGCAGCACCAAACAGCATGAAAATATCAAACAGCTCACCACAGCATCTTTGGATGTCGATGTCTCAGGCCGAACAGGGGACTTCTGCTTCGCTAGGCTGCCGGCATTTATAACTGGTGGTGGAGCCTGGCGTCGCGTTGGGTCCATGTCTGACCACCCACTTCTCCTTCCCTCTTCAGTGCCTATTATACATGAATGTAGCAGGCAGTCAAGCAACTAAATAATCTAACCAACTGGCACATCGGCAACACTTAAACTACGTATAAACAAAACGACCCCATAGTAGATTCACAATAGAATAGAATTGGCCAGCAAGAAAATTCATTCCATTATTACCAATTAATTGCTTGTAAATGTACAATGTGACTGATATCAACCTTTCATTTCACTCAGTAATCTTGTAACTGAAAACCCTTCAGCCATGGCTTATCACAAAAAAAATAAAAAATTATAAACATATCTAAGTTTCTCAAAGAGTCTGATATTCAGTCTGCCAGACTAATTCACTGCGCGCTACTGCTACCAAAAAAACTGGTGAATTAATGAAACATTGCATGAGATTTATCTTTTCAAAAAAGAAACAAGCAGCAAGAAATCATTCAAATTCTAACTTGTGATGTGCATACAGCACTATGCATGGATAGTATCAACTGCTAAATGAGAATTCTTGAGCATCAGACCTGAATGTCTATTGTTGTTTGCCACAGGAGCCATCCCAGAGCTTTGTCCTACTGGTGGAGCCTAAATAAGAAGGCATGAGCATAGTCAGAAAAAGAAATCCATGTGTGCACTACTGAGGAAAGGTAGAAGGGCAATTTTATTTATTGTACTGACAATTGCACGTGTTGGAGCAGTGGTCATCTGTGCCTGTTGGTACTTTAGAATGGTCCAGTCAAAAACATAATCAAACTGAAAGCCTGCCCAATGGATAACATAACTCTGACTTAGCATTTTACTACACTGACAATCAAAAACATGGTTTATCATTAAATGAAATATTGGGCATATTAAACCAACCTTCCCGAATGAAAAGGTCTCTGAACAATCTCTTCAGGTACTGATAGTCCGGTGCATCTTCAAAACGTAGTGAGCGACAGTAATGGAAGTAAGAAGCAAATTCAGTAGGATATCCACGACAGAGAGCCTACAATTGGGGAAACACAATAAGAACATATACACCGAAGAAGGAAACACAGTTAGTAGAGAACAATGTGTGACCTCAGTTGAAGTAGCAATTTTCCTTTCGCTGATCTTTTCATACTTTTGTTTCTTGTTCCCAGCTTTCAGGCCCTGCCATGGAAGGCTGACAGTAGGCAAACAATGTGTTAACCCAGATATATTAGAAAATCAGAGATGAAACAGCGAATCGGGTTACAGTAAACAACCTTCCTCTCAAGAAGTACATCAGTACATATCCAAGAGATTCCATGTCATCCCTCCGGCTTTGTTCTGAGAGAAGACATCAATTATGATATCAAAATGAAATGTCACGGAAAGTTAAGAGAAAATTTTCAGGAATCCAGAAACTGCATGCCTGGAAACTAGCTACCACCCAAATGAATGAAACCTACCAATTCCAAGGTGGGTATTTACACTTGCATATCTTGCTGTTCCAGTCAAGTTCTTGTTCTCTCTGCAATTAAATGGACAAGACTGAAGGTTCAGATATTTTAAACTGAGGTGCTGTCTAAAATCACGCTAAGAGGAAGATTTTCCAGATATTTGAATTTCTAGTGGTATGTGGAACAATATCAAACATGAGCATAAAATAACAATGAACCTAGTGTGGCAGCATAAGAAACTATAGCAGTAAAATATATTGTTGGTGATACTATGGAGCAAGTACAATTATTTTATGGTAAAAGAGAAAATAAATAAGTTAAACAGCAATTTCATGCAAATTTCTCATAGAATGCTTACCTGTATGGAATGTGCTGGTGTGTTGATGTATCTCTGTACTTCTTTGCAAGTCCAAAATCGATAACATAAACCTATCAATAGATTAAAAGCAATTATTAATGCATGCACCTACTATTAAATTAAACCCATAAGTAAAGGTAGATTGAGGGAGTATAACTAATCACCTGGTTTGCCCTTTTCCCAAGACCCATGAGAAAATTGTCCGGCTTAATATCTCTATGCAAGAATGACTTGGAATGAACAAACTCAACTCGATTGATCTAGGAAAATATAGGACATTAGTATCATATACAATTAAATGAAAGCAGATGGGTTGAGCAGAAATATGCTTCATGGAAACTAGAACCTAAAAAGAGAAAGTAAGCAAACAGGATAGTGAACTAGTCATGCTTCAATGATACAGCATACCATTTGATCAGCAAGCATCAAAACAGTTTTGAGGGACAGCTTCCTGTTACAAAAGCTAAAAAGATCTTCAAGGCTTGGTCCCAGTAAGTCCATAACCAAAACATTGTAATCACCCTCAACACCAAACCACTTAACATTTGGAATTCCAGCTGCAGATGAAGAGAAAAATGAGAGTCAACACAAATTTAAGAACAAAGAGAGGGAATGAAGGGATAAGGAAAATAAAATAAGTTTGTGCATTACTTCCTCCTTGAAGTATTCTGTACAATTTCGATTCATAAAGCAATTGAGGATGCTTTGTCTTAACATTTTCCTGGATAAAACATTAGGAACAACAAGGCTGTTATTATCCATCCATGTATGATGGAAACGATACAAAATACCCCCAAAACTACACAAATTTCAATGCATTTGTAAAACGTAAGCTCATAATTGCATCATAGTTCAAACCTATGGTTAGAAGTCAAACAATGAATTATATCTTGAATGGTGTAAATATATTCCATGCCTTCAAATCTGATATTTAAACAACAAAACGGGGCAGCTAAATAAAAGCTTTCCATGCTGCGTACTACAGGCAGAACACAAGCTGTTATTTAGTTATATATTGACATATTGCAAACCTTGTGATTTAACAAAATGCATTAACAAGTGAATTACGTGAGCAAGAGCTGCCAGTAAAACACGAAACAAACAATAGAAACAATTCCTACACGGAATATACAATTGGACCTGCGCAGCCTAGATCCCTGCAATCTGGCGATACTTATTTGCCGAGACAGCAGGGGGCATCACCATAAATCGCAAATTTAGGGGAAAATACTGAGGAACTCACCAGTTTAATTGCGACCTCCTCGTTGGTCTGCACGTTGGTGCCTGTACAACCACACAGAGCCAAGCCGGAGCAGAGAGGGGGAAAACTTATCAGCAACTCGCCAAGATGGGAATTTTGGAAAACAAAACAAGATCTTTTGGCACAATTGCGAACGAACCGAGGTAGATCTCCCCAAAGGAGCCACTCCCCAGCTTGCGGCCGACGCGGAACCTGTTGCCGATGCGCGGCTCCATGGCTGTGGCGGCAGCTGTGGGCGAAGCCGCGCCGGTGGAGACGATCTCGGGAATCAGCAGGAGACGACGGAGCCTGACATGAGGGAATCGAATGGATTCAGTCTGATGCTCCGGGGAGATTCGGGGTTAGGGCTCGAATGGATCGAAGTGGGGGCGATTGGGGGATTTCTGCTCTCCTTTTTTTTTTTCCCCTTTCGTGCTGCTGGTGTCCTTATTTTCTCGAGCACGGCCCGGCTGCCTGGCTAAAAGGAGAAATTACTGAGAAATCGAGGTGTCGGAGGCTAACGGAATAGCGTCGCGGTTTGGTATGGTTTGGTGCCCCTAGTTTTCCTGTTCGTTTCGCTTTCCCCTCCTGGCTCCTGCTCCTGCCTTCGGTCTTCCTGCCTCCACTTCGTCTGACTGGACCTGACCTCCAATGTTCCTTCCGTTCTACTCAATGACAACTAATAACTTAAAAAATTACTCTATGTATATATAATTTAGGGTTTGTTAACCTACAATTCTTGGAAATCACATGACTCATATCTTCGCCACCACTTTGTTAGCCTACCTTGCATGCCCTTCCCTTGCCACCATTGGCACACGGCGGTTCCATTGTCTTATCGTCGCCACGACTTCTATTGTCGCAGCCTTGACACTACCCATCCCTAACCACTCATGATGTAGATGCACCTATCACTCACAATCCTCTCGCCTTCAACAATGATCTCGTCGCACCGCTAGACCACATCACACCACAATAACATGGCGACTTCCCCAAAACCTTCTTCTACAACCATCAATGATCGGATTCCCATCTAAACTATATAACCTAACCTCTGACCCTAATTTGATGCTCTATTTCTTCTTCTTCTTCTTCTTTGATGCAATGGGCGGGAGTTAGGGTTGTTGCAAACAAGTAATGGAGTTCACGATACAGTTTTAGTAACTAGTAAGAAAGTGAATTTTCGTTTCAAGAGGAAAACTAATGCATCATAAAATAGTATGTTTGTACTTACACTATCCATCGCAACTTCTTGAAAAATGACTATTATGACATTCTAGAGCCCCTTCAAATCAGCAAGCAGTTTTGCATTGATATGGCTCATCAATGGCTAAGATAAGTCACGAGGGAAGATTTATAGTAGGATAGTTCACCAAAACTGCATAGAGCAACGGTGTTGAGGTACAAACAACAAGCACATCTAGGAGTCTATGTTATTGTTGATAAAGATGATAAAGAACCTTAAGGTGCTAAAAATCAATGTTAGGTTCTATTTAGAGTGGTTCTAGGGAATCGCACAGATGACACATAAAAACTATGAGGCTCCAAGTGGACAAACATTTGTCATCATACAATACCACTTGTACCGCATATTTAAAAATATTTCTTCATACTATCCGTATCTTTAAATGCTCTTCTAGATTTTATATGTTTTCTCGTGTGGAATCATCATGGCACTTTTAGATAGTAACAATGACATGCTAGGTATTTAGAGCGGTATTAGGGGATATCATGACACGTAATACTTTTGGACCTCCAAGTAGCACAAGAATACTAGTACATGCAACAATTGTTTGTCGTCTTGTAGTTCCACTCACATCATAGTTGTAACAATGTTTCACTATACTATCTATAACTTTAAATAATATTCTAAATCCATATGATCCTTAGAGTTACCATGACACTTTAATGAAAGACAACTTTAGCTAAAATTATTATTAAAACGGGTTAGATACCATATAAGTAAAAAAGCCTTTACATTAAACAAATAATATTTACTTGCGTATATATATATGGTATAAGTTGGTTCTAGCAAAATGAGAAACCAGGTAAGAGAAAATGAGTGAAATTACATATATTCTATGTCACATGGCTTAGCATGGTCACAAGTAAGAGGTATTTGTCTTTTCTGCCATTTCATTGTAGATGCCTTGAATATACTTAATGATGGGATGTCATCTATCAAAAAATGACCACACGAGTGCGCCAAGTGGACTCGAGTTATGGTTTTCAACCCAGAACAACCACTAGGTTGTGCTTATTTGACCCAAATCTCAACTCAAATCGGGAAAACCAAGTCAACAATGACTGCCATGCAAGCTCGAGATATGATGTTAGGCTTAGGCCCACAAAAAAGATAAATTGGTTCAAAGATCTAACTAACTCTAAGCATAGTGATGTTTGATAAAGTATAGCCTTCACAATACAAACATATTGTCCAAATGTGCATAGATTGAGAGTTAAAGTGTGTAATTGTTGGATTGTTGATTTTCTCATCATGTCAAAAGTAAGTTTGGGGTGGTTTTACTAAACTGCTAGAGATGTTCTAATAGTAACTAATAATTTGTAGCTAATAGAAAGTTATTATAGACTTATCCAAGCTAATTACTAGTAGCTATTAGAAGAAATAAAATGAGCTCAAGTCATAGATTTGCTAAATTACCTTGCTACTGTGAAACTATTAATTGGCTTCCTTTGTAGTTACTAGCACTACTATTTCATCTGTGTTTTTGTGGAAACACGACATACTATCCATCTAGCACTTGAATTGATTGCCACTATGTATGAATTAGAAAATAAATATTCAAGCAAGTGGCTAGTGTTTTGTTGGTCCGCACACCGACATACTCAGTACGAAAAACAAACCAGCTTGGGAACCACTTTCTAATGGCTATCTTAAAAATAATGGTGACAGTGTTTGATGTTATTTCTGGTCATGCAAGGATCAGAGTCATTATATGAGAATAGACCAAAGAGTGAATCTAATAGTTTGGAGGGTTGTTTTCCATGCGTGGGATGCTAAAAAATCGAAGCTATGGCATGCTGAGAGGCCTTACAACTGAGGGCGAAGTGGTGAGGGAGAAAGTGCATATATACTTAAATCGGACTATTTAAGTATAGACAAGTTTCTTCAATAACTATTTATTCAAAGATCGAGCCTACATCCAAATAAAGAGGCAACATAAGCCAGAGCTGTGTTCTAGGAACTCATTATGAAGCATATACGAGAAGAGAACAAAATGGTGTGGCCCATGAACATACGCAACTTGCAAAGCAAATTGTTCATGTTGTTGTGTGACATGGCATGGGGATGGCATGGGTAACTGTTGACGGTCCTTAATGCTCATATTTAACCATCAACTAATCATGAAAAAGGATCCAAATGCAACCAACACCTAGACTTAGGGTTTATCTAACATAATTCCACGAGTTTTTGTGTTTGTCTATTTCTGCATGGGGTTATCAGGAAATACGGAGGAAAGGCCCACATGTCGGATTTACATAGAGATTTTAATGTGCCGCGCAATTTTCTATCATCTAGAAGACTCCAGAAGCCACGGGAACGAACGGAAAGCCGAGAGGGCTCAGGGACAGGGCGCCCGCCCTCACATAGAGTCCAATCAGGACTCTCTTTCGGGATATTGCTCCACCGACCTAAAGGATCAAGGATAACCGTTCAATCAATGTCGGTTTGATCCAACGGCCCAGATTCATCTGAAAAGACTATATAAGAAAGGCCCCCTGGCTCCTGGAGATCATACCTCTTCTACAGAACCAAAGTTAGGGTTTCAATTCTTCATCCAAGTAGAGAGGATCCCTCTAGTTCTTCTAGTTCTACCTCTAGTTCCTCTAGTTCTAGTTCTAGTTAGTTCTAGTTGTAATCTAGAAAATAGGGAGAGAGAAGAGGAGAGCGGAAGAGGAGCCGGATCTGTCAGATCTTCCTCAACATTGTACTTTTGCAGCAACTAGTTCGTTCTTCATCGTTCTCCAGGTTCTTCAATTCATAATTCCTGAGTTCTTTAATTACTTTTATTTACATTCAAGTTATTTATTGGATTCCCGCTTGCATCAAGTGCTCTAATCTTTAAAATATTAGAGTAGTAATTAATAGATTAGACGTGTTGTTTAGTCTTGCAATTACCTGGAATTGCACCCAATCCTGCGGATTGTTGTGGTAGCCTTAGGGTAGTGACAGCCCTAACGGTCGACGTATTCCACCTCGTTCGGATCGGTGTTTGTAGGACCGTAGTCAGACCTTCCTAGCCCCCTTCTCATCTCTTTCTGTGGTTAGTGCTCTGATGTCCCGATATAGATAATCTTGAAGTAATTCTTGATTCTTAGATCAACTAGAGAACTCTCAGAAAACTTCCTCTCTTCCCACAAAAAATAATTATATTTATCCTTGGGCGATCTTGGATCTTAATTAGTACACTCACGTTTCCTGTGGAAAATCGATACTCTGGAATACTCCGGTCCTGGGTGAAGGCTACATCGGTATCCGTGCGCTTGCGGATTTTTCTGTTTGCGTTTAAAATACCCAACAGTAACCGCGACATGAAATCGGTAGGTTTTTACCCCATCAAGGTACAGGTGTAGGTTAACTTATGTACCCATGATTTGTTAATAGGCAAAAATCCATACCTATTTGGTTCATGGGAATGGCTATGGTTATGTTATACTGAACCCATAAATTCATAGGTGTATATATATATATATATATATATATATATATATATATATATATATATATATATATATATATATAATTTAAATCTATCTCTCAATATAATGTATACTCTAAAATATGGTCCAACTAGCATATCTAGTGTCATATAGGAAGTAGCGTGTATACCCGCTACCGCATGAGTCAACAATCATGGGAATTGCTATTAAATAGATGTCTGGTTTCTTCCAAAAGTTCAGGCGACGTGTGATGGCCAACAATCACAAGTTTTCTTTTTCCTTGCATCAGCTCAACACTTAAGTAGTAGATCGTGTCCTGAATATGTTGCCTGGGAGCTCAGGCAACTGAACTTTAGAAGATGTGCACAAAATTACACCCGCACTAAGCATGGGCTTCTTCATGGGATATAAAATGTTCTGATAGTAGGAATATGGTTGGATGATAATAATACCTATTGGAATACAAAATTAGTGTGTAAAGCATTTAATTTGAGTCTGTTCGGCCAAACTTAGGCCTTGTTTACTTCCAAATTTTTTTCAAAATAGAAATAGTAGCACTCGTTTGTATTTGACAAATATTGTCCAATTATGGACTAACTAGGCTTAAAAGATTCGTCTTGTCAATTCCGACCAAACTGTGTAATTAGTTTTTATTTTTATCTATATTTAATACTCCATGCATACGTCTAAAGATTCGATGTGACGGAGAATTAAAAAATTTTGCAAAATTTTTGGAGAACTAAACAAGGCCTAAGAGCATCTCCAACAACTTGGTATTTCAACATGCTATCCTACCAAATTTGCTAAAAGCATAAAAATCCTCCTCCAACAACTCTTTATCTCAACTTGCTAAATTTTCCAAGTTGCTATCCAGATGTTTCTACTGCCGAGATTTGTCAAGTTGCTATCCCAAGTTGCTATCCCGAGCGCAACTTGTTGGAGACACATATTCTTTTACCAAGTGAGCGGGTCCCATCTGTCATCCTCTGTTTTTACCAAGTAAGAATAGCAACTTATTGGAGACACATCTTTTTTTCTTTTGCTAAACAAATTAGCAACTTGCTATAACTCAAGATTTGACAAGTGAATTTTACCAAGTTGTTGGAGATGAAGCCAACCATTTGAGTTGTTGTCGTTGTCCGGCTGTGATACAAAATTACTATAGCTACACTCCTTTCCAATAGCTGCGGCGCCGCCAAGAAGTGAGCCGAGGCTTAATGTTTCTTCAGTTCTTTTTTTTCTTTGCGGAGATGAAGGGCCGTATTCTATATTTGGTATTTGGTGTTGGGCGCAGTAGCCAGAACCAGAGCTGAACATGCAAGCTGTGATCGAATGGTCCAAAATAATTTTGCTAACGTGGCTAGAAGGAGGTGCCAGATAATGACACATAAATTATGTGTAGAATGATATAGGTCTACCTTCTTTAAAGAAAAGAGATATCTATGAAATAAAAGATAGCACAACTAGCACGGTCTGCCAAAATTCAGTTGAGTTTCCTCTTCAGCCCCTACCAAATTCAGCTTAAAAACAGGAAGGTCTTGCCATGTCAAACATAAAAGCAAACCGGTAGATGTTCGACTTAGGCCTTGTTTAAATACACCTAAAATTTCAAAAGTTTACAAGATTTCTCTGTAACACCCTAAAAAAATTGTTTTCTGAGAATAGAGTGAAAATGATTTAATTTTGTATTTTTGTGCTCGTGAAAACATAGTAAAATAATATTTTTTTTCATTAAATTAAAATTTACCCTAAAGTTTAGCAACATGTGTGTGCATTCATGCTGGTGCATTTTTATTTTTGAGATGGGTGGTTTTGACTAAGAACTCAAAATGAATTCAAATTGAATTTTAAATGATTTCAAATGGCTTTGAAAAAAAAGAGGAAAAGAGAAAATAAAAAGGAAAAACACACTCCTTTCTCCCGGTCCCTTGTTTTTGGCCTGAGCGTAGGTAGCTGGCCCAGCTAGGCGCCCTGCTGCCGGAGTCCAGCTTACCTCCCGTGCAGCTCAAGGACTATAGCCCGATGGCATCCCCTGGCACCGTCGCTTGATCTCGCAGGATACGGCTTGGATTCGTGCACGTGGCTCTATAAAACTCGGCCGGTCCCAAACCGTGCTATGTTTTTCATCTACGTGCCACCGCTGTGTTAACCCTAGCACAAGCCGCCGCCGCCTCTGCTCGAGCTCGCAGCGCCGTCGCGAAGCCCCAGCTCCATCTGCTGCCATCGTGGCTGCCGTTTGAAGTTTATCCGTCAACCATAGCCTGCCAACTGAAGCCACCATAGCATCCTGCTGTTTCTACGTCGACCACAGGATGCAGGTTACCGAGCGTCTCCATGGAAGTCGAGGCCTCATCTGTGTATCGTCTCTTTACATCTGAGTCGTCGTTCCAAGCCCTAGCTAGCTTGCGCAACAGCTCTTGAATCTCACCGACCTGTTGGGTTATGCGGCGTCGCCTCTTGTCTTCAGCCATCGAGGAACCCTGGTGAGGCCATCGTTTCCTTTTCTTTCCCTCTGTTCTCTTTCCGTATGTCAATGTCTGAGGTTCCTACGTCATTTTTGCTGAGCTCCGGCAAGGTGCTGAGCTCGTGTCTATGGCAGCAACATCCCAAGTTTGCTGAACCGGCAGCACCCTGCGCCCGTCTCCCGGCCGGTAAGCACGCACGCGCACAAACGCTAGCGAGCGAGTAGTGCTAGCAAAGCAGCCCGAGTACGTTACTTAGCTAGCTTTGATGATATCACGATGACCACTTGATGACATCACACGAGTATTATTGCCGTTTTTCCTTTAGAAAAATAAATCCAGAAATACAAAGAAAATACACTAGTTTGTTTAGGCCATGTCTTCTCTGTTTTAACTCCGTTTTTGTCCATTCAAATTTCGTTAGATTCGTATTCACGAGCTCTACACGTTAGAAGTATTAGTTTGCTGTTTTGAGACTTTTTAATTCTGCAGTAGCATTTAATTAATTATTTCTCTTAGAAAATTCATATCTTCTACGTTTTAACTCTGATTTTCGTGAACTTTACGTCTGGGTGATCGTAGCGCTGCGTAGAATATTTTCATAAACTTTTATATTTGTTTTACCATTGTTTGGTGTATTGTTCTAATTGTAGTCTTGTTTGCTTCGTGTATGTTTTCTTCGATTGTTTGTGTGATCGATGATCGAGTTTAGACGGAGAGCAGTTTCGGTGATCAAGATCAAAGCTTTGGCAACAAGTGAGACCAGCAGAACCAAAAGGATAAGCAAGAGCATTTGGATTAAGGCAAGTATAGCATTTGGATTTTATTGCTGTGACCATGATCCTGTGACTAGATTAATGTTAAGTAATAAATGATAAAAATGACTCTTTAGCCACTTGATGATTTATCTGTAAGTGATAACCGGGACAACAGTGCAACCATGAGGGCTATAATGGCTCTGGCTTTAGTTAAGTATGAGTAACTTTTCTAGCTCGTTAGCGGTTACCCGTTGTGGCGCAGTTGGGGAATAGCAGACCGTGGATTCCTGCGGGTGAATCACACGGACTGACTAATGAAACCAAGCGGCCCTAACTTGTTAGACGAACCTTTGAAAGACTTCATAGTGATCCCTGCCGACCTCCCTAGGAAGGGGGTTAAGAGACTAGCTACCTCGGGCGAAAGGGTAAATCATGACTCATGGGTAAAGATGTGCAACCTCTGCAGAGGGTTAAAAACTAGTATACTAGCCGAGCTCACGGTCAGGAGCGGCCTTGGGGATTCTTGCTGCGACGATAATGATTCCTATGTGTTAAATATGCTCATTATTTATTATTTAATGCTTTACATTATTTATGTCACATTGATTATGAGATTGTGAGAGCTATACAATTTAGCTGCTATACTTGTGGAGTTCGACATGGACTCACTCTTGCTATTTCCCCCACACTTCAGGAGATGTGTTAGGCTTGTGATCAACCAGTCAGTTGGATCCTGTAGAGTGAAGTTAATACCCGAAGTTTGGAGTTATCTTCCGTTGTTTGCTCCTTAAGGTTATCTCTTTTATACTAAGTACGTTATATAATTTATGCATTGTCTTTTGATATTACCCCTTATTTGTAGCTATATATGAGAATTGACTTCTAAAACTCATATATAGTGTATATCTGGTTTTGTCCTTAGAATCGGGTATTACAAAGTGGTATCAGAGCAATGCTGGCTGTAGGACGCAAGCCTAGTTAGTAATTGGCCATCTTAAGGTTTTGAAATTGTCATAAAATCCTTGCTCTATAAACCTTGGTATTTTCATCTATACTATATCTCTATCCTTGCTATTTGTCTCCACCTTGTTGCTTATTTTAAAGACTTGTTCTCATCCCCACTCCTTGCTTGATATGCTTTTAGAACTTTTCTTACCACCTTCTGGCATCGTTGGAATAGGTGTTTTAAGATATCTACCCTTACTATGAAGAGAACGATAGTATCGCAAATTGAGTGAAGTGTGCTTAATTGGTTTGTTATTATGCTTATGCTTGATTTGGATCTTTGTAATGATTGCAATGATCTTGTCGGATTTCTCCACAATTTCATTAGTTTATAGACCTAAGGCATAAGGATTAATGAAATAAGTAGTTGGGTTTGGCTATCTCTTGTTTCTATCCCTTGCTGATTTCTGGAGCAGTCTGCAATAATTTTGGTGTATCTCAAGTTCTGATCGTGCAACGTTTATCAAATTTTTCTGGGAACAAATAGACTTCAATATCTTCCTCAGACCGCAAGAATTACCCTCATAGCTATTATGGTTTGGAAGTTACAAAAATCACAAGATGATACATATGTTCTGTTAGGAATCAGGACAGTTTTGGTATTTCCTATTTTTAGACATCCTAACGTCAGAATCTGGGGAAAAGCTGTATACGAAAGTTGCAGAGGATTTCCTAAGCTTTTGAAAAATGTAAGGATCATCTCCAGATGAGTTAAGCAGCTCGAGATATAATTTTTGGAAGTTACAGCACCTTTGCTGAGACATTATCAGGAAGGATATTATGTTTGGTTGTTTTGCCTAAGCTTAAAGACAGAATCTAAGGAGGTGTTCTACATAAAAGTTGTAGAGAATTTCATAAGTTTTCTAACGGTATAAGCTATAACTCTGTTGGATTAACATAATAAGAGTTATATGTATTTTACTACGCTGGTGTTTTCATATCATGAGAAGAATTCAGGATACTTGTTTGTTCTCCCCTTACACATAAGTTCTTTGGGATGTCAGAGGTTCTCAATGTTAGTTAACCTGCCGGGAAAACATGCAAGCTACCTTTCCTGTGCCCCCTAGATGACTTTTATAAAGGGGTTACATGGAGAAGAATTGGATAATGTTGGATCAAGAGACTCAGTACGGCAAATTTAAAAGACTATATGATGTGTAGCATTTAAAAAGGTTATGAGGACTAGTCCCTAATGTCTCCCCAATCAATCTAATTTTAAGGGGGGTAGTACCTTGATATCACGGGTGATGCATTTTAAGACTAGCTTGAAGTAATAATTGTCTTCTAAGATATTCTATGGTTATGATCATCTATCCTTGCCGTGTTACTGACGTTGGTCACTTGATGACAGGGAGTGTAGTGTCCCATGAATCCGGAGCACAATATGATACCTCTCATGGATAGGTGGGAAGATTATGATCATTTTGCCTTTGAAGAAAGGTGCTATGAGTATGATAAAGCTGAGTGTTATCAAAATAATAATATGGAAGAGCAAGTTGACAATGAATCAAATCAAAATCCACAACGGCGGAAGCGTAAAAGGAAAGCTCGTAAGAAGCCCGCTCCTGGAAATAAAGTGCAGCAAAATTATATCAATGGAAGACTGAACAATGTGGATAGGCATAACATTCAAGGAGCCACCAAAGTGGTGGGAGGCTATATTCAAGTGGACTCAGTACTAGTTTTTGCTCTATTTGACCGAAGTGCTTCGCATTCTTTCATATCCGCTGACTTGGTAAAGACAATCGAACGGGTGAAGTGTCCGACGATAAAGCCTTTGTTAGTTCAAACCCCAACGGGAGAAATACAGGCAGACCAGGTTTGCTCAAATATCAATCTTGTCATAAAGAAGGAAAACTTCGCTGTAAACCTCATTGTGCTAGAGTCACTCAATATTCCTTTGGTTCTTGGCAATGGATGGCTATGTGCACACAAGGCAGTGATCTATGCTACCCAGTGGAAAATTTTCTTAACTGCACCATCAGGGAAAAGAATTGAGTATCAAGGTGGTCCACTCCTACCTGAGGAGGCATATCCATGTCAAGGTATCACGTCTTTGAGTTGTATAAGCTGAAAAGTTGGTAGTCAAGATGGACAGTGAGCAATTACGAATAATAGACATCTTATGGAAGTTTTGTTCACAAGTTGTAAACCTGAAACATAAGTGCTTGCAGTTGGAATACAAGTTGTCAAGTTGAAATAATGATCAAGATCTTTTTCCTGTTTCTCTTTTGGAATCTGTGTCTCTTTCGAATCTCGAGGACGAGATTCATTTTAAGGGGAGTAGATTTGTAACACCCTAAAAAAATTGTTTTCTGAGAATAGAGTGAAAATGATTTAATTTTGTATTTTTGTGCTCGTGAAAACATAGTAAAATAATATTTTTTTTCATTAAATTAAAATTTACCCTAAAGTTTAGCAACATGTGTGTGCATTCATGCTGGTGCATTTTTATTTTTGAGATGGGTGGTTTTGACTAAGAACTCAAAATGAATTCAAATTGAATTTTAAATGATTTCAAATGGCTTTGAAAAAAAAGAGGAAAAGAGAAAATAAAAAGGAAAAACACACTCCTTTCTCCCGGTCCCTTGTTTTTGGCCTGAGCGTAGGTAGCTGGCCCAGCTAGGCGCCCTGCTGCCGGAGTCCAGCTTACCTCCCGTGCAGCTCAAGGACTATAGCCCGATGGCATCCCCTGGCACCGTCGCTTGATCTCGCAGGATACGGCTTGGATTCGTGCACGTGGCTCTATAAAACTCGGCCGGTCCCAAACCGTGCTATGTTTTTCATCTACGTGCCACCGCTGTGTTAACCCTAGCACAAGCCGCCGCCGCCTCTGCTCGAGCTCGCAGCGCCGTCGCGAAGCCCCAGCTCCATCTGCTGCCATCGTGGCTGCCGTTTGAAGTTTATCCGTCAACCATAGCCTGCCAACTGAAGCCACCATAGCATCCTGCTGTTTCTACGTCGACCACAGGATGCAGGTTACCGAGCGTCTCCATGGAAGTCGAGGCCTCATCTGTGTATCGTCTCTTTACATCTGAGTCGTCGTTCCAAGCCCTAGCTAGCTTGCGCAACAGCTCTTGAATCTCACCGACCTGTTGGGTTATGCGGCGTCGCCTCTTGTCTTCAGCCATCGAGGAACCCTGGTGAGGCCATCGTTTCCTTTTCTTTCCCTCTGTTCTCTTTCCGTATGTCAATGTCTGAGGTTCCTACGTCATTTTTGCTGAGCTCCGGCAAGGTGCTGAGCTCGTGTCTATGGCAGCAACATCCCAAGTTTGCTGAACCGGCAGCACCCTGCGCCCGTCTCCCGGCCGGTAAGCACGCACGCGCACAAACGCTAGCGAGCGAGTAGTGCTAGCAAAGCAGCCCGAGTACGTTACTTAGCTAGCTTTGATGATATCACGATGACCACTTGATGACATCACACGAGTATTATTGCCGTTTTTCCTTTAGAAAAATAAATCCAGAAATACAAAGAAAATACACTAGTTTGTTTAGGCCATGTCTTCTCTGTTTTAACTCCGTTTTTGTCCATTCAAATTTCGTTAGATTCGTATTCACGAGCTCTACACGTTAGAAGTATTAGTTTGCTGTTTTGAGACTTTTTAATTCTGCAGTAGCATTTAATTAATTATTTCTCTTAGAAAATTCATATCTTCTACGTTTTAACTCTGATTTTCGTGAACTTTACGTCTGGGTGATCGTAGCGCTGCGTAGAATATTTTCATAAACTTTTATATTTGTTTTACCATTGTTTGGTGTATTGTTCTAATTGTAGTCTTGTTTGCTTCGTGTATGTTTTCTTCGATTGTTTGTGTGATCGATGATCGAGTTTAGACGGAGAGCAGTTTCGGTGATCAAGATCAAAGCTTTGGCAACAAGTGAGACCAGCAGAACCAAAAGGATAAGCAAGAGCATTTGGATTAAGGCAAGTATAGCATTTGGATTTTATTGCTGTGGCCATGATCCTGTGACTAGATTAATGTTAAGTAATAAATGATAAAAATGACTCTTTAGCCACTTGATGATTTATCTGTAAGTGATAACCGGGACAACAGTGCAACCATGAGGGCTATAATGGCTCTGGCTTTAGTTAAGTATGAGTAACTTTTCTAGCTCGTTAGCGGTTACCCGTTGTGGCGCAGTTGGGGAATAGCAGACCGTGGATTCCTGCGGGTGAATCACACGGACTGACTAATGAAACCAAGCGGCCCTAACTTGTTAGACGAACCTTTGAAAGACTTCATAGTGATCCCTGCCGACCTCCCTAGGAAGGGGGTTAAGAGACTAGCTACCTCGGGCGAAAGGGTAAATCATGACTCATGGGTAAAGATGTGCAACCTCTGCAGAGGGTTAAAAACTAGTATACTAGCCGAGCTCACGGTCAGGAGCGGCCTTGGGGATTCTTGCTGCGACGATAATGATTCCTATGTGTTAAATATGCTCATTATTTATTATTTAATGCTTTACATTATTTATGTCACATTGATTATGAGATTGTGAGAGCTATACAATTTAGCTGCTATACTTGTGGAGTTCGACATGGACTCACTCTTGCTATTTCCCCCACACTTCAGGAGATGTGTTAGGCTTGTGATCAACCAGTCAGTTGGATCCTGTAGAGTGAAGTTAATACCCGAAGTTTGGAGTTATCTTCCGTTGTTTGCTCCTTAAGGTTATCTCTTTTATACTAAGTACGTTATATAATTTATGCATTGTCTTTTGATATTACCCCTTATTTGTAGCTATATATGAGAATTGACTTCTAAAACTCATATATAGTGTATATCTGGTTTTGTCCTTAGAATCGGGTATTACATTCTCATTACATCGAATCTTTGGACGCATGCATAGAGTATTAAATATAGATAAATAAATAATTACACAGTTTAGCTATAAATACGAGACAAATCTTTTGAGCATGGTTGGACAATGTTTGTTAAATACAATTTTTTTCCATCTAAACGAGGTCTTATCGTCTTGCAGCAATTTAGAAATACAAGGTGATATCCTTTGCAAAGCCATACTTAAATTAAGGACAAAAATTAGCAATGCACTATTCGTATTCCTCCTCCTGTTGGTTCCAATCTATGGAGGCTTCAATGCTCCAACACCTCGTGTGGGCCCCACTGCCAACCAAAGCAAATGGTGGGCCAGGAGATGCTTCCGTCTGACGTGGTCTTATCAAGGCCCTTCGATATTATCCTTTTACCCACGAACTGGTAGAGAGAAAGCTCATCAAAAGTCCTATGCGGGTCCAGCTTGAAAACGAGTGAAACCTTTTATTTTATTTTATTACTAATCACACTATGTAAAATGCAACATGTCCCCGTTCACATCTAGCAACAACAGCATTATTCTTTTCTAGTACCCACAAGGATTTGTTAACTTGTTCTGTGTTAATTACATGTTTCCGCTTATATTAGATAATAGAATAACCCATCAAAACTCTCTCGTGTTTTGTTAATGAACACCACAATATTAATAGTTAATTGCACGAGTGGCCTCTTGATTTGCCAAAGGATCCCACTTAGTTCCGTTTGCTTTAAAGATTCATTTCTAGACCTCTAAACTTATTAAATCGTGCACCACAAGTCCTAAGTAGTTTGAAGTGATATAAAACCACTATCCATTTTTTTTTCCCGCGATAGCTACTTATGACGTCCTGTGTCTTGTTTCTTTGTTTTCGTAAACTTTCATCTACATGGTCACTCCTCATGCTAACTTTGTCTCCATTGCCAATCCTTCCACGCTCGGAGTACTTAGAGCATGTTTGGTTCTCCTTCACGCCACACCGCAACAAAGTTAAGGATACCACATCAGTCGACATTGTTTGGGTTGCAAATAAAGTTAGGCATGTCATAACTTTTTACATTGATCTACAACATCAAAATTTGCCATAGTTGTCGAGGATGTTTTTTGGCGCCACAAGTGTGCACGACGCCATAGCGTGCATGTCGAATTTGGGCTAGGAACTTGACATGCCCTTAAAGGAGAAGAATAGCCAGAGAAAAACATTATGAAACCTGATTGAATTTTGGTCTTGTTTTTAGGCTTAGGTAACATCCATGTTTAGTAAAAGCCAATGTAAATTTACTACAGAAAATGCAAAATGATACCGAGTTATTGGTGAATACAGAAGAAATCACATAATTTGCCTTTATTACAATAACATTTCCAGGACATAGAAGAGTGAGAAAGGTTAGATCCTTTCATGTCTTAGTCAAAAAAAATAATAATTTAATCATATCAGTGACTGTTAGCAATTTTTCTCTAAGCCATTTCTTTTATGCCATAAATCGCTCGCTACCATTTTATGTGTGCTGTAAAATTCTATCTATTAGCAAATTTGTTCTAAATCCTTTTTTTGTGTGTTATGAAATGATCAATATCATTCGACATGTGCTAATTTTGCCCACTAGCAAATTTGTTCTAAAGTCTTTCTTTTTGTGCATCATGAACTGCTCTATTTCATTCTACACATGTTATAAAATTCCGCTTGCTAGCAAAATTGCTCTAAAGCCTTTTTTTAGTGTAATGAACCGTAATTCAGATATACAGTACTACTTAAATGGTGCCGATGTACACTAGCAAGTTGCTCTAAGGCTTGTTCTTTCCCGTGTCCAGGAACCGGCCAATATCATTTTTGCTCGTCGTGCGAATTCATTCAGAAAGAGATTACTGTGCATTTACTCCTGGTGTTTGAATTTAAACCCCTGTGTGAATGGGACCGTAGGTGAGAATCTGGGGTGCACGGCGGGGGAGACGGAGCCGCCCGTAGTACTGTAGAGAAGAAATCCGCGGTGTCTCGCTTTCAGAGTGGATGAGGATCCCATGTGGCAACCGCACCTTCACATCCACACCACACACGACGCAACAATTTTGTTGCAGCAGCAGCAAAAAGTGCCCCCAAAAATCTCCCAAAGGGCAAACCGCACCGCACCGCACGTCCTCCTCCTCCTCCTCCCCCTCCCCCTCCCCTCACCACCGCCGCCGTCGTCTCCGAGTCGTCCGCCTCCTTTCCCCTTCCCCTTTGAGTCGCCGCGGCAGCTGCGCGGGTCTGTGCTCGCTCGCTCAGATATTTCTCCGCCTTTCGCCGGTCCCCTCCGGTTCCAGCCCCCCCTCCCTCCTGTCTCTCTGACCGCTCTCTGCTCCCCCGCTATTCGCGCGGAGATCGGTCGGATTTCCCACCGCAAACCACGCCGATTCCACTCCGCAGACCTCTTCCTCAGGGACGGGATTGGATTGGATTGGATTGGAATTGGATTGGTGGTGGATCTTCTCCTCAGGGGACGCACAAGACCATCGTCCTCGCCTAAACTTGGCCATGCCCATGCCAGCTCTCGCTCCTGCTCCCGCGCTGCTGCTCCACCTCCACCTCCACCTCCGCTGCTACTAGACCACCCCCCCCCCCCACCCCTCACCCCCACGGAGGAGCGCCATGAGGCGGGGAGGCGCCAAGGACGACGCCGCGCCCGACAAGGTCATGGGCCCTCTCTTCCCCCGCCTCCACGTCAACGACACCCTCAAGGGCGGACCCCGCGCGCCACCCAGGAACAAGATGGCGCTCTACGAGCAGTTCAGCGTCCCATCCCACCGCTACAGCGCCGCCGCTGCCGCACCGCCCCCGCCCTCCGCGCCCGCTCCTTCCCCGGCGCCCCCATGGCGCGCACAACGACCCGTCCCGGCCACGTCCGCCAGCCAGGTGAGGTGGTTCCTTGGATATTTTGCTCCATGGGTTTGCGTACCGCGTGCTGGTTTAATTCTTCTTCATCATCATCATCATCATTATTATTACGACTGAGGCTATGGTAGGAGTGAGAGCTAGAGAGTAGGCTTGGTATGATATGTTTGACAACAATAGAAGAATTTCATCCGCTCCACGCCCCCACAAATAAAATTTTCGGGCTAAGTGTTCACTATGTGTGTGGAAAACGATAATTATTATTCTATCAGATAATTATTGATAGTATCATCACCTTTACACGCTTTATTGCTAGTGCAAAAATTTATTTACTTATGCTGTAGAGCTGCCTAGGCACCCAATCTTTTTTCTTTTAATTATTAGCCAAGTAAGTCAAGATTTGGCATATAGACCATAGTGCGATACTTCGATCAGGCTGTAAGCAGCAGTTACAGAATGTGATGGGAGTAAAACATAAATTTATAAAACCACTGGACCAATAAATACAAAGTAATTATTATTTTCGATTCCCCTTCATAGAAAGGGGACCATGAAATGGATTGAGGATGCTCCAGTTCTTGTCCACAGCTTTTTCTTTAAAGGCCTTCTTTCTTGCTGTGTGCTTGCACGCCCTTGGTATATAGGACTAGATGTTGACAGGAACAAGATACACCTTACCTATAACAGTGTTATGCTCCCCCCCAATCCTTTTTTTAACCTTTTCATTGATGATTAATGATGTTTGCATCGAGGGGGTCCTTGTCGCATATGGCTTGATTTATTTAAACTCAATTCATACTATGGCATGCTCACTGAAACTTTGCTTCTAGGTTGGCGGCAGCGATAGACCTCTCTTCCCATCATTTTGTGTGCCTTCAACTGAACCTGTTCGTTCATCAGATCAGATGAATGCCAACTCCAATGGGCGGGCTGCCAATGGTACGAGAGCTGAATCTGGGAGGCAGTCCACACATCTTAAGAGCAAGGATACCAATGCTGCTGGACCAACCGCAGAGTGTAGTTCAAGGCAGAGAGAGAACGGCAATAAGAATTCTTCAGGGAAGAAATTGGCTAATGATGATGATTTTACAGTTCCCTCCGTCTTATATTCTGGAGTGCCTCCGCATTCCAGCCAAGAAAAGCTCACTCTGTTCCCTACCACAAGTCCATGTAAGAGTGTGCCTGCAAAATATTCTAGCAATGGCAAGAGACACTTGGAAGGAATAGATGTTTCTGATGTGAAATCAAAGGGGCGCTCAGGTATTAAGGATACAGAGCCAGTACAAGTGAGGATAGACTTGGAAGATGAAGAGACAACTCCATCGTTTCAAATATTGAAAGACAAGACGGGGAGACCAGACCCAAAAGTGTCTCCATTCATGGACAGGCTGAAAAAATATAATGTTGCTGATAAGCAATATTCTGAAGCTGAGAGTTATCAGATGAGGACCAGGAATGAGGATGCTGTTAAGACCCAGAACCCTCCAAAAAATGGATCAGTGCTCTTGTCTAAGCCATATGATGATAGGGAACAGAATGGTGATTCTGATATATTGAAACATGGCTTAAGAGATACAGGTGAGAAGAGGAAAAGATCACATCATGGTGTGGAACAAAATGATGATTTGTCTGATTCCTCAGTGGAGTTTCTAGCTGGAATGGAGATTTCTCCAGATGATGTTGTCGGTGCTATTGGTCCTAAGCATTTTTGGAAAGCCAGAAGAGCTATTGTCAAGTAAGTATCCAAAACTTTAGTTCATGTTGTTGCTGTTTTACATATTATTGAATGTCCTGTGTGAGCACATACCATCTTGGTGACCCCTGTATCAGTTTGTGTTTGGCTGACTAGGCCAAACAGTTTATGTCCATCATATCTCTCTAGACTCTGCATCTGCTGCTATCAAACAATTTATCACTGTTTTCAAGCTTTGTTCTTGCTAACCACAAATGAACCTGTATAGATTAGATATCTCCCTCTCCTCATTTTCTGTTTCATTTCAAATTCACTCTCAACACATGCATTTATGAACTAGGAGCATAACAGAGGTAGAAAAGAAAAGGATGATGCCAATTGGTGTACTTTGCGTGGTGGCATATATTGAATGTATTTCGTCCTCTTTGTCGGAAATGTGTTTGGAATATTAACTCCCTTTACAAATTTCCTTTTCTTGTTGTTTACACTCGCTTTTCTTTAACCATACAGTCAGCAGAGGGTTTTTGCTGTTCAAGTATTCGAGCTGCATAGGTTGATCAAAGTGAGTCTGCGGCAAATAAATAACTTCTTCAGGCTCATGCTTATGGGCAGGTTAACTTACGGGTGTTTTAATTTGAAATTTGATTTAACCATTGTTTATGTTGACTTGCAAGCAGGTGCAGAAGCTGATTGCTGCATCTCCACATCTACTTATTGAGGGGGATCCTTGCCTTGGCAAATCCTTGGCAGCAAGTAAGAAAAAGCTGGCTGGAGATGTGGAAAAACAGCTTCAATCGGCTAAAAACAATGATGAGGTGCAACCAACACAGCAGCAGCAGCTAGAGCACTCAAAAGAGAACACTGAAGCGAACCAGCCTTCACCATCTCAAGATGATGCAGCTGGAGTCCAACATAACAATCAAGCTGCAATAAATGGTGCTGTTAGCAGTAATCCTCCCTCGATGCCTACCCCTTCTGACAACAAACAGAACAGCTGGTGCATTCCTCCACCTCCGAGTCAGTGGTTGGTACCTGTTATGTCCCCGTCTGAAGGACTTGTCTACAAACCTTATAGTGGGCACTGCCCTCCGGCGGGGAGTTTCATGGCGCCCCCGTTTTTTGCCAGCTGTGGTCCTGTAAGCCTCCCATCCACAGCTGGGGATTTCATGAATTCGGCATATGGCGTTGCTATGCCTCATCAGCCACAGCACATGGGTGTTCCTGGTCCTCCACCCATGCCACCGATGTACTTCCCACCGTTTAGCATGCCGGTGATGAACCCTGCAGTGTCAGCCTCTGCAGTTGAGCAAGTGAGCCATGTTGCAGCGTCACAGCGTAATGGGCACATAGAGCAGCATACACGGAACTCGTGTAACGCGTCTCACTTGAGGAGTGAAGCGGTATCAGCTGGCGTTTGGAGAGTCCATGCATCAAGGGACAGCGAGCTGCAAGGCAGTAGCGCTAGCAGTCCGTTTGACAGGCAGCAAGGTGAAGGGAGGGGTCCTGCGCCACCCTTTCCAGCATCTTCAGTTGGAAACAGGCAAGCTCAAGCTCAAGCTCAAGCCTCCTCTGGGAGCAGGGAGAATCCGAGCAGAGTCATTAGGGTTGTTCCCCACACTGCGCGCACTGCTTCGGAGTCAGCAGCGCGGATTTTCCAGTCAATACAGATGGAGAGGAAACAAAACGACCCCTGACTCGCAACCGCATGCTGTATGTTCTTGACCCGTAGAGTTACTATACTTGTTTAGCTGAGAGCAGCTGAGAGCCTAGACAACTAGTACTTAGCTACTGTATTATTTTTGACCGATAATAGCTGTTATATATGATTGCCGTAAATTGGCTGACCTGCTGTTTTGTTCAGTGTAAATATGTGGTGATTCAGGTGTCTGTCAGAATGATGGCCTTGTAATACATCTGTAGCTATGTTGGTCATGGTGCTGTATACAGGAACTGGAATTTGTAACCTTGAAGGAATTTTCTACTTCTGTGTTAAGGAAAAACTGGGGTTTGTCTTGACCTGCAAAGGTTGTGTTGCAGGTATGCTAAGAAATTCAAACCTGTGTGTTAATTTATATATGCTGATGTGCAATGTCTATTGTACATTGCTGATGATGTTCATACCTGTGCCATCTCTGGTCTCGTGGAGTGTTTTATTCGTTGATTGACGTGACGAATTCGTAGGTTGAGTACTCTGCTGCTGCCATATGTTGACGGATGATGACGCAGATGCGTTTTGGTCTATCCTTGTGATGTGATTTTGGAGACACAAGGAAGGTCATGATATGACCACAGAGAGAGAGAAAAAAAAATTGTACACCACAGTAGTTGGGCAAAGGAAATACGCAGGCCAGTCAAGGACTAGTCAAGTTTAGGCTGGAAAACATTGCGCTTGTCTGAAATCTTTCAACAGTCGAGCCTTCTTTAGTGGTCGTAACATGTAATTTACAGTGATAGCACAAGAAGTGTGTGTAGCAACAAAGTACTGTATATCCACAAGAGTTCTTCGGTGCAGGTCGATAACAAACGTATATATATATATATATATATATATATATATATATATATACACACACGCACGCACGAGACGGTGTGAATGAAGAAAAAGGTAGGGGCCGCGGAGGCCACGGCGTGTGGGCCGGTCAGTGGGAAGGGGCGACGGCGGCGCAGGCCTGGGACGCCACCTTGGCCATGGCGTCCTCCCCGACGCCGGCGTTGCAGATGTTGGCCAAGGACCGCATGTGCTTCATCCCGTACTGCGCGAGCGGCCCGCAGTGGCGCTCGTACGCGCGCACCACGGACTTGAGGCAGTCCCAGTCGTCGGCAAGGGGCTGCCCCGCCGGCCGCACGGCGCCGAGCACCTTGGGCCCCTCCTTCGAGCCGAAGAGGAGGCCGCCGATGAGCTCCATGGTGCTGTCCACGCGGGACCGGCGAGACATGACCTGCAGCAGCCGCCTTCGGGCCTCCGCTTTCTCGGGCGTGCCCTCCGCCGCCTTGCGGTACCTCTGCCAGAAGTAGACCAGGTCGGCGTCGCGCTGGTTCACTGCCGCGCCGCCCGAGGATCGCCGCAGCCGCAGCAGCGAGCCGTCGTCGTTGGCGGGGTCGGTGCCCATGAAGGTGTAGAGGCTCTGCGCGGCGAGTCCCTTGACGTCGCCGTACTCCATGACGTGGGAGCCGAGGCTGTAGGTGCCGTTGGCCGACGTCCGGTCCTTGACCGCCTGGTACTGCTGCCTCAGCGACTCGGCGCGGCGGTTGTGCGCGTCGCTGTCCTCCATCCAGGCGACGCTGTAGAGGTCGCCCAGGCAGGTGTCGAACTCGGGCGGCGGGGCCGCCGGGTCGTCGCCGGGGCAGTAGGTGCCCCAGCTGCTCTCCTCCGCGTTCGCCGCCGTGGTGGCGTACACGGAGATGTTCTCCGGCAGGAGGCCCTGGAAGATGCTCCCGGACTCGCACGCCTCCAGGTAGAACACCAGGCTCCGGTACCCCCCCGCGGCGTGCTTCCTCTCGAGAGCGTCCACCAGGTCCTTGGCGTACAGGTAGTCGTCCGACGGCATGCCGAGCACCCCGGGCCCGCCGTGGTCGCTGTAGTAGACGAAGACGTGGTCGTCCGGCCCGCTGGCGACCACCTTGCCGGTGGCGGCGGACTTGTTGCCGAGCAGGACGGCGAGGAAGTTGTTGACGTTCACGTCCTCGCCCGTGTAGTCCTTGGGGACCCCCGCGTACACGTCGCCGCCGTCTGGGCGGTTGATGATGACGCCGGGCCTCGGGTTGTCGGGGCTGTCGGCGATGTCGTCGTACATCAAGACGATGATGTTCTCGTCCTTGAGCCCGCCCTTCTTCATGATCTGGTACGCGTGGCACACGTCAGCCTGTCCATGGATCGATGCAGCAGGGATCAGCTCCAGTCGATCGAGATGGCCAACACACATGCATCTATCGCCACATGCAGAGCAGAGCTAGCTGATGACCACGCACACGGGGGGGTGATTATGCATAATGCTGATGTAATGGACGGAGATTAATTAAACAAAAGAAATTACTAATGACATGATTACTACTCTACTATACTTATTATATGAGTGATTATTAGTTACTATTACTACACTACTGTAATTTAATCGATTGATTCTTGGACAATGCAACCCTGATGGATAGCAATTGGGGATTGGGAATAGTAGAAGGCAAAAAAAAAAAAAGAAAAAAGAAGAAGAAAGCTGACAAGATGTGCCAACCAGATTCAGTTGCCAGCCGCGAAGCACAAAAATTGACTTGATTTGATTGCGAACAATAGCCGGAATTGAGTAGTATTGTTTGGTACAAGTAGTATATGATACTTTGAGTGCGCATAATAACAACAGATCGAATCAATCCTTGAACTCGCACCAAATTCAAGCCCAGTTACTGATCGATTCTTCTTGTTTGTAAATATCACAATTTGCAAAGCAGGCCATGATCATCGTTCTTTGTTTAGAAAGAAATAAAAGGCCAAATAAATACTCGAGCAACGTAGGGATGAATCCAATCAAGACAGGCCGTGGGCAATGCAACAAGAATAAGAAGCACCAAATTAAACACGCCATGTCGTCATCCATTGATGCAGTAATCGATAGTAATTTTACCTGATGCCGGTAGTTGTAGTAGCCATTGGAGCCGGCGATGAGGACGGCCCACCTGGTCCCTACCGCCGCGGCGTCGTCGTCATCCGACGCCGACTCCGACGACAGGCGGAGGAAGTCCTGCCATCGTGTGCCGGACACTACGGCGACCAGCACAAGGAGCTGCACGGCAAAGAGGAGGAGGAGGCGACTACTCGCCATGGCTCGCTAGCTAGGTGCTGGTCAGAACGAAAGAGAGAGACGACGGCAATGGAGGCAAACTGCCGGGTCGCGCGCGTGGGCGGTTGCGTCAACTTGAAGACTACGGCCGCGGCCGATGCAAACTAGTACTGTCTACAGATCCTACCCTACTCGTGTATAGGGTACAAGTTACAACGCGCCACAACTCCTCCTCTCCTGTCTCCTCCTCCATCTGTATATATATACCGTGCCATGTCTGCCGCTTGGTGCTCCACCTAGCCTACCCCTCTCCTCCGATCACGTATCCAAGTCCATCTATATCTTATATAAGTATGCCCTCATATATTCTCGTGGTTAGATGTACGCTATTCTATTTTGTATGAGTTTGTGTCACTATTAGCGGGAATTCATCATGACCGTGAGTTCGGATCACATAACAGTATATCTAATTCAGCACTAGTCCGTTCGCTTGTCTTATCAGTCGTACTTTTTCTGCCAACCAACAGTATTTTTCTCCCACGATAAATCAGCTAACAATATTTTTATCCACGACTTTTCAGACCAGCGAACAAGAGTGAGAGACACAGATACTGAGAGATGATGCCATGAATGAGAAAAAAAGATTATTCCAACTCCAAATCCTTTAGCTTTGGTTAGTCAATCATCAAGCCAGGACGAAAAAGAACTACTTGCAGAATATAAAGTTGGTCCTAAAGTACACTTTTCAATAAAATTAATTATTTAGAATTGGTTTTACTCGTGTTCATAATGCTTTTTTTGCACATAGACATGCAAAATATTTCGTTAAAAACCTACTCTAAAGAAAACTGGTACTACTTTTATACCTTTTTATGTAAAATAAATTAATTATAAACATTTAGAGATCAAATCAGGTTTTTTTTATTATTCTTATAGAAAATAGAAAAAAAAAGACCTTTGTAACCCATCAATCAAAGGACTAGATTTATCTGGTTTCCGATGGCTGGAGTGAGTCCGCTATCTGGTTTCATAGTTCAAGGTTTGAAAGTCTGACCACTGTGAAATTTGGGCCTTATTTGGATTTGGATGCCCATATATCAACCCTAATCCATATATATTAGAGTGGTTTAGTGTGAAATTTAAACTGAATTCGGCACCAAATCACTACAACACACAAATTTCTCGGTGGATAAATGAACATCCAGACAAGCCCTTAGAAAAATATACTTTACCTCTTTTTATATGTTTATTATTATTAAGATACCCAAAAGATTATATAGACAAATATCCGCGTTAAAGTGGAGCATTGGAGACCCACGCATATGCATCCTAGAAGCCGTGTTTTGTGTCACACTCCTGTTTAAAACTCCTCCATACCCCCAATTGGTTGTTGCGTGCAGCTACCGTGAATGGTCTGGCGTGCTGCGTAAACTCAAGTGACAGTGATTGCCATGAGTCGTTAACCTTGCGCATGGTTGCTTAGACGCAGGCAAATGATCGCTACTTGCTCGTCCCCAAATCAAATCAACATACGTACCATGGATGTAATGGTATCCATCTGAATCGGGCAGATGGTTGCAGTCGAATCTAATCGCAACACTTCTATAACAAAGAAGATAATTTAAGCGCCACTCACCACAATTCTGATAAGTCTCCACTTCACTTTTTTCGCCTTCTCTTCACCCTTCACAAAAGCAAAGAATCTCCCTCTTCCAAAGGTTCAAGGTATCCCATCCTTGTTACGGGCTGCAAATTTTATTTTTTTTTCTGGAATATTGGGCACAGCCCAAACCATACAGCCCACTGCAACACAACATACAGTAACAACAAAGAAAGACAGAGCAAGCAGAAGCTGATGCTTCCAATTCCAATTAGGATGGCCTGGCCTGTACCAACACAGGTAGTTACATTACAGCAGCAATGCATCACCAACACCAGAAGCAGATTTCCAAACAAGATAGGCAGGGGGGTAATCAACAGCCTACACTAATTTATTTGCTTCCACCGTCAGATCATGTGCTCCACAGACCATCAAATGTTTTTTTTTTAATGATGAGGGGTGCCTCAGCACAGTCCTTCCTTCTACTGCCTCTCTACTGTGAGTGAAGTGTGATGTGGCTCACAACCACATGATACATCACCTATCACCATGCTCCAAGTGATAGGCCACACTAAGCATTTCCCAATGCTATTATGGCATGGCCACAAAAAGCACGTGAACATGCAGCAACACCTAGCTACCAAGTATTCCTCACCTCCTCCTCAGCCGGGGAGCAGCCCCGCACCCAGCTAGGGCATTCTCATTAACTGAGAAGCTCAGCGCCTCGTTGATCCTGCTGAAAACAACTCGGAGCGGGATGCACGCAATAGTTGCGCCTGCCACTTTCCCCACCGCCGACTTCCTGTCGTCGCCGTCTCTCTGGCCTGAAGCAAAAGAGGAAAGCCTCCGCATCTTTCTTGACGAGGAAGCTGGTTTTTTGGTATGTGGCTGCCATAACTTGTCCACTTCCTTCTCTGATGCCCTCCTGCTGCGGCTTTTGGGTTTTGGCCGGGATGTCTGTGCTGATGATGGCACAAGACATTGTAAACTCTCAGTTTCATCCTTCTTCAATACTATTCCATTCACACTGCTTGTAGCAGGCTGCTGTACATCTTTCCTTGATAAAGGACGGTCAAACACATCATCACTGACCTCCACGGAGACTGGATACCCCACGACAGGTTTACGATTGCACCTACTCATTAGAGAAACAAGGGGCACACGGCGTCCCGAGTTGCTGCTCCCCAGCACACTCAACTCCACATCATAAAGGGTGGGGTTCAAATGCAGCGTCTTGATTGGCTTCACTGCATGACATCTTTCATGACCCAGCGGTTTCTTTTCGGGCGACAATACCTGCAGTGGCTTCTCAAACACTAGAGATGATACTGAACCACTCTCACAGTTTGAATGGTTGCTTAAGGTTTCTAATGACTCTTCAGGATCACACTTGCTTTGACAGTGCTGCTGCTGAACTGCGCCAACACAATCCATACCACTAGGAACTACGGCAATATGCATTTTAGTATCATGTTCAGCAGGCTTGTTCAAAGAATGCTTCTCCAGCCTTTTCTCCAAAAGGACAACCTCATCTCTTGCTACTTTGTGCTTCCCTATCTTTGTTTTGTGGTGGTCACGATCATTAGAATCTCTTGTCCTGTTCTTGCCCTCCTGATCAACAGAACTTATGGTTCTCATCTTAATATTTTTGCGTGCACGTTTCTCAGCTTTCCGGGAGTCATGAATTTGCTTATTGGATTTCCAGGTAGGATTCTCTGTCAATCCAGAAGGTTGATATCTATGCAAATGGTCTGGTGAAAATCACTTGGTCAGTATAGCACCCTTTAGAGGTTCAGAAACAGGAAGAAAACATCACATATGCCAGGAAGTCTAAAGATAATATGTCAAATTACCACAGTGCGTCTAAGCTAAGATCACATCCAACCTAACATCAGTTTGGTATACTGACCAATAAATCTACCATTCCATAAAGAAAGTCAATTCAGTTGCATAAGTAACCTTATGTGGAATTCTAAAATAAGTAATAAAACCTCTGTAATTCCCAAAAGAGAAATATATAAAAACACTACAATAAGCAGAGAGCAGTATGATCAAGGTGATCAATCAATCAACATTAAAAAGGGCAACTGCAGGCAGGCCTGATGGTCTCCCTGATTTCTCTGTACCGAGCTGTGGATTTTTTTTTTTTTGAGTTTCTGAGCTGTGGAATTTCGGACATAAGAAAATCACCATATTGTCATCATGACACCTTAATAAAACAAACAGGCTGGAGGTAGCAGCAACAGAGATAACAAAACTAGCAGTGTATCTATCTAAGTATGAAATGCTGTGCATCTTCCAGAATCAATCTGTTGAAGTTAAACATAAACAAGCGGACACCAATGCTCATGCATCTAGCTAGCCAACATAAATGATGATTGCCATTGTTAGAAGACATGGTACTGCTATCAAAGAAATCACTACCCGAAAATACAAAGTAGAAGAGCAGGTTACCTGATTCCAGGATTTTTTGTGCAGCAGGGGGAGTTTCGACAAAATCATTCCCATGCCGGGAATCGTCACTGAGTAGCCTTGTCATGCAGGATATTTCTGTGCCCTTTGCTTGATCTGTTTTGAATGCTGCGCTGCGATGACAGCTATTCGTGTCCAATGGAGTATCCAAGGTTGAAGTGCCAGAGGAGCTGCTTGAACATGTAGCCACACCCAACAAATGTTCATCGGCCTTCTGGCCATTTGGTCTGGAACCATTCCACATGTCTCCATTGCAGAGCTCCGAGAGCGGGCGAGACCTATCCTTCTTCCTGGGGATCCCACAAGGTTGGTCCTGATGCGTGTCAGCATGCTTCCTCTTTGTGGTGGCCTGAGAGTGCACAATTCTTTTGACCTGTCCATCATTAGGCAGATCATCATACTTGGTAGCCGAGATTGCGGCAGCATTCACCAAGTCCATTGGGGGGACCGTCTTGGATCCGATGTCCCTGAGGTCCCTCATGCGGCGGGACCCTTTGGGCGCATCGTCCTCAGAGTCATAGGGCGTCTTGCGCTTCCGCTTGGGCGGCAGCGGTGGCAGGGGGAGCGGCAACAGCAGCGGTGACGGCTGAATGGTTGGAGAAGCATCCTTTGCTGTAGCATCTTTGACTTGCCCGTTGGTCATTTCAGTTTTGGGACTGGGAGAGCAGCTGGCAGCATGGAGGTAGGCCTTGGTTTTTGAGCCGAGAGCTCGCTCCTTCTCTATGTCGAGGGCCTGGAGAATGGCGTCCTCCATGCGGGCGTACCTGCCCTTGTTGTAGCTCCAGGTGGACCTGTTGCCTGTGGCGGCGAGGGTGAGGGCGTTGGTGATGCGCTGCTCGAAGTCGAGCTCCCCGCAGCGGAAGGGCTTGACGCGCTTGCACCTGTCGAGGTTACACCAGTCGCTGTGGCAAGCGCAAGAGGAAGGATTGAGCAGGAGATTGAGTGACTGACATGGTGTGACATCTTGTTGCCAGTAAGTAAGTACGGAAGCAAGAAGCAGCATACACATAGGTTGGTCCGTCGGGGCGGCGGCCGAGGAGCATGATGGGTGTGGCGGGGCAGCGCGGCGGCGGGGGGCAGCCTTCGGGGACGTCTTGCGGCGAGATGACGATGCTGGGCCACCAGGAGCCATTGGGGCGGCGCAGCCAGACCAGGGTCCCCTCCACGGAGACATCCACCGCCGGGGCCCCCTCCTTGGGCAGAGCCCCCATCTGTGGTGGCGCTGGCGCTCCAATTCCAATCCCCTCCTCCTCCTCCTCCTCCTCCTCCTCCTATCCGGCAATCTGATCTCCCCGCTTGCGCAGGGGGAGGGACTGCGGCGGCGCGGAGGGCACAGGCCGCGGGCTCCGCTCCCCCCGTGGTGGCGTGAGGCGAGGCGGAGCAGTGGGGTAGTCGGGGTTGGGGAAGAAGGGGAGAAGAGAGTGCTTGTCTCTCTCTACTACTCTTCTTCTCCACTGGAGTACACTACTACTCCCCTCGTAGGGACTGTACTAGGGAAGGAGGAGAGGGAGGGGTCATGGGCTGTATTTCAATGGGCCTATAGAGCCCATGTAACGGCCCATTAGGAACCGACCGCGGCCCATGTATACTTGGGGATTACTTCCCTTCCCAGTATAAATAAATGGTTCGTGCTCGGTCGAGGTGCTCCGTGTCGTCTTCAAGTTGGCCCCGAATCGTGGAGAGGAAACCCTAGCCCCCCGCCGCAGCCGGTACCCAACCCTATCCTGTCCGCCGCCGCCGCCCGTCGCCTCCTCCCCCATCCCAAAACCCAGAACCTCTAATCCTAATTCTTTCTGTGCAGTCGCCGCCCCAATCCCCCACCTACTTCACGCGCTCCGTTCGACAGATCCATACATGTGAGTAGTAGATTCTCCTTTTCTTTCCCCCCCCTTAGCGGTTGTTTGAATTTCGAGTGCTGGGTGCGTTTGAATCGCGAGATCTGGGTTTCTAGGGTTTGCGGTGCTGACGGTTTCCGTTCCGCTTCTTGTGCGCAGGATGGGAGAAGCCAAGGAGAACGACGTCTACGAAGAGGAGCTCCTGGACTACGAGGAGGACGATGACAAGACGGTCGATGGCTCCGCCGCCAAGCCCACTGGAGAGGTCGCGAAGAAGTAAGCCTTCTTCCCCCAACTGTTTGATTTCACTAACCTCTCTCTCTGCTACTTGGATTCGATCTGATTCCCAACTATGCTAACACGTTAATTGCGCTAAATAACAAATCAGGGGCTACGTCGGGATCCACAGTTCCGGTTTCAGAGACTTCCTGCTCAAGCCAGAGCTGCTTCGTGCTATTCAGGATTGCGGTTTTGAACATCCTTCCGAAGGCAAGCTTCTCTTTCCATCTATTCTTTTCACCGTTGACTTCTGTGTGCCTGCTACTGGATTCTTCAAGTGACTGCGAACTCACGATCCCTAATTCTTAAGATGATAAACTCTCTGCAGAGGCAGTGAATTTTTAGTTTTGATAAGATTAACGACTGAAGTTCTACAAGACGGTCAACTTTGTATATCATACCATGGTTACTGGTTTACTTCCTAAAACCAAGCTGCACAGTATAAATATAGCAGTAAATAGTTCTTCCATAAAAAATATGCCTTGATGTTAGGAGGCTCAATACATGTGGAGAGCCAGTTTGGATTCTGTATAAATGTCTTTAAACTGTGGCTTTAGTTTCTTAGGCATATACCGTAAGTCATGCTGTATTTTATTAGTAATATACTTCTAGTTTTTGTATGCTTCTGGTATTTTCGCTGTTATGGTTTTGCTCTGCAGTGTGGAGTCTTGTTAGACAAATATTTCCAATTCCAGTGGGATTATTGCTGTTACATAACCAAAAAAAAGTTTTTGCAACGAATAAATGCAGCCTAAGTAAAGGAACTACTTTTGAAAAGGTTCCCAGACGAAAATGCAATATTTGTTATCCAGTTGACTCTCCAATCATGATGTATTTGTACATTGATGTCCATGTAATTTAACTTGTCATAAAGCTGCTTTGTTAACTAAATATCTTACTATAAAAATTAATGGCAAATATTTTGTGCCAGGCACTTCTAGCACATTGCTGTAACGCTTTTCCTAGTTCTCCGCTGGGCTTCAATGCTTATAGTTCGTTTAAACCGTGCAGTTTGTAACATTCTTGTCTTGTTGGTTTGCAGGTACACTTTCTTCTTTGGAGCAGAACATGGTAACACTTTCCATTAACACGGATCCAGAAGGTTAAACTTTTACTCACTGGGGTGCTGCTCCAATTTCTTTTGGTTCCACATCAGTGCAACACGAGTGCATCCCTCAAGCCATTCTTGGAATGGATGTCATCTGTCAAGCTAAATCTGGGATGGGGAAAACTGCTGTTTTTGTCCTTTCATCCCTCCAACAAATTGACCCTGTTGCGGGTCAGGTAGCAGCACTTGTACTGTGCCACACTAGGGAACTGGCTTACCAGGTTGGTACTTGCAGTTTATGTTTCCATCAGTTTTCTGGATGAATTTGCGTCAGATTTTAATTATTTGCTCCTCTTATCTTCCTGAAGATATGTCACGAATTTGAGAGGTTCAGCAAATATCTCCCTGAAGTTAAAGTTGCTGTCTTCTATGGAGGTGTTCACATCAGGAAGCATAAAGATTTGTTGAAGAATGAATGCCCTCATATTGTGGTCGGCACGCCTGGAAGGATACTTGCTCTTGCCAGGGATAAGGATCTCTCCCTGAAGAATGTGAGGCACTTCATTCTTGATGAATGTGACAAGATGCTTGAATCACTAGGTAATACTCTCCTATTGTCAACATGTTTTAAGTATATTACAAAAAGTATAAATTGGTAGGCTTTTTCCTGATGCTGTCCTTGACAAATACATGTATGATGCAGACATGCGGAGAGACGTTCAGGAGATCTTCAAAATGACTCCTCATGATAAGCAAGTCATGATGTTTTCCGCAACTCTCAGCAAGGAGATTCGTCCTGTATGCAAGAAATTTATGCAAGATGTAATGTCCTGCAGCCTTCTCCAGCTCTCCTTTCCAAAGTCGTCATTTAATTCCTCCTGTGGTGGTCCTCCTGTAGCTGTTAGTCATTTACCAGTATTGGAGCTGTAGTTTAGTCGTCTGCTCTCTAGGTGAAAGGATTCTATTCCTCTGTCTCCATTTGTAGTACATAAGCCAGTCGTGTCCTTTCCTTTTCCATTGTCCACACCTGTACAATAGAAGGTGGAGAGGGAGGGGTCTCTGTCCAAGTGGTGAATTATTGGCAATGTGTTGGCAACTGGGGGCAGATAAAGGGTTGCCTTCTGTCTTGAAGATGCAGTCTTGAGTTGCTGGTTGACGTCTCCAGTTTGCTGCACACTCAATGTTCACTTGGTTTCACTTAATTGGACTTCACTGATGCTGGTTATCCAACTGTCTTGTGCTGGTGGAAAAAGAATTCTTTTGCTGAAGTTGTATTTGGAAGCACTGTTGCAAAACTTAAGCAAATTTGGGGATATTCTAGTGTCCAACAGTGCATAATTGAACTTCTATAAGGAGGCTGCATGTATACTGACAGAGGGGTTTATATACCATTCTTTTGGTATATATACTGCAAGATTGACGGTGGAATGCTAATTTCTTTCATCTATCATTTGTTCCCTTACAGCCGATGGAAATATATGTTGATGATGAGGCAAAGTTGACCCTCCATGGTCTTGTACAGGTAACACAGGAATTCTCTTCTTGAGTCATGGCATGTCTTTTTTTTTGCATTATCTAAATAATTGGAATCATACATTTTGCAGCACTATATAAAACTTAGCGAGGCTGAGAAGAACCGGAAACTGAATGATCTCTTGGATGCTCTAGATTTCAACCAAGTTGTGATATTTGTGAAGAGTGTTAGCAGAGCTGCCGAACTGAATAAGTTGCTTTGTGAGTGCAACTTCCCATCAATCTGCATTCATTCTGGAATGACCCAGGAAGAAAGGTAATCGCTCAAACGCTTCCAAATATTAAGTTGTTGTTGTTGTTGTGTGTGTGTATGTGTGTGTGTGTGTGTGTTTGCCTGAGGAAAGCTGCAGTTCGTTGTGTGTCTGTTTTCCTGAGGAAATGATGTTGAATTGGTATTAATGTTCCATTCTTCTGGTATTTGGTGCGCAATGACTTAACATTGTTTGTGACCAACATGTGCTTTGAAATTATTGGTGCACTATGCACTTGTTTAATTATTTAATTTATGGGTGTTGCTTGGCTTGTTGCACCTGCTCCCTCCATTAGGCTTTGTTATCCAAATTCCTATGTTTCCTTTATTGGTGTACTATGTACTTATTATTTATGTAGGCGCTGCTTGGCTACTTGCACTCGCAGGTTGCTGATTGATTGTGCCTCTTTAGATTTAGATAATGTATCTGTTGTCATTAATTAAGATCTTATGTTGGCTAGTTTGGTAATAATTATGCAATTTTGATGGCATAGTATTGTTGTGGTTTTGTTCTTTGTACTATTAAGTGAATTAATTATAGTGTATAAAAATAACTTTTGTGGTGTTTTCCAACTCTGATGCATTACTTATTTGTGAATTGATGGTTTTGGTTGCCAGGCTAACCAGATATAAGAACTTCAAGGAGGGTCACAAGAGAATTCTTGTGGCTACAGATTTAGTTGGCAGGGGCATTGACATTGAGCGTGTCAACATTGTGATAAACTATGACATGCCAGACTCAGCTGATACATATTTGCACAGGGTAACATTCATGTGCCCTGCTATTAACTTTAGTGAGGTCCAAATATTTTGTGTATGCTGATAGCAGCGCTCATAATGCTCCTTGCAGGTTGGAAGGGCTGGTCGATTTGGCACGAAGGGACTTGCAATTACCTTTGTTTCCTCTGCTTCGGATTCTGATGTTCTTAACCAAGTCTGTCTCTATGTGCTGAACTTTCTTTTCGTCCATTGTTATTTACTTGGCCTAACAATGGTTTACAACCTTTGAAAGGTGCAAGAAAGGTTTGAGGTAGACATAAAGGAATTGCCTGAGCAAATTGACACTTCCACCTACAGTAAGTGGTGCTTCTTAGTCTTGATTAAGGGATATATCTACGCAGTTATCTTCGTGTTTTGTTATGTGCCCTTACATGCTTGTGCTGTGATTGCCAGTGCCATCATAAGAAGAGCCGCCAATGCTGCAATGCATTCTCACTGTGCTTCAACTGAGGATAATAGAGCAGGATAGGGGAGTCGGCAGTTTGGAGTACTGCCGTCGGTTACTTTTGGAACTGTATGCGATCTGGAGGATTTGTTTTGCCTCCTTTGTACTTTTAAAAAAAGGCAGTCAGGATGATCTGTATTTTAAGACAATGCTGTCTGTTTGGGTTTTGCCTACCTAACTTGTTCTGTTATGTTAGGATTTTGCTTTGTCAAAAATTAATTCACTTATTGTGCTAAGTGAGCAGCATATTTGTTGTTTTTATAATTGTTCTTGTTTTTATAATTGTGGAAGCCAACGAAAGGGAGGTCATGTCGTTGCTCCGCAGCAAGATGAGGGCATTTTCTTTGCAGTTTTGACTGCCAAAAACTTCTGCGCATCCGCCAGTCGTATATGTAATCATCGGCAGCCTCTGGTTTGTTTAGTAGATGTTCACCTTAAAAAAAAGTTTAACCAGGTATACATTCATGGTAAAACTATCAGTGGCATAGTAATGGCGCTTGGCCATGACACCTCATGCCATATGGTCCGGGAATACGGGTAGTCGTATATGTCGCAGGCAAAGTATTGAACAAACGTCTATACAGCCGACAGTCGAAGCATGTTAATAGGTTATTTTGTTGTTGATCTTTCAACTCAATCTTTCATTGTCTCAGTTTGACAGAGAATCAGCTGTGGCATTCTTCATTTGAACAGAGGCCGACTCCTCTAATTTATTTATGAAGGTATGGTATTTTTATGTATGTAGTTTGTTACAATAGGATGAAGGCGGCATAACACCATCATCACCGCACCTAAACTTGGGTACAAAAGGGCATTCTGCTGCTGCCTGCTTCTGATCTGATACAAAACGGCAAAGTTCCAGTATAACTTATATACTAGATAGATAATCAGATGCTGCTAACCAGCATATTGTTAACATTATACATGCAGCCTTATACTCTTATTCCTTCCCTCTCTAGTCCTCTGGAAGGAAGCACGTACATACATACACGCACATATTATGTAACATGTATATTAACTGCCTGTCAACTCATCCAAACTCAGGCAAAAATCTTCTCCGCAAATATATCAAGGAGGGAGAGCGCCTGCATGCAACCACATGAGAAAATCTTGTGCATTAGCCTTTGCACTTGCACAGCAGCTCAGCTAGCACAAGCAGTAAGCACTGAGACAGGCAGGAAGAGCTCACCTCAGGGACACTGAGCTCCAGCCTGAATTTGGGGCCGTCGTAGTGGTGGAGGATGGGGCGGAAAGCGTCCTCCTCCAGCGGATCACAGATCTTGCGCGTTGCAACCCTCACCTATTGGTCAAGATTGATTAGATCAGATGTTACTAGACTGAATCAAAACATTATTAGACCGGATCAACATTGGAAATCGATGGAGACGGGCGACTGACTCAAGGCACTGACACTAGTACGTGTTTGGCTTTTGTGTGTGCATGACATAAACATATTTGACATGACTAGGCCAACAAGGCAAAAGCTTGACAAGGCCACATCCACCCAACCAAAGCTTGACAACTTGATCCATTGATAAGGTCGGCCAACCACCTTGACTTAGACAATTAGAAGCATTCAGTCCTACCACCACTACTTTTCTGTGCATGCAACTAAAGCAAGCACTTTTGACGATTAGGCCAGCTTGATTGATGTGCAGGATCACATGAACCAAGTAATCTAACTAATCCTCCCTATCTTTGTCTCTTTGCTTGTTATTTCACACAAACTAATAATTCTGTGGTAATATTAACTAATCTTCCCTATCTTTTTTGTGTGTGTGTTTCTTTTCTTATTATTTCACACAAACTAGTTATGTAGTAATACGATTGAGTACTCTTCCCCCATCACTGATACAACGAGGCAAGTATTGCGTGTAAAATGGTCAAGGATGAACAATCATGAAGGTTGAGCTTCCTCTGTTGAATTGTTTAGCATAATATCAGATTAGATACCTGAGCAGGGAAGCGGGACTCGCCAGGGCACTTCTTGTCCTCCCAAGCTTTTGGATCGATGTTGGATCCCCCGAAGCTTGCAGCCTGCGCGCGTATCATAGATGATGAGAAATTTTTGATTTTTTTTTTCAGTACGAAATTAAAGATGTTGAAATGATGAGTACATGTGTATCATCTGATCGATATGATGAGTAATAATAATAATAAAAGAGTAGGTATTGATTTGGACCTCAAAGATGCCGTGGAGCTGGTGGGTGGAGTAGTTGTAGAGGAAGAGGGGCAGGCCCGGCCTGATGGCCCTCACCGAATCCCTGTACCTGGACGGCAGCCCTGCAGCAGAGAGTGATTCAGTATTTGGATTGGATGCAATTGGAATGGAGGAATAAAAATCAAAACTTGGGAGTTGATCTTGATTCGATTCAGTATATATCCGATGCTGGAATATGTACGTATATGTAGGGAATAATCGATCCAATTCCAATCAATCATCAATCATACCGAAGAGCTGCCTCTTGAGGTTCTCCTCCATGGTGTCGTTGTTGCAGACGAAGATGTATCCGCCGATGGCCTCGCCCCTGGGCAGCGCCTCCGACGCCGGAAGGCTCTTGAACCTCTTGTCGACGCCGGCGCCGTTGCCGTTGCCGGAGTTCTTGTGCTTCTTGTCGTGGTGGGCGGCGGCGGTGGAGTTCTTCTTGCCACCGACGACGGTGTTGTTGTTGTTGTTGTTGGCTGGCCTGCCGACGGACTTGTTGAAGTAGCTCTTGACGGCGTCGTTGTTGGCGTTGGCGTTGTTCTTGTTGAGGTAGTAGTCGGTCACGCTCATGGTCTTGCCGGCGGCGGCGTTGGCGTTGTTCTTGTTGAGGTAGTAGTCGGTCACGCTGATGGTCTTGCCGGCGTTGGCGTTGGTGGTGTTCTTGTTGAGGTAGTAGTCGGTCACGCTGATAGCGGCGGCGTTGTTGGAACCAACACCTGCACCTGCACCGGCGGCGTTGGCGTTGTAGCGGTCGGCGCTGGTGGTTGTGGCGTTGCCGAAGGCGAGCTTGGCGGATCCGATGAGGCCCGGGGAGTTGGTATTGCCGCCGGGGAAGGAGGAGGAGGGATCCGGTGGCGAGGTGGTGGAGGACCAGATGGAGTCGGCGATGGAGAGGTTGGAGAAGTTGTTGTGCAGGCGCAGCTGGTCGCTGAAGTTCCAGAACTCGCGGTCGTAGGAGGCGTCCATGGCGGATGGATGGATCGGGAGGTCGGCGGTCGGGTCCTCCTCACTACCTCTCCTCCCCAACCAAACCAACTGGTGAATGGAAGAAGAGGATGGATGCGATGCGATGTCCAGGACTGCCGGATGGGAGTTGGAAGAGGGTAGCTGTAGCCTGTAGGGGGAGGAACGAGAACGGCAAGTGGGGCCGGGCCGGGCCGGGCCGGGCCGTGCAAGCAAAGGCAGGACTGCCGTGCCCCCTAAGATTACCCGAATTTCGGGTCGGGTAATTGAAAATTCGAGTATCCGATATTAGTTTTGAAAAAACACTATCTATAATTTCGAGTATCTGATAATTCGGGTTCGGGTTCGGGTATTCTCGATTTACCCGAATTTTCAAAAAACAACACACTACACAAAATTTCAATAGCAATTTATATATCATTTCAACAGCAATTTGTATAGAATTTCAATAGCATTTTGTATAGAATAATATATTACTATCACTTGTGCAAACAAAGATAATTATGTTCTAATAAATTGATAAGTTCTAATATTTAACTAACAACACATGATAAATACAATGATATAGTCAAATATTTGGGTAATTCGGGTAGTTCGGGTACCGAGGGATATTACCCGAATTACCAAAATAATTTCGGGTAATCAAAATCGCTATCCGAATTTAGGATCGGGTACCTCGGGTTCGGGTAATTCGGGTCCGGATCCGAATAATGGGTATCGGGTAATTTGTCTAGGCCTAGTGCCCACTGGGAGCCTTCCTTTAATTTTTGTAGACCACGCACTCACTAGTCACTAGGCATCATCAGTTCCCTTTCACTCCTGTTCCCACGTACAATTTGTATACATAATCTTTAGAAATTCATTTAATAAATTCTAAGTATACTTGTATATGTGTAAATTATGTTATATATTTTTGTACGTGGTCGCGTAATGTATATATTTTAGTCTTGTATAAAGTTTTTTATTGGTTGTACTCGATGGGTTTTTTTTTTCTATATCATCATCAAAAGTAGTACACACGATGTACAAATTTATGCCGACGAGAAATGTCCAAATCTCTTGCTTGTGCACTTTAAAGGGGGGTGTCGATGAGATGTGTTGTGTTCTACCGACCGGGATCAACCTGATCTGATCGGTCGTTCATTAGTTTTCTAATCGGTTGCCAAGAGTTTTGGACTAATCAGATTATACAAAGTATCGGACTTGTATCTTAAATTGTCTTTGTCACCAAGTCGGTGAAGCACCTAGGTTTGTGTCTACTTGGCTAGTCGGCCTAGCCCATCCCTTTCTATGTGCATGTGTTATATTAATTTCTCAATAAAATTTAGGAGTATAAAATTTTATTGAATTTATGTCATATTAATTTCTATAAATAACTTGAAACAATAATAATATAAGGTATTTTGATAACTTTTTAGAAAAAAAAACCATGCTAAAAAGGTACCATGACTATGTTTGTTTACAAAACTATGTTATTAAGATAATAAATTATAGTGATAGGTTTTGTGTGAGAAGTACTATATGTAGAAATTGTGAGCATAATTTTGTAGCTTTTGAAAAATAAAACAATTGTAGAAACGAATGTTTCAATAAAAAATCACACACAGGGGCACGTGAGATTGACAAATACCAAGAGCGGAACAAACTAAGAGCTTATTTGGAATACATGAAAAGAAAAACATGAAAATTGGAAAAACATAGAAATATTTTATGATTTTAGATGCAAAATAGAGGATTGGAGGAATTTTGATGGAATGGCCGTTGATAGGTCATAGGAATCCTAAAGGACATAATGAAGATGTTTTATTTTCAATAGATATAGCTAAAACATTTCTTCTACATGACATTATATCTAGTAGCAGTCCTGAGTTTCTCGTTTCTACCAACAGTATTTCCACAAAAAAAAAACGTTCACAAATTATGTGCAAAAAAAAAAAAAAAACACGTTCACAACGCATGCAATCCAAAGGAGACCTAAAAATGGTGGATTGGTGCGACGGCCGGAAGGACACGCGGCTGGACGCGGTTAGCCCCAGCCCTAATCAGGAGTACTACTCTTTGGCTAGTGGTGCGCGTGCACCCACACCCATTGATTGTAATTTAATAATAAATCGTATTATTAATGTCCCTATTCCGTTCCGTTCCGTTCTGTGCCGCCATAGCTGCCAAGCAAATTCAACCAAGATGCTTCTAGAAGCGCTTTGCTTAGACTACAACTATTTTGGCGTACGGCTCAAAGGCTTGTTTAGCTCCGAATTTTTTTATTTGACTACTATACTATTTTTATTTTATTTGATAATTAGTGTTTATTATGAACTAACTAGATTTACAAGATTCATCTTGCGATTTATAAACAAACTGTGAATTGATTTTGTTTTTATTTACATTTAATGCTCCATGCATGTGTATAAAGATATGATGTGATAAGTAAAAAAATTTTAAAGTGTGGAACTAAACAAGGTCTTAGTAGGAGTTTTATCGGTATTCAATATGGTGTCAAGTAGGTATTTTTTTTTATGAAATGGTACTATTGATAAAGTTGTTTTTTACTTTACCGATGACTCATGCTCATCTATGAACTGTAGCAAGAAGTTGAAACTGTTTGGAGCCGGCCGGGCCTAAATCAATTTGAGCTTCCCACACTCAAATCTTCGCACTCGGTCGTCTCGGCGAGAGAAATATGTACAGATGTATATGTTCATACATGCATAACACCGCCGTACATGTGCGAACACACCTTTGCACGCTAAGACTTTGTTTGGATGTAGTGGATTCACATCAATCCACATGTGTTGAGGTAGATTGGAGTGGAATTTGAACTAAATTCCACCCTAATCCACACCAACATGCACATAGATTGAAGTGAATACGACAACATCCAAACAAGACCTAAGGTGAAATTTAGCGGCTGCTATTTAAGTTAGCGGACCGCTATATGTAGCACTTCACAATTCTTCGTAGCGCCCGCAATAGTATGGTATGGTATGCAACAAATAAATAATTTTAGTTCACCTAAGATAACAGATGTCTTATATGCTACTTTTTTAACAATGCTGGTCTTATAAATTATTTATGACTCTCATAATCTATTTTTTATAAACTCTGATATATAATAACTTATATAAGTTGTGGAACACTATGTTTTTTTTTCTTAATTTAAGTATGTGAGACATCGGTTCTTTGAGTTGTGTATAGTTAAATGTTTATTTATACCTATTATTCAAGATATATATGCTTAAATTTATATGTGGTTATCATATGCCTCTATTGGAACTTAGCGTGCGCAATAGTGCCCGCTATCTACTACCAATCCGCTATATGCTATTTAATACCTTGATGCTCGTCTAAGAGAGATTGGATCAATATGTTAGAAGATTGACAAACTTATCATATAAGACTACCAGTGTTAACGAGCACATCATCTATCGCTAGATCACTAGCTATTAACAATGTGTTTCATTCATACAATTCATGACGGCTAGGAACGGGCAAATCAAGAGTTTCACTTAGGGTCCATAATATATGTGTCCCATTTTCTCAAACATGTTGCATCCAGCCACCACCTACCAGGTATGTAATAATTCATCTGTTTCAAAAAAACTCGATGTTTTAGGATAGGTTATTAGTCCTTAAATAAAATTGTCCTATTCATTGAGTGACTCTTGCTAATTAAGAAATATAAGGCCTTGTTTACTTCCAAATTTTTTTGCAAAATAGGTATAGTAGCACTTTCGTTTGTATTTGACAAATATTGTCCAATCATGGACTAACTAGGCTCAAAAGATTCGTCTCGTCAAATTCGACCAAACTGTGCAATTAGTTTTAATTTTCATCTATATTTAATACTCCATGCATACGTCTAAAGATTCGATGTGACAGGAAATCTGAAAAATTTTGCAAAATTTTTGGGAACTAAACAACGCCTAAGTCGCTAAAAAGATTGAGTGGAGGCATGCATACTTATATATCAGGTTGATATGGGCCCAATCTAGTTTCAAGAGCTAAAGCAATACGTTTTCTAAGACAAAATTTTAATCCTAAAACATCGTAGAGAGAGAGAGAGAGTACTTTCTATCATGTGCATGTTAATTGTACTGGCACTCTTGCTAACACCAATCAAGCTACACTTAAGCCGGCACTAATTTGTGGTGGAACCGGATGTTCCTAAACCATGATGGCTACGGCTAAACAGCAACTTGGCTGGTGAACTTTATATAGAAGAAAACTTGGTAGATACACCTGTCATGTGTTGATGCATTGCAAATAAGACAAGGTCACTTTATGCTAAAGCCTTTTAGTTTGCTTAGTGGGGAAGATTAGGCTTCGCATAAGACACTAGGGTGAGGCGCGGCGATGGATGGATATGAATCATATGATGCCGACCCTTCACCAGTTAGGTCTTGTTTGGATGTTGTCGGATTTATTTCAATCTATGTGTGTTGGTGTGGATTAGGGTGTAATTTAATTCAAATTCCACCCCAATCCACACCAACACATATGGATTGATGTGAATCCGACTACATCCAAACAAGGCCTTATAGTTCACTAGTCACGACTCACTCACAACCATATGACATTGTCACTCCTAATGATACTTTTCTCACCAATGTTGTCTGCTCCACTTGTCATTTCATTTCTAGTTTCTTTCTCTCTGTGTGTTCTTTCCACTGGAATACAGACAGACCGTGCAAAAAAGCATGCACAGCAAGACAGGACAGAACTTGTGACCACTGAGAATGCTTATCCTAGGGCAGCCGGCAGCGCTACGCGCTTTCATTTTGTGGCAAATAAAAAAAAATACTTTCTCCATCCCTAAATAAATTAACTTCTAGAATCTACGTCAGTTAAAACTTTTTAGATTTTGGCTATTTTTTTTAGAAAAGAGTAACAATACATATGACATAAAATGAGTACCTTATGAAAATATATTCCATAATAAATCTAATGATATTAATTTGATACCATAAATTTTAACATTTTTTGAAATCCTAAAAAAAATTGAATTAATATAACTCTAAAAATATATTTATTTAGAGACAGTGAAAGTACACGGATAAGATTTTTTTAGACACATACTCATAATCCACGAGTATTAGTGTAGATTGGAGTCAAAAGTTAACTAGTTTTTTCTTTATCTTGATACATATGAATTACAGTGGAGTGCAGTTAAATAAAACCTTAGCTATACATAGGGTCAAAGGAAACAAATATTTTAGTCTGTACCGAAGAACTATGATGTGTTTTATAGATTTCTGGTGAGAGTTCAGGATTCATATATATTTTTCATACAGTGTCTGCACATATGTCCTGTCATTTCATTTCAGTTTCTTTCTTGTCTATTCTTTCTGGACGAGGCACTCGAACGCAGACATACTGTGCAAAAATGCATGCATAAGAATCTGTGACCATGAGAGTGCCTTATCCTGGCAAAATATACAGTGCAATACAAACCCAGAGGTAACTGTAAAACATGCAAACATTTTTATTTTGTGGCAAATGAAAAATACATTAGCAAGGGATTTTTAGATAAGCACACCCACTTTTAGGAATGCGCACACACCTTATTTCGAGCACGCACACACCTTATTTCGAGCACGCACACACCTTATTTCGAGCACGCACACACCTTATTTGTAGCTCAGATGTTCATAGGGGTGAAGAAAACAAATATTTTAGTCTGCACAAAAAAAACTATGAAAATGTGTTTTATAGCTTCTGTTTGAATTCTTATGATGATGTACATTTCTTTTTCCTAGAGTGCCTGGCAAGGATTAACATAAAGGCTCCTTTAAAAGCCCAGTTGGAAATAGTAAGATATATATGTCACTGATTTACAGGAGACGATTTCAACAGCTCAACCGAATTCTAGTTGCATTGCTTTGCCTATTATCTCTGCTCAAGTGCTAACAAATCCACATAACACCACCTCGGTTGGAAGAACAAAACAACAGTAATGTACACTTTCTCAAGCAACATCTATATAATACGACATACGCATCAGTTTACAGCTATAGTCTTTGTATGTACTTACATATTGTCTCGCTTGATTGCTTTCTGCTTTCACCATTAGATGCACAGCATCTTCCCGCAGTCTACATACTTTAGTCAGAACTTCACAGGGCTCCTCCAGTGCTCCATGCAAAATTGTGCAAACCAAAGTCCATGCTATTCATTGAGAAACTACTGTCAGCTCTGGCACTCTAAATCCTCCATGGCTTGCTTGCTACACCCAGCTGATGATGGACATCATTGTTGCTTCCATCTAGCATCAGCAATATATTGTTAAGATTATTTAGAAAAGAGGTGTCAACCAATTATGCATCTAGGTTCAAATTGTTGAGACTAGAAATCCATACTTCCACGCTGTCTCAAAACAAAAAAGCATACAGCAATGACAATGTAACAAAACAGCAGCAGCAGTCCCTTCAGATAATGCGATGATCCATCCTGCAAAACGCGTAAACGAGTGGTCACTCTTTAGGGCTAATACCACAATATTGACAGCACTCCTATGGCCAGTAATAGCACATCAATGGGCTTGATTCCTAGAGAAAATTAAATTTTGCTGCACCCTAGAAACAAGGACACAGCCCAACAGCACAAAATGTATATTTCTTTTCTTCATCATAAATAAAATAAGCACATACAGCTAACCAACCAAGATTTATGAATGTTCTGCTAATGAAATATCCATGCTATCAATCATGTTTAAGATGCATCAAGGAGGGTGCAAAAGAAAAAGGGGGAAAAATACCTGGAGCGTGAAGGCCGTTACTAATACTGCAAGAAACAAAGAACCAGTCTCAAGCAAGTTGAAATCAAGATCCATCGGGACTCCCATGATCCATGCTACAAGGACACTCAATGGCACCTAGCACATTTTGCTTCCACCATTAAAGTTTACTGATGCAAAAAAGCACATGGAACTATCTCTACAAGTTTAGTTAACACCCACCACAAACATGGAAATCTGTGTAGCAGAACCCAAAGATACTCCGAGGGTGATGTCCTGTTTGAACCAACAATGTTCTGTTAGTAGATGCTACCACAACATTGCAACGAGTGTCCAAGAGCTCCTCAAGTTCCCTACCAGCTTGTTTTTAAAAGCAAATATGACTGCACCGGCATGCTCTGCTGCATTACCAACTATTGGAATTAAGATGATGCTAATGAAGCTGACAGATAGTTCCCATGATTTTGATGCTGCCTGTTAACATGACTCTCTGTCAGAAAACCACTAGCTGCAGTACAACCTACAATAGTGTATGTGTTGACTGAAATGGGCAAAATAAACATGGCATTGTACTGCATGATGGATACCTCAATTGTACTCACAACAAACTCTGATAGGACTGCTGTCATCAGAGTCATGACCCCCAGCCAAATCATGGCACTGGAAAATCCCAGTACCACCTCGTCTTGAGAGACTGAATCATCACCATCATCTTCGACCTACAAAAACATTTGATTGGATCACGCAGTCATATTAACCAACTGGTTCAATGTTAGCAGCTCCTGGTGGTTACAATCAGCAACATATCACAGAACACACCTCTTGGGGCTCAAAGAGTTGGCGGTGGGTTTTCAGTTGGAAGAAAAGGTAGGCTACATAGGCAAGGAGCATGACAATGCTGCATGCTCGGGATAGCTCCAGTTCTGAATCCCAAGAAGATACCGCGTGCTCCCCGGAGCTCACAGCATACCTCAGCATCAGTGGCAGAGAGTGGCATAGCACACCAAGAATCAGAAGTCCTGTGCTGACATCTACTTGCATCTGTACACAACAAAACCATATAATCATCGTAGTAAGACAAAAAATTTCTTTTGGTATTTTCAAGGACAGCTTAATAATAGTGAGAAATAGCTGAGTTGGTTACTCTGTCGTATAGCTGCTCAGTTCCAAGGTTAGCCAGGCCACCAAGGAAAAGGGAGGTTCCAAGCACAAGCAACAAGTTGGACAAGACTGAGCCGAGTAGGGAGCATTTCACCACCACTACCTTGCCTTCATACAGCGCAAAGATTGCAATGATGACCTCTGTTACATTTCCAAATGTTGCATTCAACAGTCCACCCACTGCAATTTACTGGGGCAGGTTAGGAAACAATGCAAAGGTTCTGGCCTGGATAAGAAGACTGAATCTGACAGTATTTATTTTTTTACCAGTAGGCCCTGTGTAAAACGCAACCTGCCTGCAACATTAACATATATTACATATAGCGGAAAGATATTAATCAACAGGAGGTATCAAGAACATGGTATGAGTATGATAATGAGCAGAACACACTTACTCAGTCAGAAAGCTAAGTCGCTCAGCAAGAGGAACGAGACCGATCAAGCTAAGCACAAAGACCCATTCCTGTTGAGTTTCAAGAAGAAAGCATCCATTAAGAAAACGGAAGGGGAGATATGGGCGTAATCACACATTGGCTACAAAGCATCACTTGTTTCGATCAGTTTTAGTTCCATTGGAATGCAATACTGAGATGGAGTCGTATATTTAGTTGTATCTTGTTGAAGTTAAGCAAACGATGGTGAAGTGGCAATGGAACAAAAGAAGCGAGGCCCATTCAGCATCTAGCAAGGTCATATTTGGGGCAATCCAATCTGTCCTTTTGTTTGTATATCATGCACTCATGTGTTTGGACGAGGACAGAGAAGAACATTGTACGTGTGCAAGCTAGTTCACATGCCCAGCAGGACCACGGTGAAAAGACAAGGTAGAAGTTTGTCCTGTTGCAAAATTCACATCTCATGGGAAGAACTACATATCACTGTTGTGCCTAGTGAAAGTCAAGTCAATCTGCTGAGCTGGAGCTAAAACCTGAAGCTAATCTGTCGTGTTGTCAACTGTGTCATTTGTGAGTGAGGTCAAAACTGAAGGGGTAGAATGAAGGAGAATATTGGGTGAACGGATGAAGAATAATAAATCATGTTCTGGTGAGTAGATGGGCAAGTAGAGCAGGACCGACAAGGTGTTAGATAGGACGTAGGGGAAGCATGCTCATGCATGTGATTGGCGGATTAGTTTAGTTGTGGTGCTAGTATTTCATTCCATGATTCCATCTGTGTCAGACCGAACAGAATTTGGCAGCAACAGGCTAGCTAGCCCACATGGTCACATGTATGTATGCAAAATTACAAATACTCTGCGATTGTAGCCATCATCGGAGCGAGAGTCTGCTTCTCTGTTCACGCGTTGTGGTTGTGGGTGGTGTATTTTCTTTGACTTGGATGGGTAGTTTATGCAACAGAGTTGCAGTTGCAGGGTTGTTTATTGTTTGGGAATGTGCTTGGGAAGTGGCTGGCAGGCAATAAATAGACTGGTAAGAGGGATGTGAGATGCAGAGAAGAGAGCGGTGAGAATTGAGGCGGCACATGAAGCGGATGCAATCATGCCTCCTGGGCCTGGCTGGCCGCTGGCGTGATCAAAATGCTCTTTTTTTATATACATACAATACAGTGCGTATAACTAAAAAAACAATGTATAATATCTGTCTCCCGGCCGGTCTGACTGTGCGCGTTGAATGATGCAGAGAATATCAATCGAAGAAGATGCCCAAATTTTGATCGAACTGGAGTAGCACATACGAATACACGAGCGAGAAATTAAAGGGGAAAACGATGCGATGACGGTAGGATCGGAGGAGGAGTTGGCTTGCCTGGCCGAATTGGAAGATTCGCGCGGCGAGCGCGAGGAGGACGGCGGGGAAGAGGAGGGCGAGCTTGGTGGCGAGCAGGACCTCCTGGAAGTTGTCGAGGAGGCGGCGGAGCGTGGCGCAGGGGACCTTGCGGAGGAGCGCGAGGTCGGACTTCTTGCGGAGCGAGGAGGAGGACATGTTGTGGGCGGTGCGGTGGGCGAGGAGTCGGGCGGGCATCTCCTTGGCGTTGCCGTTGGCGGCGGCGGAGGAAGAGGCGGAGGCGGAGGAGTCGAGGAGAGCGGCGGCGGCGGAGTCCATGCCGATACGCCACCTCTGCTCCTCTGCGCCAACAGCGGCGCCGCCCCAGTAGGAAAGCGGGGGGCCGAGGGCTGCGTTGGTCCTCGTGTGTGGAGCTGGAGCCGCGCCTGCAGCTACAGGCATTGCCTATTGGGTTTTGCCGTTCACCTACGGTGGGTGGGCCTTGCTCGTCAGTCACCCAGCTCCAGCTCCTTGCTCTCCACCGTCACACACGGCGTCACCGTCGCCGTGGCTACAGAAATCAGATCACCATCACGGCAATGCAATTGCCAACTGGGCGGCCGGGCCTGCTGCTGCTGCTGCTGCTTGCTGGAGAAAGAAGAAGGGCCGCTGGGAGCTCTGATGCGAATGCGATGGATCTATCTAGCTCTCACATGGAGTATAGTATACGGGAGTACGTATATACTAGTACGTAGACAGACAGCAGACAGGTGAGATCGTGCTGGACTGGACAGACAGGGAGAGCCGGAGCCCGTAGCTAGAGAGCGCGCTGCTGCACCTTGCAGCCTGCAGTGCAGATTGGAATTGGCATTCGAATTGGGATTGGAGGGAGAGAATGGATCATTCTCATGGCTTCGCAGGCAGGATGTAGGTATATTTTGGGACTGACGCTTGTTGTGATGTACGAAAGAACAAACAAATTCACATCATTTTGAGAGCGATATTTTAGTCACTAGTTGTGCTCATGAACTAGTCATGGCCGTCTAGGCACACCATAGATCAACTACCAGTAGTAGAGTGACAGCGATACTTGAATAATTCATGATCAGCTAGCTATATGTTTATTTTAGGCCTTGTTTAGTTATCATCCTAAAACTTTACACCATGTTCCATCAAATATTTAGATACATACATAAAACATTAAATATAAATAAATAATAATAATTAATTTGATAGATTGCAAATACTTTTCAAGACGAATCTTTTAAGTTTAATTAGTTCATGATTAGATACTAATTGCTGCAGTACCACATGTGCTAATGATCGATTATTTAGACTTAATAAGTTTGTCTCGTGGTTTACTAATGGATTCTGTAAATTTATTTTTTTTTATTAGTGTCCAAATACCTCATGCGATACCTTATTATGTAATATCCAATATAACACCTAAAAACTTTAACTAAACAAACCTTTAATTTGGGATAAGCTGATTTATGCTTAATTCATGTTGTTTTACTTTGGGACAGCTTGTTAGTTAATTATTTGCCACTTTAGATTTTTTTTTAATCCCAAATTTGCTATCGAAGTCGCACTAAGGGCACTCACAATGCAAGACTCTATCATAGAGTCCAAGACAATTAATTACATATTATTTATGGTATTTTGCTGATGTGGCAGCATATTTATTGAAGAAAGAGGTAGAAAAAACAAAACTACAAGTCTTATTTAGACTCTAAGTCCACATTGTTCGAGGTAATAAATAACTTTAGACTCTATGATAGAGTCTGCATTGTGAGTGCCCTAACACACGCATTGACACAAAAGGCCTAGCGTTGGAAACCGTGCTTGGGACTTCTATCGAAACTATGAAGGCAAGGCCAATGAAGACTTTGGCTGTAATTGGTAGTGACGGATTCCTGCACAAATGTTTTAGAACTGGATTCTCTCCAGAAATGTTTAGGAAGAATCAAAATCACTCTATAAGACCATTGACGGATAGGTTAGATTCTGGTTCCTCAAACATATGCTTTTTCAATAAAAAAATCTTATAAATAAAAATATGTTTCACAAAAATTTTAATACCTTTTTGTTTACAACGAACAACTTAAATAAATCCATTTTAACTTGTTGCACTTAATTCTTGGTAAACTATACAATGCAAGTCCACAAAGGTGACGACAAGGATATATCGGTGTGAAACCACATTTTAGCATATTCAACCATGTAGTGCAAAAAGAAGAAACGTTTCTCTGTGTTTCTGGAACGCTATCATTCAAATCGTTTAGTGCCAATTCTTGTGTTTCATGTCTGAATCATAAATGCTCCAAGATACCAAATATATCCTTAGGTCCTCTTTGCAAGGGCTTCGGTTTTCTCCAAAGCAGTGAAGCCAAAAAAACTGCATTTTACGGGTCATCAATCTAAGGCCCAATTTAGATCTCTATAGATAATAGCTATTTGCTATCTCTTTTGGATACAAACAGATGGAGCTAATAACATAGTTAATTGTTAGTTAGACCTCTAGATAATAACTACCTCACTAGTTGGATCAAATTAGATAATAGTACTCTCTTTGTCATTGAAAGAATCAATTTCTAGAGTTTTTCTAAGTCAAACTTTTTAAACTTTGACCGAATTTCTAGAAAAAGCAGCTAAGATTTATGGTATGAAATTAGTATCATTAGATTTTTTATAAAATATATTTTTATAAGATGCTCATTTTATATCATCGATGTTGTTACTTTTTTTCTATAAAATTAGCCAAACTTAAAAATATTTGACTGACATGAGTTATAGGAATTGATTCTTTAAAAGGACAGAAGGAATAGCTCATAGTAATCTTAGTAGCATTTTCATTAGCTGTATCCAAACACCCTTCAGCTACTAGTTAGCTAGGTAATATTAGATAGGAGCTATTAAACAGCTAACTATTAACCGATAATGAATCAAACAGAGCCTAATAAGCTCATTGTTTCAGGACGCGGTTTTTTTGCCCTTAAGGGCATATGCCCTCACTCTCTCACCCATTGGATTCGATTGAGAAGTGTGCAAACACACATCTCAATGCATTGATATGTGTGTTTGCACACTTCTCAAAGCGAATCCAATGGGTAGGAGAGTGAGGGCACATGCCCTCAAGGGCAAAGAAAACTTTACCCATTGTTTCACCAGTAAAATTTTGTAATCTTTACCTATATACTCCATCTTCTCGTACTGAAAAAAAAGGAGATTTAAGAAGATACATACAGTACATCTAGGTGAGGTGGACCTGCATGCTCATCCGTCGGATTAAGATCGGACGTTCGAAAATAGATGGACCGGATCACCTGCTGGTGTTGGAGAAGATGGCCTCGAGATCGTTGTAGAGGTTCTTGGACTTGGACTTCCACTCCCCACTCCTCGCCTTGCTGCCGCTGGTCGACGCCTCCTCCTTGCCGGCACCGGCGCCGCCCGGGACCGCATTGCCCTCCTTGCTGAAGCTAGCCTTCGCCATCTCCCGCAGCTGCCGAAGCCACCACCGCTCGTTGTTGGAGCCCCGGGAACTCCCGCCCCTGCCCCCATCGGTCTCCGTCGACGCCGACACGCTCTCCCCGGCTCCACCGCCGTCCGGAGGTGGCGGGTCCTGCTGGTGCTTCACCGCCACCCGCTCGCCGAGGGCCGACGAAGGCAGCACGAGCAGCAGCAGGCCCAGGCACGCCGTCTTGGCGCCGTCCAGGAACGAGCTCCGGTCGGCGCTCAGCAGCCGCGCCTGCCGGTACAGCGCGTTCCACTCGTTGCACACCTGCGCCGCGAACCCCAGTACGAAGGCGCCCAACATCGCCAGCCCCACGCCGCGGGCCTCTCCGTCGGGCAGCCACCCGCCGCCGCCGCTCGCCGCCGACGTCCTGTCGATCAGCGCCAGGCACGCCGCGAACACGGCCACCTCGCTGGCCACCGACAGGATCTCCACCAGCTGAACCCGCTTCTTGATGAAGGGCTTCTTGAGCAGCATGAAGAAGAGCTGGAACGAGGCGACGGACAGCACCGCCACGGCTTCCGCGCGCGACGACCGCCCCGACGACGCGTGCGCGCCGGCCACGATGCCCACCGCCACGCGCTTCACCGACTCCAGCAGCGTGAAATAGATGCGGAGCACGCCGAAGAGCTTCTGGATGAAGGTGAAGGGCGCCTCCGAGTCCTCGTTCTCGTCTTCCGACGTGATCATCCGCTCTGGTCCACCGCCTGCAGCGCGGCGCTTGCCGCCTCCGCCGCCGTGCGCGGCGATCGGCGTCAGTATGTGCTTGGGCGGGCCGCGCAGGTCCTCGAAGAGCGGGCCGAGCTTGGGCAGGCAGGCGGCGCGGCGCGGGTCCTTCCACGTCCACTGCCCGCGCTTGCCGGGTCCCAGCGTGCGGCGGACCAGCTCCTGGTACCAGTGGTCGTACTCCTGCCCCTCCTGGCGCACCTCCTTGTACAGCAGCAGCCTGCCCATGGTGATGCCCAGCGACAGAAACAGCAGCAGGCCCACCAGGAACGAAGTCAGGACGGCGGTGAGCACGATCCCTATCACCAGGCCGCACGTGGTCCCGCCCCTGATGAGCGCCGCCGCTGCCTGGGCAACGCACGGCATTGCCAGGACGACGACCATGATCTCCAGTCTGGGGAGAACCAGCGCGCCGAAGCCATGCCGCCGCCGCTGCTCCCTGTCCCTGTACCTCAGCTTGAAGTAGACGAGGGTGAGGAGATGCAGGAGGATGAGGCCGCCGCCGATGACGCCCAGCCAGAACATGTTCCTGCCGAAGTACTTCCACCTGTATGTGTATGTAATGTACAGTACACACAAGAATGCATGCTCAGCTCATCAGTCCACTTTCTTCATGCTACACCATTGCGGAAGCAAGCATCAACAACAACAATGCAACATACCCATCCAAATCTTGTAGCTTCATGATGATCTGTGCCTCAGGCTTCATGTCCGGGTTCTGCAAGGTTTTACACTTTGCTTGTTTATTCTTCAGAATTCATCAGAAATGCAATGCAAGCAGTAAAAGCAAGTGACCTCGAAGAAAGAGCGGTACTCCATTGCAGACAGCGGCATCCCGTCCAGCGGCAACGGGGTCTGCACTGGCATCACCGGCGTGGCGTCTCCCGGAGTTTGCATCGGCGGTGTGGGTTTCCCATCTTCAGGGATCTCCGTTGGGAATACCGGGTCTGACGGGATGATCTGTGTTGGCGTCACCGGCTGACCTTGTACTCGAGGATAGGAGAAGTTTGTAGTGCCGACGGCGCTCCTCTCGAGCAGCTCAGAGTATGCAATGGCGGGCATTGTGGAGTATCCCAGGAATGGATCTGCAGCTGGGCCTTCCCATGGGAGACGCATGTAGGGGATGCTCCATTCTATCCCCTTTGCAAACTCGTAGTACTCGATTGGCAGGTTCACTGACAGCCATCTTGACAGAGCAAAGATTTGGATGTGGCACGCCATCCTCTGAATAAAACTCACGAGATCAATCACCAAATGGCCTATACACTATCACCCATCCATCTGTGATGTAATGTAACCATGCATGAAGAATTGAAGATGCCATGACAGTCATCGACGGCGTGGCATACTTACCAGGACATTTCTTGATGGCTCTGAGATCATGTAAGAAGAGGGCCTCGAGATAGCTCCGGAAGCGACGAGAGACGATGTCGAGATGGTGAGGAGCGTGGCAGCAGCAGCAGTTGTCAGAAATATGACAGTGGTGACTGCTGCGATCCAAGACGATGATGCAGGCACAGAATCTGCAGATACATACAGTACATCAAGTGTCCTGCTGCCTGCCTAATGACTGTCTGTAAGCAAAGGAAATGCTCATACAGTGCCTCACTAGAAGACGGTCTGATGCCAGGTTGGTGTTTCCAGCCACGTCCTGGGCTGCGTTCTCGGTAACCTGAACCGATACCAGCTTATCGAGTGCCTGTATCTGCAGCGTGTATATGCTCTTACTGGCTTCATGAAAGCTGAAATAAAGAACAATGAACCATGAGATGCTAATAACAGCAATAGTTATCTTCTCATAGGCGATATCAGAGATGAGTCAATTTCTTAATATACAATCTTGCCTCAACACATTGCCCCCAAACACCTGCACTGCCGAGGAGCTGAAGTTGAACACAGGCTTGGCAAACTTGATCAGGACCGGGATGTCGCGGGAGCTGGTCCGCCGAGTCGATGTGCCGAGTTTAACCCAAGGTCTCTGTGTATCTACCACACAAGGTTACCGAGCAGAAGCAAAAAGAAACAAAGAAATCAGTAGTAGTGAATTCTAAGTTGGGTGGAGCAGAAGCAGAGGGTGGCTCTCTAACCATAAAGAAACGTGAATGGCTCTGCTGAAAGCACCGGAGTCCCTTGCCTGCTGATAATAGAGCTTGTGTCACAGGCAACGGTCACAATGGCGGTGTCGGACATCTTGTTCACCTAGTTTAGTTATTACAGGATCATGCATAGTATAGTATGTCAGAGAAAACAACTCGAAATCAGTGATTCGAACGAACCAAGAACGAGGAGGAGCGATGGAATCCAATCCACAAACAGCAAGTAGGTACTACTCACAACATAGCCGAAGCGGCGATTGCCGAGGGTGCTTCTGTTGGTGGGCGTCAGCACGGCGTCCGTCGCCGTAAGGGCACTCAGGATCTGCTCCGACGAGTTGAGCACCGGCTGAGCGAAGGAGAGGTACATCCTTAAGTTGTTGTCATCGTTGGTGGCCTGAACCAGCCTGGTGACGCCCTGTATCTGCAGCATCTTCTCAGGAACAGTGGCGGTGATGTTCATGGAGTCACTCCTTCGATCTGTATGTGTTTACACAGAACGGTGGTTTTTCAACACGCAGACGCAGGTAGTGATTCATGGCGAGCGTGCATGGCGTACCGAAGCGCAGGGTGAAAGTGGAGTTGGGCGTCCTGGTGAATGGGTGTCCGGCGGCGTCCGTGCAGAAGCCCCTGCCCATGACGAGGATGAGGCGGCCGTACTGCGCGTCCGGCGAGATGGTGACGGCGACGGAGTAGCGCAGGCCGGGGCTGAGCACCTTGAGCGTCGACGGGTCCACAGTGCCGGAGCCGTACACGATGAGCTGCAATGCAACAAAACAACGTCAGTTTTTTTTTGGCTGCGCGTGCGTGCGTGCCTGCAGAGAGAGACAATTGACAGTACATTGCAGTAGGTGGCGTTGCAGACGAATCCACCGCGGCCGGGGCATGGCTCGGAGAAGGAGACGAGCGCCGACACGGTGGAGGCCGCGCTCGTGAACGCCGTCGGCCCCGCCGACACGGACGCCGTCGGGGGTACAGTGTCTGCAGGTACGTGATTCACGGTCGGCACAGCACAGCAGGCTCGCAGTTACAGCGATCAATGCAAAGCGAAAGAAACTGAGGGTGAGGTCCGGCCATGGCCATGTTTGTTACTCAACCAACATCCCAAGCGTAGGTGCCGCAGGTGGGGCTGCTCGGCGATGATGACGTCGTTCTCGCGCACGCCGTGAAGGTGTGGTTCCCGTCCTTGAGCCCGGTGTAGCTCGTCGTCGTCCCGTTGCTCCCGCCGCAGGGCGACGCCGGCTCGCCGTCCAACTGCATTGGTGTACATGGAATGCAAACACAAGCAAGCATGGATCCGACATCAAATTCAATCCATCCACCTAGCATGCCGGTGGCTCCATAGGCTAGCATATACCAATTCCACTGATAGCAGAAGGAGCTGGAACAGGAGCCAGGAGGAGGAACAAAACAACAAGGAAAGGAAAGGAAAGCAGCAAGCAGCAGCCACATGCATCATGGTCAGCGCTTGAATGCAGGCAGGCAGCAATGCCGTGGTATGGTATGGTATGGTATGGTATGGTATGGTATGGTATGGTATGGTATGGTATGGTATGGTACCTGGCAGGTGACGAGGCAGTCGGCGCAAGGCCCTCCGGTGGTGGCGCGCAGGACTCGGAAGGCGAAGGCGGCGGACGTGGACCTGGAGACGCGGCGCGGGGTGGCTGAGAAGCTGAGGGCGACGTCGCCGACGCCGGAGCAGAGCGGCGCCGCAGCAGCGAGAAGCAGCACAGCAATGCGCAGCAGCGGCGGCGCAGCGCCCCAGCTCTTCCACACCATGCCGTTCTGCTGGTCCTGGCGCCGGCTGGCTGCTCTGCCCGGAACGGAAGCAGATCAGAGGACGAGTACGAGTAGTGGATCCACTACTCCTGAGCAATGCTGCAGCCGCTCCCTTTGTGTGGAAGGAATCGTATCGTATCGTATCGTATCCTTGTGTGGGTATTCGGTGTGGTAGCTCGCAGCAGCTACTGATGAACTGAATGGGCTGGCCTGGCTGGGAGCTGGGAGCTTGGGAGTGAATGCGCTGTCTGTCTGTGCTACCAGACGCTCAAGTGGAGTGGTAAAAAACGGCTCAAGTGAAGAAGAGGCAGGAACAGAGGTACTACTCCGGTAGGTAAGGTAGAGCCAGGTGGACCGTGGACGGAGGAGGAAGAAGATAGAGGAGGGGTAATATGCGATGCGAGAGATGGCATCCATCCATCCATCCATGTGAACGTGATTCCTTCCGGCCGATGCGCTCCTGCAGATGAAGATGGGTGCCATGCATGCAACTTGAGCACGCCCGTGTATGAGGACTGAGAGGAGAGAGTCATTGCCCTATTTACCCGTTGTTCGTTCAAAAAGAAAAAGAAAAAATGGCCTAGTTACCCAGTCAAACAAACCACATCACAGCTAGTAACTAGTAATGCATGCAGCATGGCGCCCAGATTCAAACAGCACAAACACAGGACCGCCTCATGGTGCTGCTGGTCCCTTGTGATTCTGCAAACTGGACCATACCCGTAAGATCAAAGGTGTAAGCCTGTAATAATAAGGAATAAATTAAGCAGCAGTGACAGTGAGCCACAGATTCTGTAATTTCTTTCACCAGCACAAGTCCACATCCTTCTACTAGTATATGCTCTTTCTAACAAAAATATAAATCATGAAGATCTAAGTGCACTTTGTGTTGGCTGGCTGGCTCAGTGAGATGAATGCACATGCACAGGCAAGAAGCAGAAGCCGCCACAACCGTTGCAGGTGAGGTCAGGTGACCTAATTTCCGTTTTTGTATTCTTCACTCACTGCAGCAGCGCCAGCAACCAGCGAGAGTATCTTATTTCGGATCCATTCCATGATGCAATGCAACACGACTGCCGCCACTGTATCACCAAAACATGATACAATAAAATTTCTTTCTACTGTACGTATATATAGCAGTAGGGAAGACAAGTGGCACGCGGGGGTGATACAATGCAATGCAATGCAGTTATGCAAATGCCTTCGATATAAAGAACAAAGAAACAAAGCTGTAGGTCTGATTCAAATCTTGCGTGAACCATGGTGGTTAGATTAATAACTATCATAAGAATGTAATGCCAGAACCATGTAATTTCATACTTACATGGGCCTCAATTTGTACTGGATTCATGTATGGCCACGGGGAAAAAAACAAAGAAAAAGGAATCATCAGAGAGGTCACCATGCATCAGACACTACACTACTATAAACGATATTCATGGTTATGTACAATGTGTTCGCAGCACACATGGGACGACCTTGTCAAACTCAGAAAGCAGAAAAATGGATTTAGGATTATTCTTCATGTAGTGCAAGACTGATTTCAAGAACCAATGTTTTGGCAACTAGTAACAGTTTATCCAGTTCCTCCCCACAGACCTAAAATGTCTACATTCCTCTCTCTCCATACATTGATTCACCTGACCACAATTTGTTACATGCATAAACACAATTATCTATATTACATTAGGCCAAATTGACGGTTCATAAAGGCAGGCACGCCATATTTCTAGTGTTTCCTACAACTAAACAACTACCACACAACAACAATCTGCACCAGCTGCAACAATTACACACCATTGTGTAATGCAAGTTCAGCATAATGACAATGCACACTTGTCAACATTTATCCTGAATCGATCATATGCATCTGCCTTCCCCAAGTTTCCATTCTGCTTTCGTATTAAGTGCCAGATGGAAAGTGTATACCATTTTAGTGACGGTCAGAGTTGTCAGCTGCTTCCTGATCGCACCAGCAGCGACTGTGAAAACGATGCAGGGCGGTGGAGGCCGCCGAACTTCAGCGCTTCCTTCCATCATCTAAACCACACTCTTCATGCTAGACCGGGTCACTGGCTGATTCTGCGTACACCAGATGCCCACCCTCACCATCCTTTCCAACTCCACCTCGTCGACACATTCCCCAGCCGCCACATTCTTCAAGTCACCGGATATCACGTACTCGTAGGCCCACTCAGAAATGTTGCATTCCTCACCAGCCAGCTTCAGTTCCATGCTCTTCTTGCATCTTATCATCTCAAGAAGCATGATGCCGTAGCTGTAAACGTCCGCCTTCACGCTGATTGCCATGTTCTTGCTCCATTCTGGTGCAAGGTACCCACGTGTGCCTCGCACGCCGGTGAAAGTCTGTGTCTGGTTCCCTATTAGTAGCTTTGACAGGCCAAAGTCCGCTATCTTTGCCATCCCCCCTGCTGTCAATGAGTATGTTCTCTGGCTTAATATCACAATGAATTATAGGGACCTCTATCTCCTCATGAAGGTACTGTAACCCCCTTGCAACATCTAGCACAATTGCAACCCTGCTGCTCCAACTAGCCACTGCATCTGCCTTTTAAAGGAGGTCCGCAAGGGACCCATTGGGCAAATATTCATACACAAGTAAGCGGTGCATGCCTTCGTTGCAGAATCCCAATAAGCGCACGAGGTTACGGTGGTGTGTTCGTGCAATTGCACGCACTTCCCGCTGGAACTCTCTTTCCCCATTTTCCGCCATCCTCTCGAGCCTCTTCACTGCAATATCCTTGTTACTGTTGGTCAAGGTACCTTTGATCTTTGAACACCGAGCCATAAGCACCTCTTCCTAACTCGTTAGCAAATCCATCGGTGGACATCTCCAGATCCCGGAAAGGATAGGATCGAATAGCTACACTCTCATCATCAAATTCTGAGTCCTGCAGTTGTGGAGGCCTCATGTACCGTGATGACAGCCGATGCTTGCAGAGTAGCATGAACGCTGAGACCACAATAAGTGAGAAAATGGCCAAGGCAGCGCCTGATACCAACATGGCAATTGAGCTAGTGCTCCTAGTCTTTCTGATAGGACCGTTGGGTTCATCGGTGTAGACCTTCACAAATAGCGTGGTGTTGCTACGACTTAGACTCCTGCCATATCTCATTGGAAGCATCTGCTTTGAGCAGTAGGAATCGAACATTGCAACCTCACAGGAACAGTCAGAGAGACAAAGAGCTTTGCAGGCTTCAATTCCTGTAGTCTGTGGTGGAACAGCATATGATCTATCTGACCATGTAGTATTCTTCACCTCAACCATCGTAGCTACCAGTCTGGTGTCATCATTAGAGCTATTCCCTGTGCAGCCACCAATCCGCACCCTCCAGCAACCTGGCATGCTTTGGTTAGAACTTGAGAATTCAAAACCAGGGAGGCAAGAGCAGCTAGTATTTCCATTAGGACTCATATGACAGAAGCTATTTGGACCACAAACACCTTTCACATCACACTGATCACTGCTAGGCTTTTGCCATTTGATTTCTGTCATGGGTGCTCCCCCCTGCCTAAAGAACACATGGGAGTAGAGTCGCAATATACCATCCGCGTCCAAAGTCAGATGGAAGTAGACATCTGCTTTAGAAGATTGGTTTGTGAGGAACAACACATTTGTATATGTTGTCTGTTGGTCGAACATCCATAGTGTGCCATTGGGATCCAAAGCAACTGTGAGGAGGTAGCCATTGCCGTAGGTGCCAGTATTCCAGTATGAGCTATCAGGGTCGACTGCATCAACAGGATACAACACAAGATTGCCATCCTGCTGGTTGGAAAGCCGATACTTCCCTGTGGCATCATTAGTCTCAGATACACTTGAGAACAGCTGGCTATCAGGAAGTAGGTTCTGTCCTGGTAATAAGGTATCCGTTGGAGAACCAAAGGTGGACAAAAGTACCTGTTTTTGGCTGTTGTACAACACAAAGTTGCCAGTGTCCATCATCGCAGCAGAGACAGGCTGAGTAGAGGTGGCGAATATGAACTTCCCTTGGCTGCTAGCGTTAGCTGGAACCCATTGAAGACCACCATAAGTTAACTGAACTGAGCCACCAGAAACAGGGGGGTCATCCCGGTTGGCAGTCCACACAATCCTTCTGGATTCATCGAGGATAAGCCAGACTCCGATGGAGAAGCCCTCATCGTCAGGATAGAAGCCAAAAGCAAAGCGCCCCGAAGGTGAGATCCAACTTTGCACGCCGCCTGCGTCGATTGTGGATGAACAACAGAGAGAGGTCCGCGCCTTTGCCAGGGAGAGCGATCTAAAAGGACGGACGGGCCGAGCTCGTAAGTGTCATGTGGGAGGCATACGCGGGCCAGGCCCTGTGATGTGATGGGCCAACAGGCCCAGGGAGCTTTGCAGCAGCTGCTCTTGGACTTGGACTTGAAGCAGTTTGAGAGAGATGGTGCGGAGCGGAAACAAACTACTGTAGGCAGCTGTTTCTTTTTCTTTCTTTCTTTTTGTTTTTGTACTTCGTATATAAAATGAAGGCAAGCAAGCATGTAAGTATGGATACAAGATTGAGTCGATTTTGACTGTACTGTTGTCGCTCACATATACAGAAAGAAAGAGAGAGAGAGATTGAAAAAGAAAAAGCCTCCTCTCCTGTTCCTCCTTTATATATATATTTATGTAGGTGGGTATTTTGACTTTCTTGTAGTATGATAGGAAATGTGTATACTCCACTAGAATAATTATTCATAGCACACATCCATATTGTAATTGTAACTGTAAGACTAATAATATATTTTCTCTATCCCAAATTGTAAGTCATTCTAAAAATCTTTGAGAATCAAAACATCTTTAAGTTTGATTAAATTTATAGAAAAATTACAAAGTTTGGTGGCATCAAATAGATATACTATAAAAATTTAAGTAATAAAGAACCTAATGATACTTAGTTGATATCATAAATGTTATTATCTTATCATATAAATTTAGTCAAACTTTAGAGGTTTTGATTCTTAAATTTTTTTGAAATGACTTATATTTATATTTTGGGATGGAGAGAGTACGAGGTAGTAATAGTATATAGCGGCTGGGTGGCACTTGCTGACAGAATCAGGATTTGGATACAGAATAAAAATATAGTAGTAGTTAATGGAAAACAGAGCTGAGCGTATATAGTATTACCACTAGAGCAGTAACTGATGGAATGGTAGATCCTTTGTTTCTCCGTCTCCTATTCTCCTGTAGTAAGAGCATCTCCAAGGGCTTTGCAAACAAACTTTGCATTGCCCTATTTGCAAAAAAGAGTAGAAAATACCTCTCCAATGGTTTTGCAAATAAGGTTTGCAATTTGGTTAACTTTACAAATAGAGGTTCAGGCTTTGCATATATGCAAACCTTCCCACCACTTTGCATCTACAATTTCGACCTTCCACGTCGGACTCCGTCCCCTGGCCCCCACCCCGCGCGATTTCTCTACGCTCGTCCGCCCTCCCTGCCGCGCGCGCCCGCCCTGACGGAGGTGGACGGAACCGAACTGACGCGAACGACGACGGCGACGAACGATGAACGCGGCCAGGGCTGGGCGGCGACTGGCGCGAAGACCAGGGCTGGGCGGCGACTGGCACGCACGACGTACGTCAAAATGGCGCGAAGGGAAAAAAACGCGCGGGCGCGATCGGTGAAAAAAAATTCAGGGGTGGGATCCATACTTTGGGTTTGCCAAGTCTAAATGCAAAGTCCTTTGAAGTTGGACTATTTTTAGACTTTGCAAATGAGTTTGGGACTTTGCAAACAACATTAAATACAAAATTTATTTGCAAAGTCCCTTGGAGATGCTCTAAGGCCTTGTTTAGTTTTGTATGTGAATTTTTTTGGTACTATAGTATTTTTGTTTATATTTAATAATTATTATCCAATCAAATACTAACTAGATTTAAAAGATTCGTCTTGTAAATTATAGATAAATTGTATAATTGATTATTTTTTAGTTAATATTTAATGCTCTACGCATGTGCCGTAAGATTTAATGTGACAAAAATATTAAAAAGTTTTTAGATTTTGACTGTAACATAATCAAAAATAAATAAAGAAAACATGTACTATGTTGGTTGACACGTAGGTAGCGGGAGGACGTGTGGCTGTGCCTGCCTGCGTCGGCATCGTCCACGTGCGCTCCTCTGCCTGTGTGATTGTGAATGGGTGGTGGTTTTGGGCGGCGGCGTGCGAACGGCGTCCGCTGTCTCCTGCCGACCGCGTACTCTACACGTAGACTAACGGCCCGGCCCGGCCCGGTGCGGACGGCGTGAACGGTGCCATGCCATGGTGGGGGTGGTCAGGAGCAACGGAACGGAAGACGAGGGGTTCCCAAAAGAAAAAGAAACGGCCTTGGCCTGACCGTCTTCTTCTTACCCAGCCCCAGCAGCCGCAGCCAGGCAAGTGACCGTTGCGCTTGCCAGCCCAGCATCCTCTTCCTCTCCCTTGCCTTTTTAATCAGGATTAGGATCGACCTAGGAGGAGGAGAGGAGAGTAATTCATTCATTCATCCATCCATCCACCAACGGTACCCTGAGCAGAGCAGAGGACAGCTAGGCAAGGCAAGAAAATACTAGTAGTTTCTACTGTAGTCCTTCTCCTTCGGGCGAGGCAAAGGCAAGAACACGGACGGAGCCGTGCTCAGGTGGATTCCGCATCCGCTTCCGCCCAACGGATTCAATTCATCCATTCGTTCCACAACCCTCCTCCTCCTGCCCTGCCCTGCCCTGCCCAAGGAACAACAAGAAGCCACCAGCGCGCGCTACCTGCAGATTGCAGCACACGCAAGGGAGCACAAGCAAGGCAATCCAGGGAGAGACAGCTTGCACATCCATCCACCCCGCAAGCGCAAGGTGAGACAGACACCACTTCTAATTACCTTCTTCCCTCCCCTCTCCTCTCTAGTCTTCCTGACTCTGACGAATGATGCGTCCGTCCGTTCCGCTTCGCAAATCCTCTTCATCCCTTGCGGTACCCGGTACGGTACGTATGTCCTTCTCTCTTCTCTCCCCACACCCATTAGATCCATCCATCCATCAATCAACACACATGCAATTCAATCTTGTTTGTTGCTCACCTCCACCACCACTTCAAACTGGTTTTTTTTCCCCATCGGATCAACTCATCAATCTATCCAGAGATCGATCGCTCGCTCGACAAAAGTTCCTGATTTTTGTTCCGCTTCTAGTTCACCAGCTAGCAGCTTCATCTCACGATTCATGATGATGCATCATGCAAGGGCAGATGCAGATGCAGATGCAGATGCCTCCGATTCGCATCAATTCCGCCCCCCTCCTCCTTTTCTTCCGTCTCCACTCTTTACGATTCTTAGTCGTTAAGTCACGCCCTTTAAGTTTCTCCGGAGGAGGGGTTGGGGGTTTGCTCAAAACATCCTCCTTTTGCATTCCACTACCACGACGCGTTTGATAAAGCACAATAATACAACCGCAGCTTAGCTTCTTCTTTTCCTTTCCTTTCCTTTCTTTTCTTTTCTATATATATTTATTACTGATTATACTTGTACATATATATGGAATCGAATATATACAAGGAGTACTAGTGTAGTATGTCGGCAAGGCAATGAGCCAATGGCAATAGCAACGGCAACGGCAAAGCACATCTTTCTCTTTGGTCAAAGAAGACTACGACGCCTCCTCCAACGCTTTGGGATGCACGGAGTATGGATGGGAGTAAAGCCACCAGCTTTCGAGACCCTTCACATGCTTTGTTCCACTCCATCCATTCGGCAACGCCACACGGCCTCTCACTTCTGTTATCTGTTCCTTTCCATGAGCTGTCCATTTATAAGACATAAGCAGGATCACAGTCCCCATCTACCCATTGATTGCTGTGTGTGTCACCTTCCTTCTCCCCTGTGGCACTCAACACCGCCTGCCTGGCGTCCAGCATCATCTATTGATTTTATTATCATAATGTTACTAATGCATATCGTCATGTAATTGGGCAACTTATTCTCGTGCCACAAGCTCCCAGTCTGGCATAATTTACCTTGCCCCTGTCTCAACTGATCCTGGGCATCTAATAAGCAACCACAAATTCCTGTGTCTGCAATTCAATTCTCTCACAAGCTCGCTTCCTCCGGGGGCCATCATGCATGTTTTTTATTCATGTGTCTGCAATTCAATTTTCTCTCGCAACACAAGCTTTGCTTCCTCTGGGGGGGCAGCATGTTTTTTTGTCATATGGTTCGTGTCATCCTTACTTTGTACAGATGTTTTTGTACATGCAGGAGTTAGAGGGCAACCATGGCTTCGCTAAGTGACATAGGCGTCGCCGCGGGTTTCAACGTATTGACTGCCGTTGCCTTCTTGCTCGCATTTGCATTCCTTCGGCTGCAGCCCATCAACGACAGGGTCTACTTCCCTAAATGGTACCTCAGAGGAATGAGAGACAACCCAATCGTCTCTGGTGCAGCTGTGCAGAAATTTGTCAACTTAGACGGGAGATCCTACTTGAAGTTTTTAAACTGGATGCCAGCTGCTCTCAAGATGCCCCAGGATGAGCTCATTAACCATGCAGGCCTTGATTCTGTGGTCTATCTACGGATATACATAACAGGGTATGTTGTATGTCTTCTCTATGTTCTGGTTAGTTATACTGTTATCTCCTGCTGTTTATCTCTCTCTCCCACACACAAACTCACATGCATAATGATTTAGTGCTAAGTTGGGCATCTTATACAGGTTCACATTGTTCAATCTTCTAATATCTTCCATCACTGTTTTCCCTGTCTTTCCATGTCTATGCACTAATAGAATTCTTACTAATCACTGCAGGCTCAAGATATTTGTTCCAATTACAGTTCTGGCTTTTCTTGTTCTGGTCCCAGTCAATTGGACCAGTGATACCCTAGGACACAACAATGTAGTCTACAGTCCTATCGACAAACTTTCAATATCCAATGTACCCAATGGGTCTAAGAGGTGAGCAACAGATCATGAACTAACTATTTCCAACTCTTCTAGGCTTTACGCCTAGCTTAAAAGGCAGAGGCGTGGCCGCATATTTAATACTCTCCATGTTTTGTTCAGGTTTATAGCTCACTTGAGCATGGCTTATGTCATCACATTTTGGACCTGCTATGTACTGTTCAAAGAGTATGAAATTATTTCAAACATGAGGTTGCGCTTTCTAGCTTCTGAGAAACGCCGACCAGACCAGTTCACTGTATGTTTTTTTGTAACTCTGTTATACTTTGTTCCTGTTTATTACAATAGGTTTGGATCCATATGTTTACTTTGTGTTGCATATCACATTGAATAGTTGAACAAGTAGAGATGCTCTGGTATAAAATTACCATCGATGATTTGATCAACTCTGCGCTTTTTTTTTCATTCTCAGAGTTCTACTGGTCGTGTAACCAAATTCGTGTTCAGGTCCATCTATTACTTGGTCCATGACTTAGATTTTATAGGGTGTACAAATAATTAGGAACTTGTGCAAATGTTTCTTCCATGTTCCAGATAAATTGCATTCGAGTCTTATGGCTGCAAATCAAACATGTTTCTTTAGATCCTTTTCTGGATTTTCTGGAAGTCAAAATGTCTTTTACCAGAACTATTTTTACAGAGTTGTCATGATAAGTTCATGTGCCTCTGAGTTTGTTAATTCAAAGTTACTAATTTGCCAATGTGCTTTAGGTCCTTGTGCGGAATATACCACCAGATCCTGATGAATCAATCAGTGAGCTTGTGGAACATTTCTTCCTTGTCAATCATCCCGATCATTATCTAAGACACCAGGTACTTCTACTAAACTGTGTCTGACTACATTCAGATGGTTAATGCTCCCTGCATTTCTATGGTTTTGCTCTTTATTTCTTTTCATCCCATTATTAACGTGCTTAGCAGCTCGTGATTAGCATAATGCAAATACAATTGCTCTCCATTATAAATTCTTGTGTTTTTCCAAATAACTGAGTGATTTTAAAAATAACTCTTTTATTAGCATGATTCTAATGTAGTTTCTTTTACAACTCTTTTGCAAATAGAGAGTGATTTTTAAAAAGAAAGCATGCCACGCAAATAATAGTTGTATTGCATTGAGCCCAGTGCATAGGACTAACACCCTACGTTACAATTCATATCTACATATATGCAGCAATGGGTAGCTTGGGCCGCAAGAAAAGTCCCAGCCCAACTACAGTTACAAGGCCCAATAGGGCTATACGGCTAATTCTAACAAAATAACTCTTGTTTCTGCAAATTATGAATGATCTGAAAAGGAAATGGTAAGCATAAATAAGATGATGTACAATCTATGAGATTGAGTAGATAAGATTTAGGCTGGCATATGCATTATACCATTTTTCTTTGCTACTTTCACATTGCACCCATCTTCTTTTCGTCCCAGAGTAGTAGTAGACTCTTCTGGGAATTAACATTGTTCTACAATAGGGAAGGAAAATAAATGTTCCTTATTGCTGTTTAGGTGGTTTACAACGCAAATAAACTTGCTGATCTGGTTGAAAAGAAGAAGAAGATGCAAAACTGGCTTGATTATTACCGACTAAAGTATGAGCGGAATCCATCAGAGAGGCCCACCACAAAGGTTTGTCAGCAAGAATAATTAGATAGCTATTTTGTTTTTTGATGTAGATTTTGGTTTGTGCATCTCTAAACTGTAATACTGTATTAGTATCTTTAGTATTAATTCCTTGTGCTTTCCCTGAGCTTTGTTGCAGACTGGCTTTCTTGGATGTTTTGGTTCCAAGGTGGATGCTATTGACTATTACAAATCAGAGATCGAGAAAATTGGGAAAGAAGTAAGTTGTAGTTTCTGTACAACTAGATTGTTAGCTCTTGCATCTATGCTTTAGTGTATACTTTACATATTGCTTATTTTGATAGGGCTGGATGCTGATATTGTGTTTCCAACATTCATTAGCGTTTGCTTACAGTTAACATGTATAATAACTTTAAATTAATGCTTTGCAATACACAGGAAGCTGAAGAGCGTAAAAAGGTCATGAAGGATCCAAAATCAGTTGTGCCAGCAGCCTTTGTTTCGTTTCGCTCCCGATGGGGTGCAGCAGTCTGTGCTCAGACCCAACAAACCAGCAATCCAACAGTCTGGTTGACAGAATGGGCTCCGGAACCTCGTGATGTTTATTGGAATAATCTGTCCATCCCATTTGTGTCCCTTACAGTTAGGAGGTTGATAATTGCTGTGGCATTCTTCTTCCTTAACTTCTTTTACATCATCCCAATAACACTAGTACAGTCTCTTGCAAACCTTGAAGGAATAGAGAAGGCACTTCCATTTCTAAAACCCTTGATTGAATTGTAAGTCTACATTAACTTTTGGCTTTATGCTATTTCCTTGACTTTTCAGCATAGCTTATGGTAGTATTTTGCATGTTCTTTTGATGACATGTCCTGATTTCTGCTTGTCAACTATTATGCAGGCCATTCATTAAATCATTCATCCAAGGGTTTCTTCCTGGAATTGCTTTGAAGATCTTCCTTATAGTTCTTCCAACTATACTGATGTTTATGTCTAAATTTGAAGGACTGATATCACAGTCATCTTTGGAGAGGCGATCTGCATCAAAGTATTATATATTCTTGTTCTTCAATGTATTTTTGACGAGTGTAATTGCAGGATCTGCTCTGGAGCAGCTTAAAACCTACCTCCATACGTCAGCAAATGAGTATGTCCTCATGTCCTGTGCCACCTGATCTACTGACATTATTCCTACTGTATAAGATTCGATAGCACAGCATGGATACTGAGTTACTGACTTACTGAGTACTCTGTTGGCCAAATTGAGTTGTCATTTTTTTTTCATGTATATATTGTGTGTTAGGTTTGTGTGGGTGATATAATTTCAGTCTGATGGTTAATCCTTGGGACAGATAAAATGCATAGTCCTTGTCATGTACAGATATATTAATTGTTCATTTCACAGGAGCAATAAACGGTAGAAGTAGAATTCAAGAGTCTAGGATAATACTAATAGCAAGCTTGTTAGAAAAAAAAGTTTAGGAGATTGATGTTCAATGATAACATAATTTAAGTTTAGAAGGTAGACTGATTGTTTGGTAGTACAATACAGGTTTGGCACTAAGACCTAACTAACTCCTGTATTAGAGGGGAACTTGATTGGGCAGAATATACTGTTACTGGAGCCTTTCTCTAGAACAGGTTAATGTTAGAGAGAGTCGACTCATGTGTATATGTTTCTGATAATCTATTCCTTGCATTCTCATAATGAAATTATAAAAAGGCAGTCATGATTTTCAGAGTGTCTAAATTGCTTGTTTCTGCAGCATACCAAGGATCATTGGTGATTCCATCCCAATGAAGGCGACTTTTTTCATAACATATGTAATGGTTGATGGTTGGACTGGAATAGCTGGTGAAATATTGAGACTGAAGCCGCTGATATTCTTCCATCTGAAGAACTTGTTCTTGGTCAAAACTGAAAAGGACAGAGAAGAGGCAATGGATCCTGGCAGTATCTGCTTTGACTCAACCGAACCTAGAATACAGCTATACTTCTTGCTTGGCCTTGTTTATGCTGCGGTGACACCGTTCCTGCTTCCTTTCATATTGGTGTTCTTTGGGTTCGCATATGTCGTCTTCCGCCACCAGGTATGGAATCCCTTTTTGAGGGTTTACGGATTATGAAACCCCACTAGGGGCATTCAAAATTGATTTTGAATAAGTTGCCTGATTTGAGTCTTGTCTGCTTGTGTTAGATAATAAATGTCTACAACATTGATTTTGAATAAGTTGCCTGATTTGAGTCCTGTCTGCTTGTGTTAGATAATAAATGTCTACAATCAGCAATATGAGAGCGCCGCTCAGTTCTGGCCTAGTGTTCATGGGCGTATAATCACAGCGTTGATCGTATCGCAACTGCTGCTCCTGGGACTGATGAGCACAAACGACTTTGAGCAGTCGACGCCTGTGCTCCTTGTTCTTCCTGTGCTGACCTTTTGGTTTTACAAGTACTGCAAGAACCGGTTTGAGCCGGCGTTCGTGAGGAACCCACTGCAGGTATTATATTTCACCGTGGCATATACTAGATTGATGGTGGTATTTTGTTGTCTACATGCAAGTTGCTGAACATATATATAATGAAATTGGCAGGAGGCGATGAAGAAGGACACCCTGGAACGTGCCCGGGAGCCCAACTTCGATCTGAAGGCGTACCTGGCCAACTCGTACCTGCACCCGGTGTTCAAGGGGGACGAAGGCGACGACAGGTACTCGGTGGTGGATGACGAAGGGTGGATGGAGGAGGAGGTGATTGTGCCGACGAAGCGGCATTCAAGGAGGACGACGCCCGCGCAGAGCAAGCACGAAGGATCAGACTCGCTCTCTGTGCCCGAGAGCCAGCGATAGCCACTAGAGTAGGTAGCCTGTACAGAATGGTTGAAAATGAGGGAGATGCTGCTCCTGCTCTATTTCTTTGTTTTGGGTTGGTTGCTCATGACACTGCTAGTGGTGCGTACAATTGAGAATACAAGCGGTATACATACAGACATGTTGGTTGATCTGCAACCGATCTCATAGAACAGAATTCAAGAGAGCTGGGGTAGGACTGAGGGGGAGAGAATGTTCACTGTAGCTTGAGCAAAGAATATGAATACAACAGTTACATTATCTGATCTGATGAATTTGTTAGCATCATCCATCCATCTCTAGAGTTCTACATACATACATCACCTAGCTTGGCCGCTCTCCTACCATTCTGGTAATCGGAGAACAGTCAAGTAAAAACAAAAAATGCTCTAAATTAAGACAAAAAACTTGACGGATCAGTCAGTGCATAGATGAGAGCAGAGCAGATCAGTCATGCCACCTGAGAAGCATCACGACGCATCTCATGGCGATGTACACCTTGGACCTCTGCTCCTTGAGAGATCTGCCGAACCCTCCAGCTCCAGCGGCTGATCGGCTCCTCAGCTGGCTCCCAGCCTTCATCTTCTTCATCCTCAGGCTGCTTCCTTGCTTGCTTGCTTGTGCAACAGGAAGCAGCAATGGCAGAACAGGCAGGCTTGTGGATATGTAGAGGCTTGCTGCAGAGCTTCCCATGGACTCTCTCTTATATAGCTAGATATAGGCTTAACTGCTTAAGCAGACGCAGATCTCAGAGCTGCAGGACAGGAGTAAGTACATTATTAGTTATTAGTTGCATAATTGCAGGCCTGGAGGATGAGGAGAGTGATGGGCATCACTGGCAACCCACGCCTGCATGCCGCTGCACCATCAGACATGGCCGTGAAAACTTGAGCTTGTTTATATCTGGCCTTATATTTTACACTACGGCAACTGCAATGGCCTCCATGATCCGATTCCTCTTGTCGGCTGCGTGCCCTCATCTAACTATCAATCCACATGATCATGCATGTGTCGTCATGTGCGATGTGAGGTGGTAGTACTTGGGTAGCTGCCGCTAAGCTTCCTCCAGTCCAACTCGGATTAGATTACTCTGCTCCAAATACAAGAACTTGGCACAGCACGCAAGAGAAAGAGATGCCCTGCTTGGTCACCTGCCTACGCCGAATTTCTCTGTTTGATCTGCTGCTCACTGCCATTACGACACGGCAAGTTGGAGGCACGCAGAACAAACCACACACCCTGGCCTGTAACTGCAGCAGCAGACAAAGAGGACGGGAGCTCTGAATCAAATATATATATATTATCACATGCAGCACGGTGAATGATGCATGCAAGCAAACTTTATTTTAGGAGGCAGAGAGCATCTTCGTTGTATTGGTACATTGTATCGCGCGCGCCTGCAATTTCCTTGTTGCAGCTTGCATTGTCAGCAGAGAGCTACGTATGAGTTGAAACAGAGAGACATGAATGAAACTGCAATTTTGCAGAAATATGAAACTGCAATTTTGCAGAAATATTGCAGCAGGCACTTGACTATGAATGAAACTGTAATTTTGCACAGACTGCAGAAGTGCAGAAGGCACTTGAAAAGTTTTAAGAAGAAGCTAACTAGCTAGGTAGCAGTCTTGCATGCTCCCAACTAAGTCGCAATGTCCCATCTCAACCAGCTCGATCTGTTTCCTTACGTTTACAGATGAAACTAAGTATCAGAAGCCACTGCATATATGTCCTTGTTTATTTGTTCTAGTACATATATCTTGTTGTTCATCAGGAACTCCGACCCTTGATCAGATAGATGCAACGAACTCGATGCAGTTTGATCTCGGCCCATGCTTGCTTGCAGAGTTCTCATTATGGTCTCCTTTTACGTACCTTGCAAAAAACATGGACAAACAAATGAAGAAAAAGGTAAGTGGTACATGTACATAGATACAAGGATCGGAGGAGATCAGAAGAAGAGGAAATCAGTAGACCATGCACAGTATGTAGCACACAAGTACACATTGCAACATACTGACTACAGATAGGTAGGCAGGTAGGTAGCCAATGCAAGAATCAACCAATTGCAACTAATAATGCAGAAACGGCACAGCTAGCGTTATTGGTGTATGCAGATCAGCAGATGTATCCTGTGTAGGAATATAATGAGCAGGTAGCAGATGCATGGCTGCATTACATCACCTGATGAGCCCTGAGAGCAGAATATAATGCTGGCTGATGCATGATGGTGTAGACTGCTGTATCGATCAAGAGCATGCAGCAGCCAGGGCTAGCTTCCCTGTTGCCTGCTGCGTGGTATGTGTTTGGAATCGCCATGGATGGATCGGCGATGTCAAATGCTTTCTCTTGCCTTGGTAGCAAGTAAGGGATCGATGCCGATGGTAATGCTGTATACTACTAGTAGTAGGGTATATATGCAGTCGATGATGATGCAGGCAACAAAACAACATATGCATATGCACGATCGAGGAAGAAGGGAGATGAGGGAGAGGAAGCAACGCATGAGCACTGCATGATGCTCCCGCCCCGTCCGACACGGGGTGCGTGGCCGACAAACAGATGCGCAGGCGGAGGAGGCGGCGGCAGCCTGCCTGATTGCCGCCCATGAATCCATCCATGATGGATGATATAGATGCTCTCTGTCCAGTCCAGTCTTCGATCTTTGCCACTGTGTCCAAGTCAACCACTGTGTGTTACTCCGGTCGGCCGTAAAAACAGCCAATACTAATGATCTTAATTTGTTGTGAAAAAAATACACAGCTGGTTAATCATAAAATTTCTGGAAGACGCCCCAATCTATCTATAACTCTTATAATTCTAAACCCCACTAAGTATTTCTCTAAGCATGCAAGCTATCCACCTAAGCAATGCACTACCATATTGAGTTAAAATCCACTAAGTAAAACCTAAATAACTATTTATCTCAACATGCAATGTGCTACCACATATATACAATTAAAATCCAATAGCACATATGATAATTGTAGTGTCCACGCCAGCAAGACAAAAATAAGTATAGTCCACATCATCGTACTAGGCAATCCATTAATCCGCAATTTCCGCAGCAACGCGCGGAGTATGCTCCTCGTTTTTCAAATTGGATCGCTTGATTGGAAAAGGCTTCAGGGTTATAATAAACCCTTAAAAAGGCATATATCTATCTGTGCCATCTGCCTGCGGGCTGCGGCCCACCATCTTCTTTTTCTGCGTCGATCGAGGCCGTGCTGGGCCTAATCCCAGCCCAGGAAAATCAAATCTCTTTCGGCTGTGATTATTGTTACGGCTACGGCTGCATCTCACAGCTAGCCACAAAAATCAGAAACGATCAGAAAGCATGCAAATTTTGTTTTAAATAAATTATAAGATATGTTCGGTGACTTAATAACTATCTCAAGGCACCAATCACTTGCGTACTGCGTCTAACACGAGGTTCAAAATATGGTAAACACAATATCTATCTACTGTTAAAGAAGGGTTACGACATGAGTCATTTGTTTTAATTTTCCGCGTCATGAAATAGTTTATAAAATTTCTAGGATATACTGTATTTTCATGATTGAGGGAGAAGTACAGTTAAATACTTGTCTAGATTGTTTCAATGTACAGGAGGACTGAAAGATTTATGCAATCTATATTTGATATTTCAATCCAAAAAACAAACAGGCCTACCAGCATGAACGAGGTGCTACCATACCACCATGCTGTAGAGTAGTAGAATGCATGCACGAGGTTATCACAGTCAAGCATGCAGCATGTCAGCAGCTTTATATTACCAGCTGATGAATCAGCAAGTTTATTATATTACCATGAGAGAACAAGGAGATAATCACAATCTTCAAATGAAAAAGTCTACTGTATCAAATCAGAAGAAAGATGTATATATATGTACATGTGCTCTTGGCCCGGAAGGAAACCAAGAGCTGGTGGGCTGGATTATAAATAATAATTAGTAAATATGCCCGTACATTATAACGAGAAAAAAAGTTCTATCAAACATGAATAAAAAACGAGAATGAGAATGTTATATATCTATTCATTTTATTACACTTTGTAAAATTTTAAACTAAATTATGTTTTATGTTGATCATAAAGAAGTCGTTTTAGAAAAGGACACTGTCTCTAAAACATAACTTTGACTTTATTTTTCTATAAGAAAATTTATTTAAAAGTGATATATGTATACTTTTGTAAAAGTATATTTCAAGACAAATCTATTCATATGTTTTTCACATTTCCAAACTCAATGACTTAAAAGTTATTTATCATGATTTATATTTTCAATGTTTGACCCCCTTATCCAAAATGACTTCTTTTACCAACCTAGAGGGAGTATAATTTAAGTTGATATTGACAATAATATGATAATATTTTATTAAATTTGTTTAAAATTAAAAATATAACCTTGATAGATATTTTTCTCTTCTATTGTAAGGCATAAAAATATTTAGTTGTCAATAATATCATAACTTTAATTTTCATACTATCCTATATTGATAGAGTTGGATACTGAGTTTCATGACTTTTTTTAGACCCATAAAAATATGTAATTTAGGATTGTTCACGACACCAACACCGGACCGGTTCAACAGTCGGACTCACTAAATAGCGAACGTTCATCAAATTTGAATCTAGCGAACGATCAGACAGCCTCCACGACTTTCCTTTTTTGGCAAAAAAAGAAATCCCGCAATTTTCTATTTTTGGAAAGTTTTCTATTTTAGGCAAAAAAAATCGCTACTTTTCTTTTTTGAAAAATTGTACTCACAACTTTTACGTAAAACTTATGGAACAAACTTTTACGTATAACTTATATACATGACTTTAATATATACCTTCACTGTGACAAAGTTACACACATAACTTATACATATAACTTACTACATGATAAAGTTATGCGCACAACTTTTATCTATAATATTTTATGGAACAAGTTTATCAATATAATTTATGACGAGACAATTTAGCGAACGTTCAAAAAAGTTAAAATTAAAACTTAAGCATATAATTTAATTAAACCAATTTTAACATATAAGTTAATAACTGCAAGTTAAGCACAAAATATAATAAATCAAATAGTTTTGCAAAAAGTTAGACATAAAAGATAATAATTATAAGTTAATATCTACTAGTTACATGTAGAAAGTTAGATATAAAATTTGTGTACAAAAAGTTAGATATAAAAGTTACGTGCAGAAGTTAATAATTATAAAATTTACATCTAGCATTTTAAAATAAATGTTTTATTTTTATATGATATCAGCGGTGGTTATGAAAAAACACGCTAGAAGAGGAGGTAGTTTGAACCTTTGTTACATCAAATCTAAGTGAACGATCGCCCAAATAAAATAAGGGTTGACAGCATATATAAAAAGAAAAAATTGATAGACTTATATCTATACCTACTAATAAATTGTGAAAATTTCAGTCTGCCAAAATTTTCTTCAGCCCCGTCTAGCCCAGCCCGGAATCAGTCTCTCGGTTCATTTAAAGCTTGTAGGAGAGAAAAAGAAAATAGAATATTTTCTAGGGTTCCCAATGCAAAATCTTCAGTTCACGGGATCGCTGGCCTCGGCCCGTCGGGCGGCCCTTCGGCCGTCCGCTCGTAGAAAGTAAAAAGAAAATAATTTTTTTTAGGATTCCCAATGCAAAATCTCTTATATTCTATTAATTTTCTTTTCTTTTATTCTTTAATTTGGCTGAAAATTAATAAATATGTAGTGATTCATAGAAAATCTAAAAAATACAAAACAAATTTTATTCAGCTCCACATATGTAGATCCATACAGTAAACAAAAAATAGGTGCAAAGTGTTTATCCTATTAATTTACTTTTCTTTTATTCTTTATATCGACTAAAAATTAATAAATGCGTAGAAATTCATAGAGAAAACTAAAAATTACAAAATAAAATTTGTTAAGCTCCACATATGCAGATCCATGTAGTAAAGAAAAAATATCATAAATTTTAGTATATTTTTTTGCTGAAGATGCTTGCCTATGCTTTTTAGTGTAAAATTGAAATTGTAGTTATCTTGCTCCAATTATTATAAAAATTTTATGGTAGCCTATTTAATGTGATGCTTGATTTGTGGTAAAAGTTTTAGCACCATTCCTGCATATCTCACTAATTTACTAATTTACCTAAATTTATGCTTGCTAAATAGTTTAGCATCAATTTAAGTATGTACAAATATAAAAAAGATGCCTCCACTACCTTTGCACGATGTGTTGTTATATCATATGACACTTCATAAGCCCATGTGTTCATAATCTATATACATTTAACTGATATATCATATTTTATAGGAATCCTAATCTAAATAAAAAATGCTAGCAACAAACTTCTTATGTTTTAATATAATACTATTTTTATTATTAAATAAATATGTCTCCAAGCTACATAATATTGTAAATATTAACTATCTCATACCATAGATGTCATGGTTATCAATAAAATAAATTATGGACTTTAATTTTTATAAAAAAAGATAAATATAAATAGATATGTAACATTATGTCATCACTTTTTATGACCATTTGATGTTTTTCTCCCGTTGCAACGCACGGGCATATTTGCTATAAAAAATAAAAAGAGAAAAAAAGGCAAAAGAAAAATTAAAAATGTTTTATAACTTTTGTGCTTCAAAGTTTTGGCATAAGTTGTAAGTTATATGGTATAAGTCATATGGTGATAAGTTTTACAAAGTGTTATACCAAGTTGTTAGTATAACTTATAGAAGTAAGTTATATTCTATAACATATATGTATAACTTAGTCACCTTCTAAAAATGGAAAGTTGCGGAAATTATTATTTCCAAATAAGGAAAGTTGCGGGAGTAGCTGATGATTCGCTGGATTCGTTACTGGTGAACGACCGTGGAATTGCATTTGGGCCAGTTCAACATGGATGGCGTGTGATTAATTTTTGGCTTTCCTTGTTCGTTATCTATGATGACGTGATTATAGGAGTCCTTGTTTGATTTGATTTTTTGATATAGGAACATAGGACTCCTATTTAGATTAGAATTTCTATATAAGCACGAGTTATATATATAATTTTAGACAAAAAAATTCTCCATTGTCACAAGAAGATGAATAGAAAATAGATGGACAAAAGGAATAATAAAATATTATTTTTTTATTGTTAGATATAGATAAATAAACTAAACTAACGTGGGGTGGGTAGGAGCTCCCGTTAGGAAGGAATTGGAAGGAAAACGGAAAACCGCCTACTTTGTTCAGATCTTTTTTTTTATTTTAACACCATAGCATTTTCATATTTATTTGACAAATATTATTCAATTATAGAGTAATTAAGTTTAAAAGATTCGTTTCGCGATTTACAGATAAATTATACAATTAATTTTTATTTTTATTTATATTTAATATTTTATGCATATACAATAAGATTTGATGTGATGGATAATTTTTTTAAAAAAAATAGTTTTTGAGGTAACTGAACAATGCAGATCTGTTTCCCAAAACTGTGGATTCCTTCCTTCTTTCCTCGCCGTCCCTGTCTCATCAGTCCACAGTCGGCATCTGCTGGCCTCCGGAATTCTCTCTTGGACCACTGCAATGGCCAAGGAATCTTCAACATAAACTAGAGTACTGCTGGTACCTAGTACTCCTCTTCGGAAAATGAAAAGAAAATCTAGTACGTACACCGGTTCCATGTTTCTAATATTATCTTGTTATATCATGACATGATTAGAAGCCTTCTTTTTTTTCCTAGCCGTCTACTGCTTATACTACCTCCACCCTAAAAGAAAACAATTCTATCTATGTTTAAAACAAGTTAGTTTTCCTCTCTATGTTTGACCAGAAAATAATTTTAAACATTTATATCTTCAGAGAAGCTTACTAAAAAACATACATACTTTATAAAATTATCTAATAATATTTATTTGGTATTATAAATGTTATGTAGCATTTTCCAATAAAGTACTCCCTCCGTCCACGAAAGAGTCAATTTCTAGAGCTGTCTTAAGTCAAAATTTTTAAACTTTGACCAAATTTCTAGAAAAAAATGCTAGAATTTATAGTATCAAATTAGTATTATTAGATTCATCATAGAATATATTTTCATATAATGTGTATTTTATATTATAGATGTTGTTATTCTTTTCTATAAAGTTAGTCAAACTTTAAAAAGTTTGACTGGCACGGATCCTAGGAATTGATTCTTTCAGGGACGGAGGGAGTATAAGGACAATAAAAGAGAGGAGAAATAAAACCAGCCGTGGTTTTGGGCGCGCGCCCACAGAAAGACAATAATAGCGACGTTTGGGAAGCAATGCCTTGCCAATCTGTCTAGTTTTGGATCCATTCTATTGGTTGGAGTCCCCCTGGAAACTGGGGCGGGAAGGCAAGAAAGGCCAGGCCACGTCAGGTGTCGCTGCAGGTTGATTGGACACCGACCACGGATCGGATGGATCTCAAGGCCTTGTTTAGTTTAAAAAATTTTGCAAAACAGATACAGTAGCACTTTCGTTTGTTTGTGACAAATATTGTCCAATTATAAATTAACTAGATTCAAAAGATTCATCTCATCAATTCCGACCAAACTATGTAATTAGTTTTTATTTTCGTCTATATTTAATACTCCATGCAAATTCCGACCAAACTATGTAATTAGTTTTTATTTTCGTCTATATTTAATACTCCACGCATGCGTCTAAAGATTCGATGTGACTAGAAATCTAAAAAATTTTGCAAAATTTTTTAGGAACTAAACAAGGCCAGTTGATCCAGTGCATGCATGCGTTGCAAGTACTCTATGGTTTTGACTTTTGAGTATTGTGTTGGACTATTTATCTTATTTATATTTTTTATTAATTGTATTGTAAAATAAATAAATTATTATCTTTAATTGTAAAATATTTTAAAATAAAATAATTAATATAGCTTCCTGTTCGGGTGTTGGATGGAACTGGAAAAAGCCACCGGTGGTCTTGCTCTTCCATCGTCACGTACTCCTACTCCTAATGAGTAATGACGACGGTGAGCCGATGATATATGATGGATGGACGGACGCGGCGAGAGCCACAGATCCCTCCTAGTCCATTCCATTGTTAGATGTTTACTTCCAATGTTCTACACTTATACATGGATAGATTGGTCGCTATATATCGGAATGGAATATCATAAGATTAGTTTAGAAAAATAGACAAAGCTACAAATTAAGTTAAGGTAATGCCACAACCAGATTTTTCAATTTCTCCTAGTAGTGTGGGTTTCTCCTAGTGTTTTAGCATTCAAAATTTAGTATAAACTTTCTCTAGTAAATAACTCCTAGTGAGGATTCCCTAGTGTTTTGACTAGTGATGATGTTTTATTACTAACTAAAAACACTAGGAGAACTCCACCATTTTGGTAGTGTGCAAGTGTGCTAAAGATTGATGGGCTTCAAGTTAAAGCAAGCCTAGTAAGAATGCCGTTGTAATCTAGTCCCGTAAATAGACTAGAGCTTTCCTTAGTTCCTAAAAAAATTTGTAAAATTTTTCGGATGCCTTGTCACATTGAATTTTGGACACATGCATAGAATATTAAATATATATAAAAGAAATAACTAATTACACATGTTACCTATAATTTGCGAGATAAATCTTTTGAGCCTAGTTAATCTATAATTGGACAATATCTATCAAATACAAATGAAGAGAGAGAGTAAAAATTATAGAAACTGGGTCTAAGTTAGAAACTATGTCTACACAAAATCCAAGACATGAAGTGATATGATTGGCTAAGAATGGAGAGAGAATGAATGTGATTGGATATAAAAATATTCTATAGAAACTATCTATTGGGACCATAGTTTCTATATATGACGTCTATAAAAATTAATGGGTATAAAAATTATATGTAGTTTCTTAGCATTGGGAGTGCCCCTTCCGCAACTATGCGTACGGATGAATGTGATGCATCGTGATTTATTACCCAATTTATTACAAATGACCCCATCGGAACACGGAAGGACACTAAGGTCTTATTTCCGCGAAAATAAAAGTTTTTAAAGTGTTGTAGCACATTCATAACTATAGCAAGTACTATCCAATTATAGATTAAATATGCTCTAAGGATTCGTTTTGCAAAATGTATACAAAATGTGTAATTAGTTATTTTTTATCTATATATTAATGCTTTATGTATGTGTTCAAATATTTGATGTGATAAGTAAAACATTTTTTGGTGGAAACTAAATAAGGCGTAAGCTACTACTTGCAATACATATATATGCTTATATTTGCATGACTAGTTGTATTTTTTTCACAACACATGACTAGTTGGGTTAGCTTTATTGTATATGGTAGCAATGAAGGTTCGGCGGTGACAATAATATATATACTCGATCCATCCATCCACCCATAAGAGAGAGTAATTCTAGTTTGTCATTAAGATTGATCAGCTATTTAGGTAAAAAATATCAACATTTACGAAAACTAATAGATATACAGTACTGATCCATTCATAAAATAAGTGTCATTCTCACTTTCTAAGGAGACAAACACTTTTACCTTTGACCAAATATATAAACAACTATATATCTTAATATTATAATAAATAGTTAATATCATTAGATAGATCGTGGAATATATTTTTTATAATAAATTTATTTAAAGATATAAATGTTGTCGGTATTCTGTATAAATTTAGTCAAATTTAAGAGAGTTCAACCGGTATGAATATTATATCGACACTTATGACAAAGATCGGAATAATTGGTATCATAAATGGTAATACTTTTTTCCAAAAAGAAAAAAAATTGAGCAGAGGCAAAATTGTTTGAACAAAATATATCGCAAAAGATAGTAGCGTGACTGTGTGAGTAGCCATGACTGGTTTGCAATTAATAATAAAGGCCCCAGGGCAGCAAGGCCTTGTTTAGTTCACCGAAAAACCAAAAAGTTTTCAAGATTCTCTGTTACATCAAATTTTTCGACACATGCATGAAGCATTAAATAATCCTAGTTAGTCCATGATTAGACAATATTTGTCACACAAACGAAAGTGCTACAGTAGCGAAATCCAAAATCTCTTCACATCTAAACAAGGCTTAGGTAGAAGTTGAAAACCAGGCAGGCATGCATCCAAATCTGTGGGAGGGAAGAGCAGGAAACAAAGGCAGCACCCACGGTTTTGGATGGATGAGCAAATGGATGGAGATGCATGCACCTCTCTCCCCACCAACTGGGAGTCGTAATACTAGTATACTGGTACGGGGCTGCTGCCTGCGACTGCGACGGAACCGCGTGCGTGCGTTCCCAGTTTTCGGAAGGGAAAACCAGTGGCGCCGCCCTGCCTCTGCCTGCTGTGCTGAACCTGGAGACGAGACGACGACGTGTTTGTTTTTTGTTGAGGTGTTTTGTCCGGTCCTAGCTAGTCCTACTCCTACGATGATGATCATGGGATATATATACTCTTTACCCTTCCTCCCATGTCCGTCCGTCCGTCCGGTCCATTCCATTGCTCACACCACACCACACCACACCACACCACCTCCTCGATCACCTGCTTCGTCGCCATTATTTCCACCACCACGTACCACCACAAGGCCGGTCAGATCATGAGGCTGAGCTGCAACGGCTGCCGCGTCCTCCGCAAGGGCTGCAGCGACGCCTGCACCATCCGCCCCTGCCTCCAGTGGATCAAGTCCTCCGACGCCCAGGCCAACGCCACCGTCTTCCTCGCCAAGTTCTACGGCCGCGCGGGCCTCCTCAACCTCATCGCCGCCGCGCCCAACGACGCCCTCCGCCCCGCCGTCTTCCGCTCCCTCCTCTACGAGGCCTGCGGACGGATCGTCAACCCCGTCTACGGCGCCGTCGGACTCCTCTGGTCGGGCACCTGGCACATGTGCCAGGCCGCTGTCGAGGCCGTCCTCAAGGGAGCGCCCATCGTCCAGGTCTCTGCCGACGACGCCGCCGCGGATGCTGCTGCTGGACCATCCATTATGAATCCTCCTCCTCCTCCTGCTGCTGCTGCTGCTGCGGCGGCGGCTTACGACATCCGGCATGTCTTCCCCAAGTCCTCCTCCAACAAGCATTCTGCTGGTGGTGGTGCACCACCACCGCCAGCAGCAGTGGACGCCGCCGCCCAAAGCAAAGACGACAAACACACGCACAGGCAGAGGCTTCTCCATAAGGTTTTGGTGTCCAAGCGCACATCCTCATCGTCGCCACCGTCCAAGACCAAGAAGAGCAAGACGACGACGACGACGACTACCCAAAACAACAAGCCGCACCGCGCTGCTGCTTCGCTGGCAACGGAGCACCACAACGACGACGACGACATGCTGATGATGCTGGTGGCCGACCATAGCTGCGACGAAGAGCAACAGCATGCCGCTGTTCGTCTGGCCAGCAACACCAACTTCAACTCCAAGAGCCGCCGCGCCTCGTCCGACGACGACTGCGACGACCGCCACTCGGCGTCCGCGTCGCTGGACACCGAGGAGGCCGCCTCTCACGTCAGCCAGGCTGCGGCCGAAGAAGCGGAGCCGCAACAAGACGACCAGCTAGCAGAGGCAGAGCAGCAGCCGCCGCCGATGGGCCTCGACCTCACGCTCGGATTGCTAACGTCGTCCGCGCCGCCGCCCATCGGCTGCAGACAGGGAGGAGGCTCCAGCGCGGCCGTCGACGAGCCAGCCGGTGTCATAGGCTTCCGCTTCCTCTAGCTAGCCGGTCGCCGTCGCCGGAGCGGAAATACATACATACATGCTCCTATAGTCAGTCCTATGGATGATCCATTTATTTGATGTAGATTTAGGCCCAAAAGTTGCAAGGGAACAGACGAATCAATCCTTACTTGTTTACATTAGGCTTATTTTTCTCTGGTCGAGTAGTTTGTTTTGTTTTCGAAAAGTTTATAATGTTTTTGACTTCGTCCGAAATGACCCTCTCTGCATTTTCAATTTACGACATGTTTAGTTCCTATGGAACGCAAAATGCTAATTATTTTAGAATAATAAAATGCTAAAATTTTATGGTTATGTTTAGTTCTATCTAAAATGCAGAATTTATTATCTTTATTATAGCCTCTTGAGGTTTTTTTGGGCTTTTTTTTTTCTGTCCAATGAAGAAAAATCACTTTTTTACTATTTTTTTACATTGTATTTAGTTTTGTTATGCAAAATAAGAGACTCAAATTCAGAAACGTAACGTGCTCTCCATCTTCGTTTAATAAAAACATAGGGAATATATAGGCTACTACTAGTACTCCCTGCAAAATGAATGGATCGATGTCGACCCACATCGACTGCTTCTCATCATCATCGTCAGTCTAATCTGAATAAGCTTCTCATGATCATCAGTCTAATTAAGCTTCTCATCTGTATAAGTATTCATATTGATCAATATACGAACTACTTAATACGACTATAGTACTTCGATTCTTATACTTGATGGCGGAAATGGGTGCTATTGTCAACCTGCTATTACTACTGACTTTCTACTGCTGAACTAGAGCATATTCCATCTTAAAAAAATGCAATTTGTTTACCAAGCCTCGTTCAAAACGTCAGCAAAGAGCACAGACATTCAAGATTTACCCCCAAAACAAACAATCCAGCCTTCCAAGCTTCAATGCCATCGAATCCAAGATCCATCCAACCAGACCGTCTGATGAACTGTTGCCTATCACTACTTCTCATCACAGTAATAATGTCCAAAACTTGTCTAGAGACTTACTTTCAGTGTGCCAAAATACCATGAGCTAGCTAGCTAGCGTTCTATGCGAACAACACAAGACTTGTCACCATATGAGCAGTTGACTTGATACAAGGATGCTGCCCCTATCAACTATCAACTCTCGTCCATGGCATCATTCCCACTGCCTCGCTGGGCCTCTCCATCCTTGTCTCCAGCTTCAGAGGCACCTCTTCCAACCGAGTCTTCCAATGCCTCCAGGAACGAGGCAACCGTGAACTTATCTGCCATAATCACACACAAAAGTTCAGATACCAAAAAACTGATGCATACTACTACCCGGACTGCAAAATTTGCAAGGGAAAAAATGCTCCCAAAGTTCAGAAACAAGCATCATGGATGGTTGGTATTTAGTTAGTAATCACTATTATACTGCCTAAGACTTATGTATAATAACAAGGCTTGCTTGCTAAACAGATTACATTTTTTTTTTACTTTATACAGACATTAATTACCCCAAGCTCACTACATATAACGAATCTACTATCAAGTGTAGAGTTGAAGCCTGTGAAAAGGATTTACATTTGCTGGGGTCAACTCCAAATTGTGCAAGGTCTATCTGCCCAGTCCGTAGAACCTGTCACATAACCAAACATCAAAATCAGCATACCACTACCACCAGTAACTAGTGACATCACCATGTAGCACATGTGAATGGTAAGGATGAGTAACTAACGTGGGTGAATGCATCTAACTGTTGGCGCAAAGGAGGACTTTGGAGAAGCTCAATGATATCAGCAGGAGTCCATGAGCCCTGGAATTGGGCAATGACCATGAATTAAGCTGCAAGGTTCGGTTAATCTGAAAGCCAGGGTAACATATCATCTCAGCAGTACAAACCTCCGGAAGATGTGATGCTAATTGTTCAATGGGCAAGTTCTCAATTAATGGCAAGACCAAATCAGGCTTCAAGATGTCTCCTAGTCCTAGTCCTGCAACACAACACCAGCACGAACCAAGAGATTAACAAGAAACCTAGTTGATCAATCAATCAATAACAATAGTGCACCAGTTTACCATAGCACTTACCAGCATCAGGGTCAGAAGACGCAGCACCTGATATACCAGGAGAATGTAAGTACAAGTTTAGAGAAGCATATAGGACAGAAGAACTCACACAATGGTAAGTAGTTTTGAGCTGCTACCTGATGGCTGTATTGCACTCAGAATTCTCTGCAGATCCTCCAAGAGTACAGGTCCAGCAGCAGACGTCACTTCACCAGCCAAATCAGCGGTCATGCTCTCAACTAAATTCCCAGCTCTGACATGAAAGAAGGGTATAGAAGTTATCAAACAAGATCGTATGCAAAAAATGTAAAGCTTTCATCCATTAATATGTAAAAATATCGCAGGTGTAAAGGAGAGCAATTTTTTCCCCACATTCTAAGAAAAACTGCATTTGCTTATAACTGCATAATAAAATATCATGGCACAAACAAGGGCAGTGAAGGCAATGTACTACAACATCATCCAGATAAAGACGACGCTGACATTGTTTCTGACACTGCATCGAGCATATATATTAATACATGCAGTTTCTATTGCCATGGACACACAGGTTGATAGGGGGTTAAAAACACATTGGATTTATGTACCTGGAAGAGATATCATCATCGGCCGTATCTTCAGACATTTCTGCTTCAATAGGTACTCGAAGATCAGCCTCAGCATCTGCACAGCAATATGACTTAAGACAAATGACCAAGAACCAAGATATGTGCTGAGACTCCCAACATTAAGAGCTTACCTAATGGTCGGTTTATGTAGGCATTAACTTGCATGCAAGTCTGGGCATCCCCATTAGCATTTGGTTCCTAAAAAAAAAGAGAACACCATGATAGTCAAACCTTGAGAATGACAAAGTGCTACAGCTTTCACAATAGAAACTTTCTGTTTCACAAATAACTGACCTGCATCCAGAAGAAGAATTTTCTGCTGTCATGCTTGAACTTCAAGATGTAAACCCTTCCAGAAGATTCTGTGACCTAATGAAGTCAACTAGGGTTGATCATTGAAGCATAGAAATTCAATAGAATAACATGGAAAACATCTTAAACTTGGAATAATATTACACAATACCTTCTCAAACACCGCCTCATCAGGAAAGATGATTTGATCCTTTGAAAGATGGAATCAAGGACAGACAAAACTTCTGTGATGCTGATATGAACTAAAAGCAGGGAAAAGTGGAGGCACAATATTCAAAGTCCACACAGAAACCATATATAAGTTCAAACATTTGAAACAGGCACTTTCCGCAAACTAGGGTTTCTTGCAAAGCAAGAATTTCTTTGAAGTATTACTATCAACTGATTAAACCTGAACTGAGCAAGAAGTGCCTACAAAAAATACAAGTGCAAGAGGATACATCTTCAACGATGTTCTGTCCACGATCAAGCCACTGAAAATGGACTAAACCTTCTTCACCCTACAAAAGAGAGGTTGTATATAGTTGCAGTGAAATTCAAATAAAGAATAATCAACTACCTTAGAAGTTCTATTGTTGAGCTTAGCATAAGTTTGAGTATCCATATCCGTACCCTCCCAACGCGGACAAGACCCTTGCGTGTGTCAGGAACCACTCGTGTTCCCTCAAGAGACATCTTACCAGCACGAAACTCACACATGATATCCTGACATATACATCAAGGAAATACATTAATACACATTTACCAGTTTAACAGCTTATATGATGTAACAACAAAGCAATGAGATTGCAAATTTTAAACATAGAGATCAATCAGATTCTGGCAACTGAAGAAGATTTCAGTGCTCTGTCATTGAATGTAAAATTCTTAAGCATTATCTAGCAAGACAAACTATAAGACCAAACAAATCCAGATATTGCCCAGCTCACATAACCAGATTGAAATGAAAGCAGCCTTCAGACATGGCATATTGACATGTTTAAGTACCCAGTGCAGTAGCAGCAGATGTGGGCTGGTGGCTTCTAAATTTGCATAGAATTAGCATATGTTCAGTGTCCGGAACAATTCTATCTATATTGCTCTCAATTCACAAGCACTTGGGCCTGTTGTTTGGGCCATATATGTAATAGGGCCCAAGACCCCATGTGTAAGCATATATGTACTCTATAGCATAGCAATCGAAATATTGTATACCAAAAGGCTACGCTGCCGTATAGAACTTAAATGGGGGAAAACATTGTTGCTACTTGCAATTCTGATAGGAAAACCATGGAGTCACTACAAATCACTATATAATAAGTTAGAACTGATAGGAATACAAGTAAATTGAACATATTGCTGGTATCAGTTGCCTGGAGATAATATGACCAAAAAAAGAAAAGTTAACTGGAAACGAAAAAGAAAAACAATGAAGCAAAGAACATAAGTGTTCATAGATGATTTAGAACTTTTCTGCTAACAGGCTGGTGCCCTATCTAGAGTGATAGAGCAATTGGTTCACGACATGAACTACATGGGTCAAATACAGGCTCCGAAACCTTCCAGGTGCAATATCAAGCCCATACTAAATAATCATCCCAATACTAACAGATGCATTAAAAAGCCAGTATATGCAGAAACAGCAAGAGATAAGTGATAGCTTTACCTGTAGAGGTTCAGTGGTCTCCATTGACAAAAGAAGGTGATCGACGCAAAGTATAAGCTACAAGACAGGAATGATTAATGCGGATGAGTAGAATCTTTGGCAGTCAACTAAGTGAGGCAAGATTGAAGTAACAACACAATAGGCCACCGGCAATTTTTTGCAAATAACGGCTGTCTGTTTCGTGCCTGAATAATTAAGATTAATGAAAGATACGATACATACAGGATATAGTGGAAGTAAATTCCAGTTAAACTCTATGGATATCCGGGATAACTGGTTTAGGTGCATGTGCACGTGTTCCCCTTCCCGGAATGCAGAAATAGGCACTTCATTTTCATATAAGTTATTATTATATTAGGAATAAATACGAACGTAAGAGACTAAAGAGATATGACTAATGAATCTGTAGTTTCCGCATCATCAATTCCCCAATAGTCAGCCAATTGTATCTAGAGAACCAACTGCACTGCCACTGTCCTAGGTATTCAGTAGTACCGGAAAAGCGGCATCGCTTACCAAGCTTGAGTCAGGGCTAGCACACACAGACACAGGGGCCGGGCTGTTTAAATATAAGCTTGAGAAATACAAAACAGATGCGTTTGCTTGGATCGCAGCGGGCGGAACAAACCCGAAATCCTTTTTTGGGGCATAATATCAGGTACGAGACGCTAGCTGTACAGAAACGATCAGCATAACAAGCCGCAGTAAACTCGAATGAACGGAGCACCAGCATCCGACCCCAGCAACATGTGGAACTGGCATTGAAGGGGGGACAAGAGTCGCTCCCCCGAGAAAGCTAGGGATTGATTGGATTGCTTTGCTTACCGAGAGTTGCTTGTATCCCAAGCCCCGAGTGACGACGGATCTGCAGTCCGGTCCGCAGCAGCCCGGCTCCAGCACAGGGGACGGGGATGTGGGGCGGAAGCGGCGGCCGCGTTCGCCCCCTCGTCGTTGTGTTGTGGCGCCTCGCCCTCGCCCTCGCCCTCGCCCTCGCCTTGGGAGAAGAAGAAGAAGAGGACGAAGAAAGCGGGCCAACCAGCCTATTTGTGTTGTGTTATTAGTAGCAGGCCGTTTTTACGATGGGCCGGGAGCAATGAAAAAGGAGCCCCCCACACGGCCCACTTCCAGCTCTCAATTATTCGCTCGCTTCCGCCGCCACAGGGACAGGGTTCATCAGCACAAGCTGCTTGCTTGTCTGGTGGTCTCAGGCGCCGCCGCCGCCGCCGTCCTCCTCCTCTACTGGTACTGCAGGATATCCATGCTCTCTCACTTGCATCGGTTTCTTCTCTTCCCACGCTTCTATTCGGAGCAGAGCAGTTGCTGATTCCCTTGCTGCGCTAGTTTAATCTCAGATTTTGATTCGGGGTTCGACTAAATTTCGTCGGATGGACACCCAGCCGGTACTCGCTCCCGCTATCGATGCCAGCGCTAGCGTCATGTGCCAGCTGCTGAGCCCCGAGGGAGACCCTCTCGGCGCTGCGCTCTATCTGCCCCAGAACGTCGGCACCCCGCAGCTCCAGGAGATTGTCAATCAGCTCCTCCACAATGTATTACTTTACTCTAATTTGTTTTCTTTCCCCCTCTTTTTATCTTACCTTGCTTCCCTATTGCTAATTCATTGATGTATTGTATTCATCCATTCATTCAGGAGGAGAAGTTGCCCTATGCATTCTACGTTGGAGACGAGGAGCTCTCTGTCCAGCTGGGCGCTTACATGCGGCAAAAGAATGGTGGGATGAGATCCCTCGACATTTTAGTGCATTCCCCTTTTGTCTCTTGATTTCTTTTTATTTATGAAAGGCAAACTGTGTCGTCTGTGCTGCCATCTAATTCCTACTTGCATCCCTTGTTTTCTTAAAATCTAGCCAATGTTGAGGTTACTCTGCGCATAGTATGCCAACCACAAGCACTTTTCCGGATCAGGCCGGTCAACCGATGCTCTGCCACGATTGCTGGTATGTCACCCTGCCTGTTGTTCTGTTAGTCATCCCTCCTAGCTATTATTTTGTTGAGAAAATAAAAATACACACAATTGTTCGTTTTACTTGTCATATCCAGTTAATTCAATAATATCTTGTCTACCACAACATTGTGGTCATATTCAGTTAATTCAATAATAAAAATACACACGATTATTATGTTTCTTTTGGGTGTGTTTGTTTGCCAACCACAACTCGCCATACCCTAACCTTCAGCATGCTTAGCCACCGTTTGGAGGAAACTCCGGCATCTCTTGTGTGTTTTTAGCAGCCATTCCTTGCCAAAAGTTAGGCGAGCTGTGCTTTAGTTATCACCAAACAATAAATTTCTCCTTGAATGGTCTACTCACTATCTTCTCTTTCTGCAGGCCACACGGAAGCTGTAATTGCTGTTTCTTTTAGCCCTGATGGAAAGAGTTTGGCGAGTGGTTCAGGTGACACCAATGTTCGCTTTTGGGACCTGAGTACACAGACTCCATTGTTCACATGTAAAGGTGGAATGCTCAGTACCCTATCCTTGTTTATTAGTGATTTACTGCAATGCTGCCCATTCCTTAAATTCTGGTCCTTGGGTAGGTTGCATACATCCATGTTGGCCAATTTAATCTTAGGTGCATGGCAAACCACTAAAATGACCTTGGAACTAGCCTTATTAGCAGAGTGATTGGACAAGACAGGATTACTATAATATAATACGCTGATAATCCTTCTTTGCACTTTTGGTGTATAAACATATGAATTTGAACCTTTGAATCATTGAATGATGAGCTTCTTTACAGAGTGTGTTTCAACCTATATTGTGCATGTTCAAACCCATTCTTTGCAATGAACATTGAACGCACTACAGGAACCATTTTTAAGCCTAATAATACTCCCTCTGTCCAAAAGTCAAAAGCGTCTTGGCAAAATTGAGTTTTCTAGAAGTCTAAATTGTCTAAGCTTCTCTATCCTGTTTTACTTGGTTTCCAGCACTCACAACTCGTGTTCCTGGCCAAATGAATGCATTGCCGTTCATATACTCCCTCTGTCAGGTTGGTTATTCATCTAGGAGCCTCCACATGCAACAGCGTTAGCATCTGTTTACATGGGAAAATGGACAGACGCTGGTGCATTAGAATGGGCATGCCTGGAGTCCTCCTTGGTAACAGTGCAAGGCTTATATGTTTTAGACCTTTGGATGGAGGGGTTATGATTTTATGGCATTTATACCCTATCTTCTATATGCAATCTCTGTTGTAGCACACTTTAAGCTTTTGCTAGTAAAGCCTGCCAGTTTCTACTGTGACAGTATTGTCGAGTTTGTCTTGCTTGTATGTTCTTTCTTTGCTGCACTCTATAACTTGTGAGACTTTTGATAGTTGCACATCTGTGCACTGCGCTTCTCCTATTTTCTTTCTAACCCTTCATATTACAGGACACAAAAATTGGGTTCTCTGCATTGCGTGGTCACCTGATGGAAAACAACTTGTTAGTGGAAGCAAGTCGGGAGAACTAATATTATGGGACCCAAAAACTGGAAACCAGTTGGGCACTCCACTTATGGTACAATCATGCATTGTTTAGTTTTTTAGTCCTAGGCCTGCTGGACGATGATTTTATAATTATGGTAGCCTTTCTTTTCTGCGTTGTTAGGCTAGACTGTCCTGTGCATCTATTCCCAAGCATGCATTTGTACAGTAGGTTAAATGTATCCATATCATACTTTGCATCTTTCAGATGTTTCTGTTTCCAATGTCCACCACTCATTTAGTGTGCCTTGTGTTACAAAATAGGGACACAGGAAATGGATTACTGCTGTATCATGGGAGCCAGTTCATTTACAGTCTCCATGCCGCCGCTTTGTAAGTGCAAGCAAGGATGGTGATGCTCGCATTTGGGACGTCACCACAAGGAAATGTATTATTTCCCTTACAGGTCACACTAGTTCAGTGACTTGTGTCAAGTGGGGTGGAGATGGTTTGATTTATACTGGGTAAGACTTAAATTATTGGTCCTTTCATGTTTTGGAAAAATATTATAGCTTCGGCCTCTTGTATTCTGCACTTATTCACTTACTATGGTGGGAAATATGAGTGCTCTTGAATAATTGTTTTTTACTAACAAATCCAGTGATTCCTTCATGGTTCAATACTGTATACTATACACTAGCATTATACAGAGTATGAGAAAAATAAAATAAGACCTGCTGATCTATTAAGTGTGAAAACTTTGCTTCTTATCTTTTCATCAATAGGAATAAACTGTGTCTTCATCATAGATTCATTGCAAATTCTTCTGATGGTTTTGTTCCCCTTTTTCTATGAATATAAGGTGAAGTCTGCCTGTGTGCCAATTCTTAAGGTTTTTTCTTTCGAGTATTGTGGAAAAAGAATTTGATTCTCAGCTAACAAAAGCAAAACTCCCTCCTGGTCTCAGTTAGATAATTCCTAGGTTTACTATTGTAACCTAGTCGGGTAACAAGACAAATTATCTGACAACCAGAAATAATGGCTTGTTCACTTACATATGTTTTCTCCCTTTTTAAAAAATTCTGTGCTCCTTGATACTTTATTCAACCCAGATGTCTACAGACATGATAAATCACTTTTAGTTGACCATAAGTTCTTAAATTGTCATTACAAATGACGCACAATAAGAAACCTTACTCTTATGTTTTTTTAACTTGAAGTTATATTTTTCCACATATCAGTCTGAACACAATTCTTCTTTCACTGTAGTTCTCAAGATTGTTTAATCAAAGTATGGGAAACTTCTCAGGGAAAGTTGGTCAAAACATTGAAGGTGTGCATCAATCCACAGAATATTTGCATACTTATGCTCTGATGCTCATGTGCCTGGATACTCGATTATTGCTTTGTTTAACTTAAGAGTTTATAACTGTAGTTTACTTAATCGTATTCAGAAGTTTTATCTCACTTTAAAATCATTGGTGTTTTTATTTCATTTTCTAAAATTAATTGTTCGTACATATTCAGGGTCACGGGCACTGGGTGAATTCGCTTGCCTTGAGCACGGAATATGTTCTCCGTACTGGAGCATATGACCACACAGGCAAAACGTTTTCGACTGCCGAAGAAATGAAAGAGGTATATTGATGGCACTTGGCCTAGTGCTTGTATTTCCTTTTATTTTTTTGCCTATCCTAATAGAAAATTAGTTTTGGCTCAAGATTACATATAATATATGTCACCTTTTTTATGAATATCATCTTTTGTAATATTTTTCCTCTTCACCTGACAACCTTCTGTATTTAGGCTGCTCTTGTGAGATACAAGAAGATGAGGGGTAATGCTCCGGAGAGACTAGTTTCTGGTTCTGATGATTTTACAATGTTTCTTTGGGAACCAACAATTAGTAAACAACCTAAAGCTCGCATGACTGGTCATCAGAAGGTATAGTGTCTCTCGTCTTATTGCCTCCAGACAACATTCTTTTTTTTTGAAAATTCCAGACAACATTCATGTTTCTGCTGGTACATGTATTTATTTATATCCTTTGTTGTCTTAATGTGGATAGTTTACAGAGTCGTTAATGTTTATTTTCCTACTAGTTTGGTAGTTAATGCCCATGATGTATCTCCGCATTCAGTTCACAGTAGTATTTGAAATTATTATGGCTTTTCCTACTAGTTTGTCTTAATGTGGATTGCTTGATCAAGTTTTTTTTTCTTAGGTTGTGTAAGTAACTGTAGTTAATTCTTAATTTTTTGGTTATATGCAATTGTAACTGATCATTTTGTCTGTTTCTTTTTGCAGCTTGTAAACCATGTTTACTTTTCCCCTGATGGGCAATGGTTGGCAAGTGCATCCTTTGATAAATCTGTCAAGTTGTGGAACGGTATTACAGGTAAATTTGTTGCAGCTTTCAGAGGGCACGTTGCAGATGTCTACCAGATCAGGTGAGTTTAAGGAAAAGAATAGTTCCCCAGATTTCAGACATTCCAATGCTTGACACCGTTATTTCTCTGTAGCTGGTCTGCTGACAGTAGGCTTCTACTTAGCGGAAGCAAGGATTCCACTCTAAAGGTATCTATATATTTATTTATATGTGTTCACTGTTGTGTTGGTCATTCTACATGAATCTTGTACTTCCTCCCCTATAAAAAAAACTTTGTACTTCCTCTGATTGATAAATATAAGTTCATTATTAGGACACCAACATGGTATCTAATATTGCATTTTGACTTGCCTATTGTGTCCCCCCACCCCCCACAAACACACACACAAAATAAAAAAAGCAATATCAATAAGAATAAGAAGAGAGAGCTGCTCTAGGTCCTATTCCGACCAGAAGCAGCACAGCTACACATTTCAGTCGTGTTTTAAGCTAATTTCATAAGGATATATACTATCTTAATAGAGGCAGTTATATATTGTGAAGGTATTCTTCACGAGGAATGTATCAGTACCAATGTTGTTGCCAATCTATATAAAAAATTTAGAAAGTGATTGTCAAAGTTAAATGAGTTGACTTAGGGAAAACCCAGGCTGACATGTATTTTAAAATTTGAGGAAGTATCTGGTTGTACTTGTGGTGTAATTATCTGGCTTTGTTAGTAATTTCAAAAACTACCAAGTCAGCTGTGGATCAGTGCATTGTCCAAAGAAACATGAATTTAGATTGGTCTCATTTGTCTTGGTACTGAGAATTCAATGAATGGGTGTAGTAGCAGTGTCTCCAGATGCTGATGCTTGTAGGTTGGAATTTGGAATGGACATCCCGTGTTTACCCCTGTGAGTATCTGTTGCTTTGCTGATGCATTAATACATTTCAGATTTGGGATATTCGAACGCACAAGTTGAAAATGGACCTGCCGGGCCACGCAGATGAGGTATCTCGTTGCTTTGACAAAATCGAGTTGGTCATCACTATATAAATTATTATATATACTGATTATTACTGAGTATAAAGAGAGAGATAACTGAGAGGATGATGCATGTGATGATTATTAGGTGTACACAGTTGATTGGAGCCCTGACGGTGAAAAGGTGGCGTCTGGTGGCAAGGATCGGGTGCTCAAGCTATGGATGAACTGACGACCGGGGTATAGCTGCTAGGGATTGAAGTATTATGCGTAGTACATATGCAAGAAAGCTCCTGTAGGGTGATGGCATTATGTACCGTGGATGATATATGCTTTAGCGAATTATTGTAGTGATGGTATTTTGAAGGGATTTATAGAAATTTTGTCCATGTACTGGTGCTGGCATCAAAATCATCTATCTATGCATGCACAAGACAAACCAGAATGAATTTGTGCGTGAAGCAACAGAGCGTTGCAAACAGTCATTTCAAACTGATGGACACACAGACACAACCCTTCTGCACTTCGTCGTACAGGAGATCATCCGAACAGAAATTGATTATTATTATTATTATTATTATTGTTATGATTCAGGAATTCATTGATTCAGTCACGCACACAATTGCATATTTTTTTTTTTTGAGTGGTATTGCATCTTTCTTTAAAGATAATAATAAAGATACTAGCAACTGCTAAAGTGATTCGGCCCGGCCCAGAATGACCACATGGCCCATTAGTAGGTTGGGCCAGCCGAGAGGGGAAGAGATAGTACGTAGCACTTCCGTGGAAAGAGAAGGAAGGAAGAGAAACGCAGCGTCGTGTCGTGGCTAGGGTTTTGGCGTCCGGAACCGCAGGCAGCCATCCAGTTCTTTGCGGCGAGGACGAGACACGTTGTGGGGCTAGTAGGCGGCGCCTGAGGCTTCGGCGGCCCTAGTCTCTTCTCTCGGCAGGGCACAGATGGCGTCCGGCGGTCCGGCGCTCGAGCCGCTCGTCGACCGTGAGTACCCCCAAATCTACTATGGCCATATGATCTCTTCTTTCCCGATCTTCTTCTTCTTCTTCTATTCTTCTGTCTGATGCTCTCCTCCTCCTGCTTCTGCAGAGGTCATCTCCGTCATCACCAACGATGGCCGCAACATTGTGGTAAGCAAAGCCCCCCCAGTCTCTTGCTGCCGTGCCATATGGTGCTTGTGGCTAGTTAATTCATCTTGTTGCTGCAGGGTACGCTCAGGGGATTCGATCAGGCCACCAACATTATCCTCGACGAGTCCCACGAGAGGGTCTATTCTAGAAAGGTTACTTTTTGCTTGCTTCCTCCAATCAATCCTCATTTGAATTCTAAGTACTAGCCTACTAGAGATTTGCATTCAATTCACAACATATGAAACCAGCTGTTTCTGTGCAAAACATAGTAGTCACCTTTAGCACTCATGTACGATGCCAGACAAGTTATGCTGTGCTCCTCGATCTTATGAAATCATTGCCTCATATATTTTTGCTACAATCTGTCCTTTGATAATTCTGATAATAGAGCAACTTTTCAAGTTGTCACTGAGTGCCTGTTTACCACCAATCAGGCATTCAATCCACCAATCACGCATTCAATCATATTTACCCCTAGCCTTCTACATGGCACTGATTCTCTGCTTTCAAGTGCTCTGTTCTGCTGTTTCCTGTATGACTTTGAACCCTTTGTCAGGATTGATAGTCTTACAAGTATGACTAGTTCAGTACATATTGTTCATTACAGAATTTTTCTTTGCCTTTCTTCCATTTGATCCCCACTTTGTAAAGGCAGTTCTCTGTTGTGGCACTGTAAACTGGTTTATTTCATGATCCTTGGAAATTTGCTCCCAAAGATGTAAAATCCAAGAAATTTTTGGTACCTTAAGGCTGGATACTGATTTCACGCAGAATGAGTCTACACTTTACTGTGAGACCTGTGTCTCCCGGTGTTTGAATACTTGATCCTTGATAAGTTGATGAATATCGTGTGCTGCCATCCTAGTTTCATGGATTGGTTGAACTTTTCCGATTGAACTCAAGTGTGTTTGAAGTGCTTAAGAATGATTCTTTAATCTTTATACCCACTGATGATCTGGTTCATGAATATTCAATTGATTACCTTTGACATCTCTAAATATGTATGTTACTGCTCCACTTTACCACTTCAACTTTTTGCTGCATTACATGCGCACTCCATTTTTCTATGTTCGCTCTGTGGTCTTTTAAGGCACTTCCCTTAGACGGCCCTGGCCCTATGGTTGGCTTGGTTCAGAACATTTTTTCCGTGGTACAACCTTTCTTCCCCCTTCTTGTTGAATCCTCTGCTGTTGTTTGTTTTTAGAGGGATGATTTTTAGACGCCTCTCTGTTCAGCATTGCATATTCATGGAATTAGCAATCTGTAGGCTGTTGATATCTGATGGTTCTGTCTTAGGTTGTGATAGTGCTGTGAGCTATTTATCTTTGTATTATTTTGATTGATTGCACAGGTGGGTTGAAATGAAACACCAAGTGGTTGCACAATTCTTCTTGTGTACTTGCACACTGCATGTCGCGCTCTCATTATAATTCTCTAATTTCTGCTATGCATGAGAATTTAGCAGTGCATTTGGATTCTTGAACCTGATGAGAAACATTATTATTGCACTTGCAGGAGGGAGTCCAACAACTTGTTCTTGGTCTGTACATTATCAGGGGTGACAACATGTAAGCTATTTCCTCCTTGTCGTTTGAGGTTTTTGTTGCTTCCTTCTGGAGGCCTTTTTGAGGTCAATAATGCACTCGTTTTCAGTTAGTACTGCATGTGCTCGTTTTCAGAAATTTTTAGGATTCTACCAAACTGAACCTGAACATTCTTGACCTCATGTGATGCATGCAGAAGCGTTGTGGGCGAGGTTGACGAAGATCTGGATTCAAGATTGGATATGTCGAAGCTAAGGGCACATCCACTGAAGCCTGTTATCCACTGAGGTCCGTCCGAGTGTGTGTTTTGGGTACCCTGTGGACTGGATGAGTCATTGTTGCATGCGGGATGTAGCATCGTCATCATCATGAAGAGACAGGGGGACTGATGAGTAATATGAACATGTATCTTGCGTATTGTGAATCAATGAATATGTGTTGGCTGTTTGGGCTGCTTGCCTACGCATTCGATCTGTAAGATATATACTAAGATTGCAGTTGCCTCTTTTTTTTTTTTTCTGCAATTGCTTGTTGCTTGGATCCCGTGGGAGGATGGATCGTGGATGCAATTGCGAGACTGCCGGCCGGGTGGGGTGATATATGAATAGCAGCGATAAAGATCCAATGCAATGGAACTCAAGTCGTCTGAACTGAACTCAATTTGCTGTACTCGTAGATACAACATGGCTCAAAATTGGAAGAAGGAAATAAATAGAAAAAAAAAAGACTGGGAGGAGCTAGGATCCTCTCGTCGTCTTCATCATCTTCAACCTCGGAGTCAGAGGTACGGCGGCAGGCAAGAAGACATCAGTTGCAGCAGGTTTTAAGCTTAGTAGTTAGTTAATCCAATGAATCCCGGCCTTAGTAATGAGTTAGCAACTACAGTACATACATACATGTATATTATATATAAAATAGTACATACACGGGTGGGTGGTGGATGTGGAAAGAGTATATATGTAGGTGATGGAGGGGGTTGATCGAGTTGGTACGTACTTATATTAGGTGGGTGGGTGGGTGGGTGTTACAGAGACGATACAAACACGTACGTAGAATACAATGCAATGCAATGCGATAGGTGGGTATGTACGTGGTGTGAGTGAGGCTCGATCGATCAGGCACAATTAAGTAATAGATGATTTATTATTTGCTGCTGCTCTTTTTCTTGTCCTTGGTACCAGTGTCGGCTGCGGCGGCGTAGTTGCATGTGATGAAGACGCCGCCCTGGTAGCACTCTGCGCGTGCGCAGCCGACCTTGGCGGTCCTCTTTGTGACCATGAGCGCGAAGTGGCCGCACTCCATGTAGGTCCTGCCGCCGAGGCATTTTTCCCTTTGCTTGTCGTAGACGGCCTCCTCCTTGCTCCACTCTTGGATGGCGTCCGTGGCGGTGGCGTTCCAGTCGTCGTGGCTCCTGAACACGCTCTGCCCCTTGTCCCCGCTGTGCTTCAGCTGGCAGTCCTTGCGCCTGGTGTTGGACCAGCGCCGCGCCTGCCGCGCCAGCTTCCTGTCCCACTTCACGGGCGCCACGCCGTAGCGCGCGCGCAGCTGGTTGTGCCCGTCCAAGAACTCACGGGCGATGCCCTTGTACGACCCTGACCCCTTGGTCGACGCCACCAGGTGCTTCGCCTGCGCGTACTTGAGCAGCTCCTGCTGGGCGGCCTTCTCCTCCTGCGCCGCCTTCTGCGCCGCCACCTGCCGCTCCTTCTCCTTCTGCTTCTGCTTCTCCTTGTCCATCTCCTGCTCCTGCTGCTCCTTGTCGTCGCCGTCGTCGCCACCTTCCGACGGAGACGGCGGCGACGGGGCTTCCTGCTCGCCGCCGCCGCCGCCGCCGCCGCCGCCGCTCGTCGGCAGTGACGAGGAGGCCATGGCGGTGGAGGCCACGTTGGAGAGGACGACGGCCACGGCGAGAAGCAGCACTACTGCCATGCGCAGCACCACCAGGCGGCGCGCCATGCTGGTTAATTAGGCGCTAGGAATTGAACGCCCTCCTCTCTTGCCAACGTCGGAGTTGGGAAGGAGGGGGGTCCGATCCGGCGTGACGGGACAGCGCGGCGCGAGGGTCACCGGCCGGCGGGGAGCAGTACTGGCCCTCCCCGGCCGGGGGGCCTTTTATATATAATAACCGTACGACGTACGTGCGGCCTCCATTGTTTCCATTCTTGGCTTCAGTCTGCATATCTGCATGCCAATGGATCCATGCCCATGGCTGCAGACAAACCAGGAGCACCGCCCGCCTTTTTTTGGAATTACAGATCATCATTCACAGATAGTTAGCTAGCTAGCTATTTCCTGCCTCGCTGGTTCGTCCTCATCGATCGTCGTCTACTGCATGCTGTTTGTTCATACATACAAAACAGCATATTATTCAAGCATTAGCTAGCTAATTGTTAGACACAAGGAAAAACTAGGATTAATTATATATAATTATCTGAAAAGAATAATATATAGCCAAATTAACCATATGACGATAAGCAGGGAGTACTGCAAGCGACTCATCAGATATCCGCCAAACAGAATACATGCATATGTCTCATTGAATTCATATAATGCTCATATTTACAAACTTTTTGTAATGTCGAATTGATCAAGTGAAGTAGCAGAACTGCAGAAGATGGGATGCCAGTCCCGATCAAATATGCTGCCGTCATGGATCCTAGTGCAAGTCTGTTGAATGAATCGAACGGATATATAGCGTGAATTGCAACAGAGGTCCATATATATAAACTGAGGCTTGTTTAGATACACCTAAAAAACTCAAAACTTTATAAGATTCTCCGTCACATCGAATTTTGCAGCACATGCATGAAGTATTAAATATAGATAAAAAAACTAATTGCACAGTTTACCCGTAAATCACGAGACGAATCTTTTAAGCCTAGTTACTCCATAATTAGACAATGTTTGTCAAATAAAAATGAAAATGCTACAGTGTCAAAATCAAAAAAATTTGCATCTAAACAAGGCCTGACTTGAAAGAATTTGGTTGATGGAGCAGGACTTGTTTGTTTGTGAGTTGCCTCAAGGCAAAATAGAACACTACTGCACAAAATCTTTTGGGAGGGGTTTGGCTTCGATTAACCGAGATGGGTGGCCACGGTTAATGCCCTAATTAACGGAGGGCGGACATTTTCTATTTATCGAGGTGGGTATTTTTGTCCACCTCAGAAAATCGATCTACGAAGATGGATACTCTAAAAAGGCTGCTTCCAAAATACTGGCCCAATCCTGAGCATAGGCAAAGCCCATTTAGCCTAATACTCAGCACGAGTTCGTCACATCGAATCTTGCAACATATTTATAAAACAGTAAATATAAACAAAAATAAAAATTAATTATACAATTTATCTATAAATCACAAGATAAATTTATTGAATCTAGTATATTATCAAATAAAAACGAAAGTGTTATCCTAGCGAACCAAAAAAAATGGGACTAAACAGGGCAGCACCGGCGGCCCTCTTCATCCTCCCTCCATGCAGCGCGGCGTTCTCCATGGCAGCGGCGTGGGTGTCCACGGCGGCTGCGCCCCTCCCCACGCGGTTTCGGTGGTGGTGGTTCCTCCCCACGTAGATCCGGCGGCGGTGCCCCTCCTCTTCCACGACTTCCTCCCCACATGGATCCTGTGGCGGCGCACCTCTCCACGCGGTTTCGTCGGCGGTGGTGCCCCTCCTCCCCTTCCTCGGCTTCCTCACCGCACGGATCCGGCGGCGGCGCCCCTCCTCACCTTCCTTCCCACGTGGCGACGCACAATGTATGCCCACTTGCTATACTCTGTACCAGGCATCTATACATCAGTGGACTGGGCCACTTCTGTAGACACTGTGTTTTAAATAGCGGGCTAAGACGTTTAGAGGTTCATGTCTAAAACAGCTAATAGCGGAGCTAAATCGGGCTATAGCGGAATATAGCGGCTAAATTGTACATGAACACAAATAGCGACACTCTACCTCAAAAGGCTATAGCGGGCTATAGCGGCAGCTATAGCGGGATATTTAAAACTATGGAGGTGTCAGAGAAATCACATCAATGCCAACAAAACGAATGCTAATGATCAAGGTATAAATATAAATGAGCATGTAATCACCAATTGAATTACACATACAAGTAGTAGGCAACAATCAGTCCATTGTATGTTGCTGCGGTGGTGCACAGAAATAAGTTAATTCATTACAATAAGGTTTAGAATGGTTCAGAAACACTGGCAAACACGGAAGATTGACATATGCCATATTTCAAGACCAATGTAATGCCATATTTTAAACTCCGATCCAAGCAACTGAATTCACATGAGAATGTGGGTGACATATGCTAGCTAATCATTTCATCAAAGAGCTCAGGGGCACCAAAGGAAATAGGGAAGACTATTAACAATCAGCAGGCTTTGGTTGTTTCATCATCAGTGCTTCCAACTAATTTGGCCCATCTACTGCGTAAGGTGGGATGATTCTAAGAGAGGAAACATTGGAGGGAAAGTCCTTCATGAGCCAACCCTCTTACAACAATGCAAGGCATGGACCTAGGAAGGACAGACAAAAATATCAGTTGGAAACCAGATTCCTTGAAATCAAGAAAGCCAGGAGCAAGCAGAAATGAAGAAATCATGAAACTTGTGACGCCTATATAGCCGTCGTTTCAAACTTTATTAAGACATGCCTATAATCCAAACTTTGTTCCATGCCTAACCTGAAGGTTTTGAACAAAACATAAGGGAGAGAAAGAAACCACACTGGATAAACCATGACACTATCATATCTCGAACAGTTAAAGACATACATAATTCCTCGTCGGCCTCAAGTCATCACGTACTGTGAATACTCGGATTTAGAATTATATAGCTTGAGCGCTCGACAACCTCAGTGAAAATTTGTACATGTTGTGGTCTGTGAAATCCAAGGATTGATTTAGCTACAGACAGGGAGAAGAAACCTTAAGTGCCAAACATACACCAACACCACAAGTTACTGGATATCCTGGATAGCAGATATCGATTGACACTTACTCTTGTTACTGTGAGATGCAAGCACACAAATCCAAGTCGTCTTAAACTCGAATCCTCAGGAATTGAGTTGGAGTTGGGGAACGGGAAAGTATAGGGTTACTAGGCTGTCGAAGGAGAAGCACCATAACAGAGGGAAGCAAGCGGAGAGCGGGCAAGATATGCCGCCGTCTGTTGGAGAAGGGTTGTATGGGGCGCCGCCGCATGGAGGAAGCCCAACATGCAAGGGATGGGAGGTGTATCTGGATCTGTGCTGCTAGCTAGCGGCGTGCAATGGTGATCCATTGAACGAGAAGGAAAATATTCAGTAGTACAAATCATAGTTTAAGTGCAATTGTCAAAATTCATTGAAAAGCATAACTAGAAGTTTTTTTTTAACAAAAAAAAAACTTTGTACACTCGTAGTGCATCTATTGAGAACATGCATTTTTTTGCAAAATTTGAGATTCAAACACGTTTTGTAGAAATTCATACAAAAATAACAAACTCTAGGTGCATATACATCAGTAAGTTTCTAGGAATTTTTTTCCTTCTATCTAGTAATTAAAAACATTTAAAATTTGTTATTTTCCTATGAAAGTCTAGATGGAGTTTGGATCACAAATTTTGTGATAATGGAGATATATATATAGATGCACTATGGGGTGTATATAGTTCCATAAAACTCTCAAGCTTGTTTGGACGAAGGTTTTTTACAATTACACCAAAGATATGATTTGTGCATACAGATTGTTTAAATAAAAGAATATGGATTTTTTTTCTTTACAAGGGATACGACCTATACATACATGCATGGTCACTAGCTGGCAGGCTCACACCGGGTGGTACTACACGCACTGTACTAGTACTAGTATAGTATATTGTCCGTGCTAACGCTACGGTAATATTTGATGATATTTAGCAGCAGAAATCAAGCAATCAAAAAAAAGATATAAATATTCACACGACACAGACAAAGAGCTGGAACCGCAACTCAGCAAAACTCTCAATCGACATTTCTTGACCAAGCATAGCAAAGAGAGAAGAATATGCGTGAGACAATAAAGTTATTATTGTACCAATCAATGCTTAAAGAGTAACTTATCCAAATTACAATACAAATTAATCATCATAGCTATAGGTCTTGGTAACAACAAAGCCATGGCTACTGGCAAGGTCAGCAAGGTGTGCCTTTCTGCCGATCTTCTCTGCAGCAAGCATGAGATGACCAATATACCAACTCAATCATCAAGGGCAATAATTCTTCTGGTTCTTGTCAGTGCTAAAACCAAAAAGGGTACCATTTAGCATCATCTAAAAGAAAAAGGCAGTACACCAGTACAGGTACAATAACATGTGTATCCCATTTTATTATAAAATCAGGTGATGTCAATAGAAAGAACCTCCCCATCTTTAATCCCACCATGCAGTGAGCTGTTTGCCTAATGAGGACCCATCTGAAATATAGCAGCAAAAATCTTTAAGTTCTAGACAACTATTTAAAGTCAGAGCTGGCACCTACTCTAGTTCCCACGCCATGCCTGCAGAGGCATGCAAGTCACACCAACGATTTCATATCACTGGAATCGCAAATCACCTATGAATTATAAATCCAGAATTCAAACATATAACAAAATTCAAAAAACTTTCCATCATGGTGTGAACCTGCAATCTCCAATCTGCACCAAAATTATTGCTGCAAACATAAAAAAAATTGAGCAAAATATTAAAGGAATAGCAATTTAGTGAACCGGAAAGAGTAGTACTCTCCCGCTCTATCAATCCTCTGCTTTTCTTCTAGAAGTTTTGTAAACTATAGCAAAAATGAATGTAACAGGAAAAAGAGAAATAATTGAAGATCAAGATGAAGAAATTAGACATCTGTTTGATTGGGAGGACTTGACAGGGTCCTTCCTCCTCAATGAACTTGCAGCCTGGATATAGAAAAAATAGGAATTCACCACTTATCAGAGTAGACAATAGACACAAAAATCAGGCATGCAATTTTCTTACAGAGCAGCAAGTATATGGACTGTAAGAAGTAGATCTAACAGATGGAATGAGAGCAGCTGTGTGGAACTGTCAGGAGCAGCAGAAGGAGAAAAAAATGCCAATGGCAGCAGTCAGGAGCAGCAGAGTTTAATTGAATCTTATTCTCAAAATCCTCCACTGACAACTGCATCAAATTAAACTCAGGACTTAACTCAAGCTCTCCAAGTCTCAAGCTCTATAGATAGTAGATACACATGACTTATAGTATAATACCCTGAAAAAGGCATGAAGACAGTTAGAAGGCACTATCCCATGTCACGCATCATGCGGCTGAAGGCAGCGTCGAGCTCGCTCTGGGATGCAACAAACCATACTTCGATGAGCCCTGTAGAAGTACAATCCAACAACCTGTACTGCAGCTATAAAATGGCAACAACCTATACACGTTGGCCTTCTGAAGAAAAAACATCAGTTAGATAATTACATGGACATGTGAGCAGGTCAGAATTGGGAAATTAAAATGTTATGACTCGTGTGAATCTAGCTTGGAGAAAATATGCTATTGCTCTGTGTTTGATGAAGAAAAATAGGGAGAGAAAAATGTGCATACAAAGTAAACACTTAAAACCCAAAAAGTGCACAGAAATATTACCAGATTATACCTTAGTAATGGGGAAGAAATACCCAGCTCAATCTTTGTTGAAAGTCCACTTTTCTTCACATTGGCCTGCAGACCATCAACCTATAGACCGAGGCAATGCAACCATTCAGTACTTTTGAAAATTTTATAAGAAAATTTTGCAAATGCCCCAGAAATAAGCTCAACTAATGTACAGAATTATATATGAAACTTCTAATTTGACATAAAAAACGACTCAAAGAATCATGAAACATCGTACCTACAAAAATCAACTCAAAGAATCATGAAACCATGTTAGATTTATTGCGGATGGAAATATGAAACCGTGTTAGATTTATTGCCAATGAAAAATAAGTTTTATCATAAGCTGGTGCCAACAACACAGGCCTTCAAAACACCTTTTAATGGTGTAGCATATAATTCATGGCACACAGTAAGATATGTCAAGGCTTTACAGATGTGAAACTAATTATGTGTGATTACAGTGTTTGCATCAGGAAAAAAATTCCATTGAATTCCGTTGGATGAGTGGTAACATAGATATTTGCGAATATCTATAAATAAAATAAGAAAACAAATCATGAGGACAAAATGTGAATAACTCTTCACTGGCTGTCTCAAGATGGCCTTCTGAACCATCTGAAACCTAGGGAGTAGACAGATATGACATAAACCTGCAAGCAAGATTAACTTGTGAGGTAAGTTACTTGCCTACATTACAATCCACTTACACATAGTCTCAGGCTCTATAGATAATATATACAGATATATAATGACTTTAGCCTACAAATACTTATCATGAAAGTCGTGCCAAGCCAAGGTGCTCAGTTGAAAAGTGCAGTGATGATAGACATGAAAAATGGTGCTCTATCTTTTTACGCTAAAAGGAGCTACAAAATTGTTCTACTATCATCTCACTCCAAGACATGTCAATGGATTTGTAAGAGCAGTGAAGCTAGTATTAATAGATTTGTAAGAGCAGTCAAGCAGTGCATTACCTCTACCAACAGTAGTTACCTTTGCTGGAGCAACAACAACTTTTTCCCTTTCTTAGGATATCAAGTGAACTGTACACGACATATCTGAACGTGCAGTTGGAGGCTCAGCGCAAATGCCCAATTGAGACTTGCAACAAAGACCAATTGTCACATAACTTGCACAACTTTGATTTGAGTAAGTTTGATGCTTCCAAGGAAAGGAAAACGTTTACCAAAAGCAAGAAATAAAATAGAAATAGACCTAGGGGAGCTGGATTGCCTACACTCATCTAGAAATAAACTCAAGAAAGTTTGGAATTAGTACCAAGGTATCCATCACAGTCTCAACAAATGTTTACAGTTATACACAGGGAAACAAATTTAAGAGAAATAAGTAACAAGAAATAAAGTATTTAAGCACAAAAACAGAGAACATCACATAGGAGAGGTAGAAGGCAAACTAAAATACAATCATGTCTCTTTTGTTTCTATGTAGAGGCCTGGACTTAACTTTTTGGACTGTTAATGGTTGACAAACTTATCTAGCAGCAGAAAGTAGAGCTTGCTTACCCGCATATACTATTGACTGCTAATTAATTAATTGTTGGTACTTCAGCATGCCAGTTAGAAAAAAAATTATTGCAAAGTATTTTTTACATATTTGCAAGAACAATCAAACCAGTACAATGGTTGAACTTGAAGACAAATATTCAAGGCCTTGGTTACTGATAGCATTCGCAGACTCCCCATTGCAGGAGAATGAAATGATTTTTCAGCATAAAGAGAACAATAAACATAGTTCTATGTAAAATTTCAAAAACAAAACACTCTAGCATGAACCGGGAAGCCAAGTTAAGTGTTTAAGTTGTACCAGAAAAAGGAGAAAATGCTTGTACTTCCTTTGTACCACACAATTCAGTACCCAAATTTTATGAGAAATAAACATAATTCAGTACATGTATAGTCAAAAGACAGAGAAACTGATCATGAATAATAGCAACGACCATACCTCATCCGATGATGTTTGATATGTCGCCAAATGCAGCGTAGGTTGGTCTTTTATTCCCCATGACAGACACATGGTAAAATTCATGTCAGGGACTCATGCTTCTTCCAAATCAACGGGTTCTATAGCAACCTCTTTATTAAGTTCCTTGTCAAATCTAAAAAAATAACACATGATATAAGTACAGCTAATGGCAAAAAAATTAAGTGAAGCAATCCAGCAAATAAAGAAATCAGGCATCTTCATTTTTTTTTTGCAAACTTGATGTAAGCAATAAAGAAATCTATAGTACCATCATCAGGCTAGCTATAACTAAAGAGTATATCAAGAAGCTGCGTGAAAGAAAAATTATTCTGTTATCTAGAAGTGCTGTTAAAACCAAAATTCCCCTTTGTAAATGCTACTCATCTATCCACTGATTCCATCAACACATGCAAGAATCTAATCTAAAAATAGTATAAAGTTCAGAGGAATCAGATTACTGCTTTCGATTTCTACCGTGAGAAAAACACATGCAAGAATCTGAAAATAGATAGCCTAAAAATAGATAGAATCAGCATGTCATACAGTGGATTCTATCCTAGCATCAAGGCAACGCACATCCACAGCAAGAGCTTACAAAACTGAAAATCAGATATTAATCAATTCCATCTAAAGCACAAAGCAAGCAAGAATTCAGGGGCTAATATATAGGTTATTAGTACTAAAATGAGAAGGCCAAGATTTAGCTCACACTGAAATGAGAGAAAAACATAAACTCATCAATCTAAAAAAATCTGCTCAAGATACTACTTCAAACATTTTTTGAGGGCAGAACCAGCGCGATGGCAGCCGAGCGTGGAGTCAGGCGGTCGGCATGGAGGCCGCCGCGAGCCCCAGCCGCGCGCCCTCCGTCCTGGCCAGCGTGGAGGCAGACGCGCGCCCCTAGCTGCGTGCCCCGCGAGCCCTCCGTCCTGGCCAGCGTGGAGGCGGACGCACGCCCCTGGCTGCGCCCCGCGAGCCCTGGCCACGCGCCCCGGCAGCGAGCCCTCCTAGCAGGGCGTGGATTTAGTGCGGCGACCATGCATAGCTCCGGCCGGCGCGCGCCACAAGCCCCACGGCTGGATGCGGCCGCCGCCACCCTGCGAAACCCTAGCCCCATGGCTGGGCGCCGCCGCCGCCGCAGCACGAGCCCCGTTGGGGGCACCCACCATGCCCGACCACATCAGGAGGGAGGGAGAGATTTGCGCGCCGTAGGAGAAGGCCGTGCCACCACATCGGGAGAGAGGGGAGGGAGGGAGAGACGCATGCGCTGCTGGGAAGTGGAGTTGTCCCGCGATCCACATTGTGCGGGAGAGAGGGCGTCGGGGTCTCGGGGAGAGGGAGGGTCGCGCATGCCGCATGGGGTTTGTGCGTGAGTGCGGGACGGGTTGACAGATGAGTGATGAGGTTTGATCCGAGGAATCTGGTCCATTAGATTTGAGTGAGTAAGAGAAAGAAGATGTGAGAGTGGATCTCGTCCCTTCATTTCAAAGATCGGCAGATTTTAAGTGTATCTTTTTGGGTGTACTTAGAAAAGTTAATGACTGTGGGGCTAGTTTTTGGTGTGTCTATAGGGAAATTCGAAGTGGTGAATTATATAGTAGTGGAGACTATACGAGTACTACACTCGTACGTACTACTACTAGGTAGCAGTGACGACGTGTCGAAACAGAAACGGTTGCTTTGCTGATGCTGACGGAGATCCATCAGAGGCTGCAGCTTGCCGACGACATGCCCCGCCCGCTGCATGCACTCGCGAGGGTGAGATCGCGCGCCGCTCGCCGGCGTCGTGCCCCGCCTCGCCGCGGCCGCCGTCGCTCTGCGCGGCTGGCCTATTTCAACAACTAACGGTACGGTCTCCACTCTCCAGGGAGCTTTGCCTTCATCTATATATATATCCTCAGCACCGACGACAATGCAATGTTCTTCGCATGCATGGACTACCAAATTAACAACAGATCTTGATTGTACTCCTTTACTTTGAATTTTTGAATTTTACTCGCCCGCCTTATTACTTAATTGTACTATATACGACACTCCACTTGTTGAACCCAAGTTTCTAAATTTAATCACGGTTTTAGAAAAACTATATAGCATCTACAAGTTTAGGTTTATAGTAAATATAAATACATTATGAATCGATATATTTCATCACGATAAATTTCACTATCAACTGATGCGGTTTGCGCAAGCTGTTGTTTTACCGGAAACTAGTGTATCATCGGAGTATATGTGCACCGTGAGGTGGGTATTTAATTTGTGAAACACAAAGCCAAGGCAGCCAGTCTTTCTTAGGGCTGCCCGGAGATGATTCGGCCTACGACAAATACACACCACCCACGCTTTCCACACAAAGCAAACAGTAGGTGCAAGGAATGTCTCGTATTTCAGCTTCCAAACGAGTTGAGTACCTTATTATGAAGCGCCGACATCAATCATGAAGGAGTACAATGAAATGTTCAATGGTGGCCCCAACCACAAAAAAGCTTTTGTGAGACATTTTGAAAATAGCCTCAAAGGCACGTGAGTTTTTAAACTGACTTGGTTAATAAAAAATGGTCACCATCCTAGGCACTAACCGAGACGGTTACTGTCAACCGCCTTGCAAAATCAATTTATCGAGACAGTTTTCTAAAATCAATTAACTGAGATGGTTCTTATAAGAAGCCCATCTGAGAAAATCAAAATATTTTTGGTGGCCCACCTCGGTCAATATGGTCAAGGCCCAAGAGCCCAGATAAGGCTCGATAGGCACGACAAGTATAAATTGACGACTTAGGGTTTCGATCCCTCGCCTATCCCATACCTGCTCCCTCTCCTCTCCCTCCCAAGCGAGCGGTGACGCCCTCGCTCTCTTTTTCTCCCTCCTAAGCAAGCGAGCAGGAGGGTGCTCCCTCTGTCTCCCTCCCTCCCTCCCCGACCACCTACTCCCTCCCTTCTTCCCCTACCTCCCTCCCTCCCCTCTCACACGCGAGGAGGAGGTGCTCCTCCGACATACAACAGTGCGGGCGCCTGTGCGGCTGAGGTTGGATCCGGCATGGGGGTAGCCGGATTCGATCGTGCGAGGCCTGATCTAGTGCCGAGGTGAAAGCCTAAGTTTAATTTTGGATAATTGATGAACCCCAAAGTACTAACCTCTATGTTAAGTACGTGGAGATTGATGAGGTTGGTGCTTTCCAAGTGATGGAGCAAGATGAGATATCAAGGTGGTAGTGATGACCAAAAGATAATCAAGTGCTCAACTTGGAAAAGAAGAAAAATAAAAATAAAACCCCATGGAGATCATGGCTGTCAGGTGCCATAAACCAGGGTACCCAAAGCAGAAAGCTTAAAACCCTAGTTTCCTTTTTAAAACAAAATGAACAATAAGTTAGAAAGGCCAAGGTGGTCACCCGACACCCCATCTAGGGCCCAATCGCTGAGCATCGGCAAGAAGGACAATTGGGCCTGCCAAAAATCATCTCGCCCTTGAACCAACCAAGCCTCGGACAAGACTAGAATAGTTCTCTCACCCGAGGCCTAGCTAGGTCTTAGACAAGATCAGAGTGATTCCGTCTTGCCCAAGACCCAACCAGGCCTCAGACGAAACTAGACAATTTCCACCTCTCTCGAGCCCCAGGCTTGGGTGCCTTGCCCCGATGAAGTGCTCGAGGCTTGTCTGCCATGCCAGGCACCACACTATGACAGATGGGACGCAGGGCACGTCCGCACGCCCGCACCATGCAGAGCAGGGCAAGATGAGCACTGTGCTACCTGCTCCTGACACTATGGCACTTGCTACCTCACTGTGCGCACGACCGAGTTAGGGGGCAATGGGCGACATCAATCTCGACGACTGTAGCCACGCGCCCACCAGAACTCTAGAGTATGGAACACAGAAGCGAGGCCTTGGAGGTCAACACGGGATGAGGAATAGGGGTCAGCATGGCAGATACAGGTACAAACATCTTGTCCACAGTGTCGGTATGGCTCGCCACGGACAGTACAGGAACAACAACGCCCATATGACAACACAGCTGGCTACGACACAAGGAATGAGAAGCCTCACCGTCCCCGTACGATGCCATGCTTCAAACCATGCCTCGGATCAAGACCATGACGCCATAGCACAGACACATGTATCGCCAGCCTCCTCTTGAAACTATAAAAGGGGAGGCAAGGTCTCACATAGAAACACAGGCAGACACACAAACACGAGCTAAGTCACATACGCTAAGGCATCACGACACAGTCCACCACATACAACTCACTTCGAGCCGAGACTTAGGACACATTTCCTCTATCGCAACTAGCTCGTAAACCCCTACTATGAGCACTCTGGGTGCAGGATAATACAAATCCATCCCTCACACTAGACTTAGGGCATTTTTGGCTTGAACCGGTATAAACCTCTTGTGTTCTTCCTGCATCACAATCTGGGTTAAGGGCACACAGACATAAAATTCACTAGTTGGTGTTTGGACTGCGAGTCTAGACACCGACAAAGACAATGGTATTGATTTGGGTTTTGGTTTTAGTGATCGAGACACCATAGGGTGTGATCACACTTAGGATAGATAGCCGTACTATAAAGAGGAGAATTCTTTAGCTAAGCAGTCTATCAAGTACCACTAGGTGACATTGTTCATATGCGTACATTTAGAATTTAGTGAACTAACTTAACTCCTTTAAAAAAATGATTGTGGAAATACTAACACACATGCACATGATGATTTACACATGGTAGTGTTGGCACATTTACAAAGGAGGTTCGGTGTTTTGTGAAAATGAAATACCTTTTTCCACTGCACCGTACCAGAGGCAGACTTGAAAAGGTGACGACGTTGCGGGACTCACTAGACGCTAGCGTCGGGTGCACCCGATCCTGGGACAGCGCCCGACCAGTGTTGGTGGCACAGCGTTTGCTCTATGTATCGCTAGGTTTAAGCACTAGACGCTGCCGCGGCGTGACCAACACATCAGGACACCTTTGGGAGTTGAGATGATGCAGACGACCAGACGCCAGCTAAATACTGTTCAACGTTCGGTCATAGTGACACGGCTTCATGTGCGCAACATTGAAGGAGCATCAGACGCTAGGCTGTGTCTAGTCACTGGGCACTAGATGTATCTGGTCATGCTTTTCGTGTTCTAGAACCTCTCTGAGTAGCGATCGGACGTTGAACGTCTGTGTCTAGTCATCTTGTGAAGAGCGTCCGGTGTGAACTTAACCATTGAGATCTAACGTGCGACGTTCAAAGATAAAGGACACGTGGCAGACATCCATACACCAGACACTAGGGTTTGTGTCCGTCGATCAGACCGGAGTGTCCGATAGCCCTATTTTCTGTGAGAACAGAGAGCCAACGACTCTATTCTTTTGGAGGGATTACAAATAATGTTTGGCCGGCTTAGGACTCGTTTTCTTGGTATTTTAATACACTTGACAATCTTGTTAGCCTAAGTAAACATCTGCTACTCATCTTCTTCATAGATTCATTATCTTTATGAGATTGGAAGAGATTCCAAGTGTATTTGCAAGAGTGATTGCATCTAGTGGCACTTGAGGATCGTTGTGGCTGTGGAGTTTTTTTACTCTTGGTGGTTGTCGCCACCTAGACCGCTTGTAGCAGTGGTGGAGGTCCGGAACGTGTTGGTGATTGTTCGTGGCCGACTTCGGTGATCTTGTCAGGTGTTCTTGTGCCTTTCCCGACGGAGTGACAAAGGCAACTCTCGTGGATTGCTCGTGCCATTGGGCTTACTTGTGGGTAGGATTTTACAGTGTCCTACGTGAGGACAAGGTTTGTGCAACACCTTTAGCCGTCGAACTAAAAAGTGTTGGTCAACATAATGGGGGCTAGCGTGTCGGCAGACACATGAACCTCGGGAGAAAAATTGTGTGTCTCAATTATGATTGATTGATTCATATCTTGGTGATTTGTTCATCTCCTATATGGCAGTATAAAGATCACATCATGTCAATTTATATTGTCACAAAGTAGTGTAATTAGTTTTAGTTACTAGCTTTGCCTTGTGTAGCATAGTTTACTAGTGTAGCTTGTAGTAACATAGCTCTTATGTGCCTAGTGATCTTAATAACTAGAATTGTTGGAATAGGTGACTTGCAAACTCTCAAATAGAGCTAAAGCAAAAAACTTTGCTTTGTTATTTACTAGCTACCTCTTTGCTCTAGTGAGTTTGTAGAAATTTTATTAGGCTATTCACCAGGATCTTTCACGAGGTGTCCGAATTTCGGCAAGGGACGACAACGCCTGCCTCTTCTGGGACTGTCCGACGATGCAATTTGAGTTGATTTCTATCCAGTATAATAGTATAGCTCGCAGTACACTAGGGACTGTCCGATCGATCTTGTATAACTTACTGACCTATTAGAACGTCATTAAGGCATGTTAATTAGATTTAACTTTCTCTCTTCCTTAACAACGTAAAAACGCGCAAACCTTTTGTAGGTTCGGGAAAAAAAATGACGGCACGTCGGCACCACCCACTGTAACACCCTAAAAATTTGCATCTTTTGAAATAGGTCTAAAATGATTTAATTATGAATTTTTGTGCTCATGAAACATAGGAAAATAATATTTTTCATTAAACTAAAATTCATCATAAGGCTAGCAACATGCTTTTGCATTCATGCTGAGACATATTTTCTTTTGTGTTGATTTCTGTTGGTTAGAAATAATGTGCTTTCAGAATTCTATTTGGAAAGGATTTGGAAAAAGAAACAGAAAAAAAAATAAAAAAAAGGAAGAGAAAGCTCCTGGAATCCAGGCCGAGGCCCAGCTCCCCTCACTTCCCCCGGCCTGCTCTTTCTTCTCCCCTCCCCCGCGCCCCGGCCCACTCCCTTTCCTCGGCCCAGCCCGCGCGTGGCCTGGCGGGCGCGCCCCTCTGCCTTGGCTCGCTGACGAGCCGGCCCCGCAGCACAGCGCCTCCCCCTTCTCTCTCCGTCGCTGACAACCGACCCCACCCGGCAGTGTCTCGCCCCCTCCCAATCTTCTTCCCAGCGTCGTGGGCGAGACGGACTCGGCCGGATCGAACCGAGGCCCGAGTTCTCGGGATTTCCTTCCCAAACGCGCAAACCGAGACCCATATAACGTCCTAGGTCAACCCCGCGGCTCCCTCTTTGCGTCAAAGTTGAGGAACCGAGCCCTAATCGCCGTGTTGGATCTCACCGGGGCCGACCTTGTTCATCTCCGTGGTGCGAGCTCCTCCCGTCGTTCTTCGGCCCCAGCGAAGCACCTCCTCGAGTTCGCGGTGAGCTCCTCGTTCCGATGGTGTTTTCCTTTCGCGAAACGGTGCTCGGAATCGAGAAGCCCGTCGTCGCCGGCGAGCTTCTTCCGGCCGGCAATGGAATCCACCGTGCCGGAGCGGGGGAATCGGCCGGCCACCGCCTCGCCCCCTCCTGGCTGTTTTGGGCCGTCGGATTTGAGATCAAAGGCCAAGAACAGAAGATACCCTTTTGCCTGGAAATCTTTATTAAGAGTCCCTGCAACTTTTCCTTATTTACTCCGCAGTCCTTGGCGTTTTGGGCAGTTTGCGCTTCTTAGTTTTGAAAGCGTAATCTAGACGGCAGGTTTCAAATACGCTTTCTAATAATTACAGAATTACCACTGAACTTAGATTGCTTATAAAATATTCATTTTAATCCCGTTTTTGTCCATTCAAATTCCGTTAGATTCGTAATTACGAGCTCTACATGTTAGAACTATTTATTCTCTGTTTTGAAACTTTCTAATTTCCTGGTATTATTTAATTAATTATTTCTTTATAGGAAATCTTAGAAAATTCATATCTTTCACGTTTTAATTCCGATTTTCGTGAACTTTACGTTTGTGTGATCGTAGCGCTGCGTAGAACATTTTTATAAACTTTTATATTTTATTTACCACTGTTTGGTGTATTGTTCTAATTTTAGCTTGTTTGCTTCGTGTATGATTGTCTACATTGGATTGCGTGTTGTTGATTGATGATCGGGTATAGACGGTGAGCGATACGTTGGTGAGCAAGATCAAGTCTTTGAAGACCAGCAGGCTCAGGAGAGCTTTGATCAAGGCAAGTATAACTTGGGATCATCCTTGTTACCTATACACAATTAATACGTTATATATCATATGCATGCTTTCACCTTGATAACCTTAGCAAAATCATAGATGATTGTTATCCTGAATTCCTTATTACCTATTTGGATATGCATTTGGGTAGTTCTTGCTAGAGCTTGATTATTAATCCATGATCTTGTAACATGAATATTTGAATATACAATAAACAATAAAATAAGCTTTCTAGCAACTTGAATATAAAGGGTGGAAAGAACTCTAGCTTTTGCTAGATTGATCTTGACCCTCCATAAGGACTTATCCCTTGGCAAAAGCTGGGACAACTCGTACAACCATGAGGGCTATAATGGCTCTGGCTTTAGCTCAGTATGAGGACCTTTTTCTAGCTTGTTAGCGGTTACCTTAAATGGCGTAAGAATGGCTAGACACGTTGGGTATAGTGTGGCTTCTGTCCATGTGTATAGGCTGCGAGTTATGTGCCATGGAAGGGGGGCTCTATATCTGCCTGCCGAGTGAATCTAATGGCCCTAACTTGTTAGATGAAACCTTTAAAAGGCTTCATAGTAATCCCTGCCGACCTCCCTAGGAAGGGGGTTAAGAGACTTGCAACCTCGGGCGAAAGGGTAAATCACGACTCATGGGTAAAGATGTACAACCTCTGCAGAGTGTTAAATCTGGTATACTAGCCGTGCCCACGGATACGGGCGGCCCGGAAAACTGACGGAATAGGCGGACTCTGATGAACATGACTAATGATGATAAATGATGGTTTATTATGTTGTTTATATGTGTTATTCTTAATTCTTGTATACATTGATCATGTGGTTATGGGATTTAGTATGCTACCTTGATATTGCTATCCAATGATTAAATATGTTATCTACTATTAAAAGCTAAATGCAGTTAAACCAGTGTCAGCCATTTGAGCCTCATGAACCCCTGGTTATACTTGTTGAGTACGATATGTGCTCACTCTTGCAATTTTCCCCCACACCTCAGGAGAAGTTTTGGGCTTGTGATCAACCAGTCAGTTGGATCCTGTGGAGAGGAGTTAATACCCGAAGTTTAAAGTTGTCTATCCGCTGTTTGCTATTAAAGGTTATCTCTTTAATATTATGTACGTTATATATTTATGCATTGTTCTTTGATATTAACCCTTATTTGTAGCTATATGTGAGATTTGAATTCTAAAATTCACATATGGTGCATATCTGGTTTTGTCCTTAAAATCGGGTATTACAAAGTGGTATCAGAGCACAAAAATTCATAATTAAATCATTTTAGACCTATTTCAAAAGATGCAAATTTTTAGGGTGTTACACCCACCAGCAACCATAGGCTGCTAGCTAGCTGCGGTGTACGTTGTCCGGTACGTTACGGGATGCATGGTGCGTGTCTGACTTTTGCATTGCATGCATGCCAGTTGCCAGGCAGTAAGCAAAGCAAAGCAATGCAATGCAATGCAATGCAAGAGACTTGTTGTTCCATTGATTCACGCGCAGCCTTTATGTTTGTGCTAAGCAAGCAAAGTAAAGCTGGTTCTTTATCCGAATATATACCGTACGCCATCGATTCAAAGGGAAGGAGGAGGGATCGGACATCTCTCAGCTAAGAGCATGCAAATTAAGCTAGTAGCAGCTGTAAAGTGGCCGGCGACGACGACGAGCCAGTGTTGCAGCATGCATGCATGTAAACTGGAATTTCATTTATTTCTTTTTTTTGTGAATCATGATGGTGACATTGATATATGCATCCACGCACTACTAGCTAGCAGCACTCTCTTGCGCGACGGAAGGTGGTTTTCTTGTTTTGCGGCCTGTCGTGGCGTCTCCGCGTAATCAAGGAACATGCATGCATAAAAGGCCGCATATATAAGCATGTTTATATATACAGCTAGCTAGTAAAAATGTGCTTTTTTTGCTAGCTGGCTTGTTGGCCAGGTCGGCGAGAGAAAAAGAGCTGCCATCCATCCATCCATATGTCTCGATCGGGACAGTATCATGTACTCCGTACTATGTGCTTATTAGCTAGCTAGCGCGACGCGGAGAGGTGCAGCATATATAGTGCTCTCTCTGCTTTAATTTGCATCGCTTTTTTTTCTTTTTTTGGCTTTATTTGCTTGCTGATCCATCATCATATCATCACTCTCGGATGATATATATATGATATAATAGAGACCTCACTCGTGTGCCATGCCATGCATGCAAATGCAATGCATTGTCCCTTCTCCTCTTTATATTATACTTCTTCTGTTCCAAATTATATCGATCGCGTTTAACTTTTTTACATCTGTTTTACTATATATATATATATATCTAGATATAATAATATATCTAAATACATAGTAATAAAATTAATAAACCAAAAAAAAAGATCAAAGTGTCTTATAATTTGGAATAGAGAGAGTACTAATCATAGTGATGGCACGTCTATCACTGTTGTTTCTACCAACGGTGATAAGACATTATCACTATCGAATCAAGGCTACAATCGGCCACACTATGTGAAAAAAGCTTAAATTCGCATGTCATGTATAAGAACTATTAAACATGCGTCTGTAATAAGAATTAACACAGACGTCTGTTGAATCACAAGCGTCTGTAATAAGAGTCTCAATAAACACACGTCTCTGATTATCAATAACACAGACGCGCATTGCACAGGCGAAAATTACAGACGTTTGTTTGGTGTACACGTCTGCAATATTCTTATCTCAGACGTGCGTTTAAAGAGGTGTCTGTCCTATTGTTTTGGAGCTGTGGGCCTCTAGCCGAATTGGGCCTGTTTGAGTTGGGCCTAGTGTCCGGTTGATATTCTTTTATACTAGACATCTCATAATAGGAACAGTCCCAAAACCTTCTTTTAGTCTCTAGTAATTATATAAAGAAAAAGGTCTACATAATCCCCCAAACTATCTAAGGTGGAATACTTCATCCCCCAAATATAAAAACGGATATTCTACCCCTGAACTTTCAAAACCGATCAAATAACCCCTAAAGTGGTTTTAGAGGATGATTTTGTCTTTTTCTTTTTTATTTATTTCCGCTGAATCTTTGAAAAAACATAATAAATCACAGAAAAATCATAAAATGAAAAATTCAATTTTGTTGGACTTATGATGAGTAGATCTACAGTATATTTGACTGGCTACAATCTCAGCCTTTGAAGAATCGATGACTCTTGCTGACGGAGTGGCCCACATTTTTACAGACTTTAAAGGATCGATGCAAAGTTTTCAAACTGTTCAACCAAAATTTCGGGTACTGTTCATCCGAAAATCTGACAACAGCTGTGCATCTGAACATGCAAAACATGCAGCATCTTATTAAAATTTATGAACTTTCAAATGTCCAATTACAAATACATGTCCAAACTGTAAAAATTACATGTGCAAAGCTTTAAACTCTGAACTTTAAACTGTAACATTATAAAATTTATAGTTTTAGTACAAAGCTTTAAACTTCGATTTTATAAATGTTTTGTCTTTAGGTTCAAAACTTTACACTCTAAAATCAAAACATAACAAACTTTGTACTCTATGTTAAGAATCTTTAAACAACATTACAAGAAATATTACTAAGGCTTCAAAACTTTACATTAAAGAAATTATCAAACTTTGAACAATCACATCCAAAAATATATACCTACTGCTAATTTCAAATTTGTCGCTTACAATTGTTAATAGTATTTAAACTACTTCTATACTTATAGTTCTATAAACTTTAAACTATCACATTATAAACTTTGTAGTAATAGAATTGGAACTTTTACACCTAATTTTAAAACCTTTATACGTACTATCTCATTTTAAACTTTTTAGTGACATGCTATGAACTTTATACACTCTTGAACTAAAATCTTTTTGTTATATTGCATGCTTTTATTTGTAAGGAAAACCTTATATCTTTTGGCTACTGGTCGTGTTTTGCAGGGCCTTGACTTGAACACAACGGTTATCCGCTTGGGCGAGATTAGAGAGAGGATCTCCAAATTCATTCTGGAGTGGATCATCCACCCAGATGGTCCGTTTCATGACCCTGCTGGTGGCCTCATGAACAATAGTTATATTGATGATCACAACAACAATAGTTATATTGATGATCTGTGATGCTATTGTAAGGGTGCATTTGTCCTAGCTAGCTGCTCCTATGCATATATGCATAATTGTGTACTGTTAATTGTGTAAACAACTAAAAATTTGAACTTTGTGTTGACATATTTGAAAATTTGAACTTAATTTAGTTGATCTGTGTTGTGTTGATGTATTATGGGCGAGTTTGGATTATATGCGAACAGTACTTTTTTTTTGGTGATTATCAGCTTTGTACAGACGTGTGTTATTAACACGCGTCAGTAATAAATATTGTACACAGACGGGCGTTATATTACCACAGACACTTGTCAGTACAGCGTGTCTCTAACAAATTCCAATTACAGACGCTTACATGCACGTCTGTAATAAATCCTTATTACAGACGTAGTATTGCAGACGCTCCTTGGAGCGTCTGTGAAATACCTGAACACACGTCTGTAATAAGCTTTTTTCACATAGTGACGTTCATAAAAAAACAAATAATTTTCATGGCAGTATACCAACTACCATCACATAAACTATTTTTTCACCTAAGGCTGTGTTTGAATGTTGATATTGGAGCCCAAGCATTGGAAATGGAACCAAGTTTCCTCAATGCTATTGTTTGGATGCACACGGAATTAAGATCTGGTATTAGAGGCTCAATTCCTTGGTATTGAAGGATAACTATAAGAGGTCTATCCCAATATAGAGCCTGACCTCTTCGTATTGAGTGGAATTGGAGGATCTACTTCCTCCTCAAGTTCGGCGGGCAGCCGCGACCCCGACGAGGCGGGCAGCGCGAGGAGGTGGTAACGCGACCCTCACCTTCATGCAAGCTCTTGCCACGTGCCCAAGCTCCCTCTCCACCTCGCCTTTGCCACTCGCATTGCTCCCTTGCTCTGTCACTGCCATGTCCTACTACTCCACCCCTTCGCGACCCAAGCCAAGAACCTCAGCACCATCTATCGCCATCACCTACCATACATGCTGAGTCCCTTCCCCGACTCCCTCCGTTGCACCCAGTAAAGTTTACCATCCGTCACATCGAATATTTGGACACATGCATGGAATACTAAATATAGACTATTTACGAAACTAAAAACACAACTAGAGAGTAATTTGCGAGACGAATCTTTTGAGCCTAATTAGTCCATGATTGGACACTAATTGTCAAATAAAATGAAAATGCTACAATACCTATTAAACTTTAACAACTCCAACCAAACATAGTTATACCCTGCAGCGGGTGCGTGAGCACGCCCTAGTACTCCGCCGCCGCCTCTCGTTGCTGCAGCTCCCAAGCCTTCTTCTTTGCATCTAGCACATCCAACCTTTATTCCTCTAACCGATTCCAAATAGCAATTTACTTTGCATCCAAACATGATTTGGTACTGTATTGCCAAGTGACTGGATTTCTACTAGCAGTTTCATCTACATCCAAACATGTGATTTCAAAGCCAGGTTGATTTGGCATTATTGGTACGTACCCAGTTCAATGGTAGTCATCCAATATTTACATCCAAACATACGCTTTTGGTTTTGTTACACCTTCAAGAGAAAGAGAAAAAAAGTAATTTCATGAAGGTGTGCTTGGTTTTGTGTGATTGTGCACCTCTAAGGGTGGCGGCGGCAGCTAGCAAGGGTGACAACGGTTATCCAAGTCACCGCTCTGTTTGGTTTATTAAATTAAATTCATGCATGCTTGTGTTTAAAGTCTAACAAAATGTAGCTCATCATACATACATATATATGTATATACAGTAGGAGATATACATGAACTGTAATTTTCTACAAGAAGACACGTGTGGGCCCCTTTGGTGACGCGATGTGACCCGGGCGGGCCGGGCCGTGCCGGGCATCAACGATGACGTCAGGTATAAGTCTGAAAAGGAGGCCATCATCGATCAATGACAATTCACAAGTTGGGGAGTGAGACACAGACAGGCACATGCCGATTGCGATTGGGTCCTCTTTTTTGCACAAGCAGAAACAACCAATTGAGTGACGATGTGAAACTTCCCACTAGTAGAGTTTTTTTTTTTTTTTGAGGTGTGGTGAGTGCCCACCAGAGATTCCCACTCACTCCAGCTCCATCATCAGCTGCAGCTGGGCCATTCGATGCATCCATCTCATGAGCAAAGAAGGAGAGGAGAATCCAAGTTGCGTCGCAAGCTGCACAACACAATCATGAGCAAGTAATTGATAGGTAGACCAGGTAGTAGTGACCCAACCTAACTAAGAACATGCACATAGTATATGATATATTTGCATGGGTGTATTTTTAATACTTCCAGGAGTAATTACTCTTGTGGTCAATAAATCACGTTTTGTATATGTATATATTTATTTATCAGTTTGAGTATACAGATATACTCATATTAAGATATTCTAGATCTTTACTACGTAATTTTTTTTCAAAAGAGTACATATTTTTTAATATATTATTTAATACTATAACAGTAGCATATAAAATAAGTATAACTATATACTATAAATATACTTGCATCCTTGACATACGTACTACCCACCATCGGTCTAGTATAATATATACTCCGTGTACATACACTTCGTCTCTGACCACATATGCCCACTGGGAGTAAGAAATATATTCCCATATGTGCACTATATATAAACATATATTTGTGTGATTGTATAAATATATAGATGCAAGCTACTAGTGTTTGTTCCTTTCCTTTTCATGGCCAGAACCAGAAGGAAGAAGAGGATTGCATGATAGGTAGCTAGGAAGAATTTCATGTGTGCTGCTTGCTGAGCCGGGGCGAGGAATCTCAATAAACAAATTGTAATGTGGTGTGATGCGATGAAGAATTAATTGGAGGACAGGAGCGATATTCCAATTTCCAAGCGACCATGCATGCAACTAATTCCACCCCACACCTTTCTCTTTCTGTTAACTCATTACTGGACTACATGCTATGCTTTACATGAACTGATTATATATCAAGTCATATCTAATGGCCTTTACATACAGACAGAATGTGTTGCAGATTAAAACGATCCATCCAAGCAGGAAAGGATGGATGGATGATGTGCATTTCAGGATTAATTCAGGCTACCTAGCTGGTGGCTCACAATGCAAGCAAGAATATTCCTGACTGATTCCATGCATGTGTGTACCTACTAGACTAGATAGCCTGGTTGAGATCGATGCATTGCATGGGATATATAGGATGCAAAACCAGCCATTCATAGTTCTGGTTATTGCTTTGGCCTTGTTTAGTTCTCCAAAAATTTTGCAAAATTTTTCAGATTCCCCGTCACATCGAATCTTTAGACGTATGCATGAAGTATTAAATATAGATAAAAATAAAAACTAATTGCACAGTTTGGTCGGAATTGACGAGACGAATCTTTTGAGCCTAGTTAGTCCATGATTGGACAATATTTGTCAAATACAAACGAAATTGCTACAGTGCTCATTTTGCCAAAAATTTTGGAACTAAACAAGGCCTTTATTTACTTAAGTTAAACTATCATTATTCTCCTATAAATAAATTAATAAATATTCTTCTCTTTCTTTCTGAGTCGTCGTCGTTGTGAGAATGAGATGCAGGGTTATTCTTTGTTGACAATCGATTTTTTTAATTCTGAATTCTTTCGTTGGACGACACACCGGCCAGCAGAGACTTTTTACCGTGGTGGAATAATAAAATAAAATTGCATGCTTGCATGAAGACTCACCAATGCAAAAGAATGAAATGTGAAGAATGAGTGCCCGGCCCCCTCTCTTGATATTATTATATTATTATTATGAGCTATTACAGTGCAATGAAAGCTGCTAAGGTCTTGTTTAGTTCACCCTAAACATAAAAAACTTTTCAAGATTTCTCATCACATGGAATCTTGCGGCACATATATGGAGCATTAAATATAGATGAAAACAAAAACTAATTACACAGTTTGCCTGTAAATTGTGAGATGGATCTTTTAAGCCTAGTTACTCCATGATTGAACAATATTTGTCAAATAAAAACGAAAGTGATACAGTGTCAAAATCCAAAAATAAGCCTAAGTCGTCGTCCGTATACTTGTGGCCTACCATGCTGTACTTTTTTTTTAACATATATCGATCACGGATCGATCTGGTCATATTCAGCAAGCCCATTGTGACATGCATGTAGGACTAGCTAGGAGTATGCTATCTTGGCCAACAAAATGATGATTGTCTTGGCCTCCCTTACATGCAAATTAGTAAACTTAATTTATGTCTGACCACTTTTAATTTCCAACATGCCTGTATCTATCAGAGTCAGTAGTGCTAGCTACAGCCAACTGATTGGTACATATAAACCTTTTTTCTTTCTTTCCTCAACTTTGCTCATTGCTGCCACTCACTCAGTGGCCGGTTTTACTGGTATACTCTTTCTGTTCTAAAAATAATTGTTATTTTGCATTTTCGTGTCATAGGTTTAACTAAATTTATATAAAAAATACGTGTAATTAATATTTGTATCTTCAAATAAATTTGTTAAAAAAATAAATTTCATGAATTTTCTGATGATACTAATTATGCATCATAATTATTAATTTTTTTTAATATATATTTAATCAAAATTGTTTATCAGAAACTGCAAACGATAATTATTTTTGAGACGAATGGAGTACGTCTAAATGAGCTAGCCTAGTTTATCCTGCAGTTTGTGATATGTTTCTCTCTCTCTCTCCCTCCAGCCCAAAATGTATTATGCTTTTTTTTGACAGAGGTAATATAGAAAACCAATACTGACAGTGGCAGCAGAAAAACAAAAGAAAGACAGAACAAAAACGCAGGCACACATTGGAATACCCAAACTCCCAGACTAGAAGAAGCTGTAAAGCAAGCTACAGAAGACAGGCCTCCTCCAAATCCTTTTTTGTATTGCTTCCAGTTCCAGAAGTCCTCCAACCAGCACTTCATATTCCGCATTAGCTCTTCCATAATTTTTGACATCTTCCGCCTTCAAACAACTTTCCATTTCTGTAGATAAGTGAACATTTTCTTTAAGATTTTATTAGAGCACTTCTTCTCTATATCCCCATTTTGTTTCTGATGTTCCATACACAATAGCACAAATGAAATTTTTGACATTATAATCTCGATCTAGTTATCTGTAACCATGAATAAAAAACCTGCAAATTGTGTGGTATTCTGTCCCACCGAGAACTTCTTTAAAGTAAGACCAAACATTTGTAGCCATGATGCACCCAAAAATGGTATGGTCTTCAGTTTCACATTGCCCACATAGACATCAATTTCTATATTCCCCTTCCAACTTTTTTTTGAACATAAAAACTTTAATTTTCATTTGAATTTTATTTTCCACAGTTTGTTCATTCTTTTATTAATAATTAATAACCCCCTAAAAGATAACCTCCGATCCTGTACATGGATTTAGTTGTGTACTGCCCTGATTTCTCTAAAAGCCACGTAAAAGTGTCTTCCCCTTCCATGATAACTATGTTATCTAAAACCTCCATCGATCAACCTCTCCCAAAATATTCATTTCTCTTGGCCACATTTTTAATATATATATATATATAACTAAATAATGTCTAATGATATACTCCCTCTATACTCATAAAGGAAGTCGTTTTGGACAAGGTTTGAATCAAACATTGGGAATATAAGTCATAAATAACTTTTAAGTTGTTGAGTTTAGAAATGTAAAAACCATATGAATAGATTTATCTTGGAAAATATTTTCATAAAAATATGCATATACCACTTTTTGATAAATATTTTTATAAAAACAAGGAGTCAAAGTTAGGTTTTGGGGACCGCGTCGCTGTCTTCCTTTGTGAGTACGGAGGGAGTATGTGATTATGAGTGTGTTGTTGTACACAAATCTATCCATAGAACATACATAAGTAAGGACTGATGGAGGTTTCATGTCCTTGTTTCTAGGACTGTTTCTTCTCGAATACGCAGAAGGTTTACATATTATTATAATTAAGAAGAAAAATTTAACCATACAACGACACGTTTTTTATGAGCGCCCTAGGTGGTCTTATAGCTATGACTGGACATATCTAGCTATCATATTTGTTTCAAACCTTGATATTACATAATGGTATATAACTGAACTAAGATAAGCAAGGCCGCATGTTTAAGGGTTGATCACGCCATACAATTGTAAGGACTTTGTGGGATTATATTTTAAAAAGATATATACCTTAAAGTTACAACTATATAATAAATATATACGCATACACTTCGCCTGACCACTTGACGTACGTGCCTACTATATATGAACTGGATGGCTTTTTATCAATATGCATGCATGCATGTATCTAGTGCGTGGTGCTGGTATGATTGCTGCTAATGACGCACGCTAGCTTCGGTTGCTCTCCATCTTTCTCTGTTTCTTTCTTTCGTTTCTTTCTTTCTTGAGAGAGAGAGAGAGAGAGAGAAACACGCTGTAGGGCAGGCAGCAGATAATGATAGCGATGCCGATTAACACTAGTAGTAAAAACTAAACAAACTCGGTGTGGGTGTTGATCGAGCTCCAGTGAAAGGGTGCGGCGTGACCTAGCTATAGCTGGTTTGGTCAATTAAGGTCTTGTTTAGATGCCTTCAAAGTTTACAGTATTTTTTATCACATTAAATCTTTGGACGCATGCGTGAAACATTAAATATAGATAAAAAAATGACTAGTTGTACAATTTGCGAGACGAATATTTAGAACTCAGTTAGTCTATGGTTGGACAATAATTGTCAAATACAAACGAAAATGCTATAATATCAAACTTTATCCCTAAAAATTTCACATCTCACTTCCAAAAAAATTAAAATATTTTTAAATCTAACTAATTAAGTCTATACAAAATATAAACAATAATTGTACCTCTAAATAAATTTATAAAAAACATTTTATGACCAATTTAATAATTTATACATATCATACATATTAGTATTTTATATGTTTAATTAAATTCAAGAAAGTTTGATTACTCAAGAAAACAAGATGTGTATTTTTTGGATGGAGGGAGAGTATATATATAATATAATTGATTGATGGTGCTCCTAAGTAATAAAAAGATCGATCATTGGGGGGGTCAGCATCTGTGGATAGGGACGGGGCATGACGGCTCAATCCTGCAGTCCCTATCATCTGGTGGAATTAGCAAGTCGTTTCAGTGGCATTTCTGGTTCTACCATATTGATGATACATACATTTGTCTGCTTCCAAAGTGTACTACATTATTGCTGCGTTTCTTGGAGATTTGCACTGATGTAATTGTTTTTATATATATTTTGTTCCAGAATCAAGAATCATCTATGCAAGCAGCACTGCTTGCTGGATAAACTTGTGTGATTTATATGTGTTCATTATCTGCAGATAGCAAACATGTGCATAACGAGGAGAAATATAAATCATGCAAACAGTCACTTAGCTTGCTATAAGATTTTGAAAACATACTTCTTTTTTTAGCACAAAAAAGTAAAGTACCTGATGGACTGCACAACAGGTTCCCAATTAGCTAGCCAAAGAAGAAAGAAAGAAAGAAAGAAAGAAGGAAGGCATACAGAATGGAGTAGACGATTTGAGTTTATATAATATGTTAATGTATGTAGCACAGTTTGTTTGGCTAAAAAATCGTGGTAGAAAATATTATCTGCTGATTTATCGTGAGAGAAAAATAAAAGGCAGACGGCGGGACCGGGAATGGATGTGTTTGATGGCGTGGGCATGTGTCGAATGGTGGGTGATATATGATTGGAGATGGAGTAGCCTGCAAATGCAAAGATGCATGGATCCGGTGATTTGGTAAAAGACAAATGGGCGCTGTTGTTAGCAACATGATATTGTTGTCCTAAATGGAACATTTACGGTTCAGTTGCTGCTGCCTGCTGGTGGTGGTGAACATTTACGGTTCAGTTTACTGTCCCACAGGAAATGAAGGCATATGCAGTGAGTTGCTAGTAGTAGTAACAAGTTAATTTCCTTTCATCTATGATCTGTTTGTTAGCTAGGAACGAGTTGGGGGGGGGGGGGGGGGGGGGGGTTAACTGAAGCTGAAGGAAGGAGTCGGAATAAAAACAAGAGATTTTTACTGGCTGGCTCGAGGAGATGGAGGCAAACTGGTGGTGAGTGGTGACTGATGAAAGATGAATTGGTGGAGTGGTGGTGGTGGTGGGGACACTCGTAGTCGGCCTTGGCATGGTGTGCATCGGCGGAGCGAGAGGTGCAGTGCAGCTGCGTCTGCGTCTGCCTCTGCCTCTGCGTGCGGCCGTCCACACCACACCACCCACCAAGCGAGGCAGAGGAGCAAAGGCAAGGGAGGAAGGAAGGAAGGAGACAGACATGGGACAGCAGCCTTTGCCTTTGCCTTTGCCTTTGCTAGCAGTGTGCAGTTCGTGGTAGAGTTACTGTTGGTGGGGGTCCGCGACGGCGATGTCCGGGGCCCACCACGCTTTTGTCCCATTCTCTCCTCTCCCTTTTTGTCCTTTCCCCGTTTGTTGGTTTCGTCTTCCTCCTGCCGTCCTGCGTGCGCTGATGCTGCTGCGGCTGGCTATAAAGCGGGTGGCCATAAACCCCCACGGCCCAGCCGGCGGCCTCCATCACGAGCGTACTCCTAGTGTGGGGGTGTGGGGTGCGTTGCGTTGCGTGCGATCGTCAGTGGCAGTGGCAGGCATATGCATGTTACTGTACCACCACCACCCACCCACCAGGGAAGTGCGCCTCCGCCTCCGCCTCTGCGAGCTGCTCGATCAGTCGACGAGAGGAGGTAAAAACACAGACCAACGCCGCCAACCAAAACCAACCCTCCCGCTGCTGCTGCTGCTGCTCCTCCTCTAACAAACGAGACCGCCGCCACAGCCAGCACCACAACCACCACCACCACCACAGGACAGGACAAACAACCTCACGCGGTGAACTCTCACCTCACCTCAACATACTACTCTACTACAGCTAAGATCTCACTGCTGCCGACTCCCCTCTCCCCTCCCCTAGACACAGACACAGACACAGCCAGCCAGCCAGCCAAACCGCTCACCGCACACGCCGAATTGAAGCACCCAGCCAGCCACCATGTACGCCGACGCCGGGTTCGGCTTCGCCGCCGCCTACTCCCCCGCCCTCGCTTCCTCGCAGCCCCAGCCACCGCCGCCCTTCGACTACGCCTTCTCCTCCGCGCCCGTGCCAGCGCTAACCATGCCCGCCATGGACCACGACGCCTTCGCCGCCGCCTCCGCCCACCTGGTGAGCAACTACTCCCTGCCTCTTTCTTGATTGCAATCTCGATCGCTTCATGCACCCAAAACTGCTGCTGTTTTCTTTCTTGCTCCATCAGTCCCCGCCTTTCCTGCTTCCCCCCCCACAGATAAACTAGGGTTCTCTTGCTCTGTTTCGTGGAATTATTACTAGGGATCTCTCTGCTGTTTCCAGGAATTCCCAAATAACAGCAGATTAACAAATTTCTCCTCGTCTCTGGATGCACAAATTGCTACCTGTTTTTGCGCCGCCGCCGTCTCCCCACAATCGGAAAGAAAAAAAAAATGTGGCTTTCCTTTCTTTTTTGCCCCCACTCCCCACTCTGCTTGATACTCATCATGTACTATATATAATTATATGCATGTGCTTACTTGGTAAGGGTAATAATACTATATAAGAAACAACTTAACAACCCTTTGTTAGTTGGATTCTCTCTTCGATCCATGGCTTTATTTGCAATAGCAGCTTCAGCCATCCTTTCTTTTTTCTTTTCTTTTTTATTCACAAATTAAGCATGACTTGTCTTCTGCATGATCACCTGATGGAAAGCCTTCTTCCCAAATAAATTAAACAATCTTCCATTTCTTGTGTAAATAGAAAAGCAAGTGGTCAATTACAACACTGCTAGCTATAATATTTGTTGCTGCCTTTCTGGTTCTGAATTTTCGTATGCTTTTGCTTCCAAAAAAATTGCTAAACGAAAGATCCCATGCAAGTATATGACGCCTGTGGTTTAGTTATTTATCTTTTTATTTATTTCTTCCTTCTATAAAACTAATAGATTATTTCTGAATAAGAATCACTCGTGTTGGCTGCAACTTTTTCGGGGTGCTTTCTGTTTTGAATCTTCTCCTTCTGACCTTCACATCTTCCAAGTCACACAAAGGCCACACGGTTTCAGATATTTAGTGTCCCCTCTTCTATAAGAGGGGCCGAATTGTAGTGTCCCCTCTTCTATAAGAGGGGCCGAATTGGTTCAGCATTCACTTCAGTTTTTGCCCTGGATTTCAATTTTTTTTCTTTACTGCTAATATGGCCGACCACACTAGTATATGCTCCCAGAGCACGATGGGGACTTTTAATTACAGTAGTTGATTGCCATGTGCGTCAGCCGATACTTGCTAATACTATATCTCTCTTCTACACGTCCTACTCCTACCCCTCAAAGAACTTGTCTATCACTGCAACTTCACACAGCAGGTCAATACAGACAAGACAAAACCAAACTAAACAAAGCATTGGCAATGGTGATCTACCACAAAATATTTTATTATTACCAGATACTAGCATCTTAGCAAGATTATTTCATTCTCTGTTCATCCTACTAACATTTTATTTAGACATATCGTCCTTTCCAACTCATCGGATTTCATTCATATACCGCTATGCTTCTAATTACTATGGTGTTTATCATCTTCTAGCCCATTGGAAATTGTTCTCATCTCTGTTTTGTTACTGGACAGGGGAGCTTGGTACAGCCATCCATGGTATCAGAATATGACCTCGGAGGAGAAGGGGACCTGTTCAAAGCTCCAGAAGCCATCATCGAGGAACCGCTGCTCAGCCTTGATCCTGTCGCAGCTGCGTTTTCAATGATGACTGGCAATGAAAGTGCCATGGATCAAACTATCAAGGATGCAGGCATCGGCACCATCCCAAATGACCCTCTCCTGAGTGAAGTGTTATATGAGTGCGAGAAGGAACTCATGGAGAAGTCTGCAATCGAAGAGACAATTTCTGAACTTATGGATGTTAAGATTCCTATGCTGCAAGTTGAAGAAATCCCAAGCCAAGCTGAACAAGTTCTTATACAGACCCAACTCCCGGCCATGGAGAAAGAGAAGCAATCCATTCCTGAATGCTCGCTCCAGAAAAGTGTTAGTTCTGGATGCCTCAACTCAGCAGATTGGATGAATGGACCTGTCAGGCCAAACTTTCTAGATTTCCAAGGGCTGGACTTTGAGGCAGCATTTGGGATGAGGAGAGCTTACAGTGAAGGAGACATTCAGGTTTGATAAGCATCTCCTTTTCTCCTGTACTATTTTATATTCTAACAAGGAAGTAGTTATCCTCGTTATGAGGAAAAGAACGCACTTACAGCATAAAAGTCTTTTCTGTAACACAGCTGTTGAGAAAAGAATCGTTGAGAAGCAAACCAAAACCAAAAAGCATTGCCTTTTCCATTGCCCTGGCCATGCTTACAGCAATGCTTTGCTCAAAGTCCGTCCAAGCTATGACACCCATCTGGCATGTTACTATATCTGCCCAAAGCAACCTTTTTTTAGTTTTTTTTTCTAGGTCATTACTTTAGCTGTCCAAGCTTTCCTGTTCTGCACAGTATTCTGTTTTCTTTCAACCTACTTTTGTGTGCAAGATATTGGTACGGTTCCATCACCTCAGTACATGTGTTGTCGCGATTCTGTGTTGAAGGAATGTGCAGATAGAACATCTATATCTGGTAGATGCTTGTGCAGCAGCAATTTGCTAGGCACTTAACATTTCCATTTTTGACAGAACCTTGGAGCCAACACGCCTCGACCAGCGGCGCACGCAGCAAATGCTCAAACGTCTTGTGAGAGGCTTGTAACCATCAGTGACCTCAAGACTGAAGAAAGGAAGCAAAAGCTTTCCAGGTATAGGAAGAAGAAGATCAAGCGGAATTTTGGCAGGAAGATCAAGGTATTCTTCTCAGCCACTGTAAAAATCCAGCTTCTAGGCTTTAGCCTGATGAGTGCACGGCCCAGATGGTAACAGATAGAACATTTTCCTTTGCAGTATGCTTGCAGGAAGGCTCTAGCAGACAGCCAGCCAAGAGTGCGAGGGAGGTTTGCCAAGATCGAAGAATGCGACCTGCTGAAACCAAGCGTTTAGATGGTGGCAAAAACATGAAAGGAATCCAGTCGAGAGCGAGCTTCATGGAGCTTTGGCTTCTAGAAGCTTCTAGGCGCTCCGCCTTCTGCGATGGAGGTGGAGAGGCACCGCGTAGCCCGTCGGAATTCATTTAGCTGTTCAATTGACCTCTTCTGTTTCACTCGGGCTGCGTTCTATTCTATTTCCCCTGTGTAATAATATCCGGTCCTTTGGTGCAAGGGAGTGAAGAGCTGAAAGTGGTAGTCTAGCCCCTGTACAAAGGCATGGCAATAAAACTCAGCTCCCCTCTTGCTTGGCATGTTATTATATATCTCATCTGAATCTGGCTCTTAGCATTGCACTCCTCGAGCTAGCCATGAACATCCAGGCTAGAAGACACTGAATATTGCTCGCATACCCAGGGGTGGTGAAAGGAACGGAGATTCCAACCACCAAGGAAAGGGAAAACCGACTTGGGTACGACAAATGAATATGGTTTCGATGCTCATGATGGTATTCTGTCCATCAAAGTCTCACCAGAAATAATGTCTAATCCCATAGCTCCAGAATAATAATATTATGTACCCTCACCCCAAAACAAGAGCAGAAAGCCCGTAAGCTACCATGATGGTAGTGATTTGTAGAATAGATCCAAAGTCTCACCACATGTCTAATCCCATAGCTCCATAATAATATCTACCCTTTCACCCAAAAACAAGAGCAAAAATAGAAGTGAGCCATCATGGTGGCTGGGATTTGTATAATAGATTCACAAATAATGTCTAATCCCATAACTCTGTTGTCAAAAAATCCCATAACTCCAGAATAATATCTACCCTCCCACCCAAAAACAAGAGCAAAAACAGACGGTGGGCCATCATCATGGTAGGGATATGTAGAAATAATTCCAAAGAAACATCTACATCGCCATCTTGGATTACATGACTCCAGTGAAGGTGATATATAGTTTGATTTGAACATCACGACTACTCAGTGCACGCTCTATATTTCACGGTATATTCCTTTCCTCACCTTCCTTGTGCCTTACTGCACCAGAAGGTCACAATCACAATCCAACCAAAAAGTGACGGTAGCGACTTTATTACATCCTGCCTTGGTCTGTCAGGCAATTATGTGAAAATTGAGCAAAAAAGAGCAAAAAAAAAAAGACTCGCCGGTTAATTCACCCCATAGATCCACTTCTCCTCATTGCTGGTATAAGAGACCAGCTCCTTGGGTTCAAACCATAAAGCGATCTCATCCTTTGCTGTCTCCGGGCCATCACTTCCATGAATGATGTTTCTAGTGTTCACAACACGTGGTAGCATGTGAATACAAAGGAATCCAAACTTGTGCTTGCATGATGCTATCAAAGAAATGCAAAACTAAAGAGTACATTTAAAAGAAAATGAAAGCATACCTTCCAACAACAACGGCAAGATCACCCCTGATGGTTCCTGGTTCAGATTTCTGTGGGTCTGTGGCACCAATTAGTTTTCTCCCATACTTGATGACACCCTCTCCTTCCCAAACCTACAGACATTGTACCACCAACTTATGCACAATTCACCTTTTGTCAATGTAAGCACAATTTCTGTAGGGAAATGACGGATGTTACCATTGCAAGTACAGGGCCAGAGCTGAGAAAGTCACACAACCCGTTGAAGAAAGGCCTTTCCTTGAGATCATGGTAGTGCTTCTGAGCGAATTCTTTGGATGGAACAATCAGCTTGATGGCAACAAGCTTGTAGCCTTTTCTCTCAAATCGGTTCACAATCTCAGAAATCTGAAACGTTTTTTTTTTCGCGCGGGGGGGGGGGGGGAGAGAGAGAGAGAGAGAGAGAGATAAAATCAGTCCTATTAATGCCATCACAAATGTACAGGAACAAGACTAAACAGAGAAAATGTGTGATGGGCTGAATAACTGAAATGATTCACATGTCAGCCTGCATGTATTTTGTTTGGTGTGTTAAACCAAGCAATGTATTGCACTAGAGAACCCACTTTTGATACCAGTGAAATCAGGAGAAAGGCCCAGCCCTTTAGGAATAGGAAGAGCTAAATAGATAGGGACATATTTCTCTTTACATAATATGTATGCAGGCTTTTGTCCTATGTATCCACATGGTTTTAGTTGCTAATGAGGATCTTGAGGTGACGCGTGTTGAAAGCAGCAGTGTGTTGATTTACATATATATAGCCAAGAAAAGAACAGAAAAACAGAGTATACAGAACATGCAGAGTACACTCCCTATAGCCAAGAAAAGAACAGAAAAGAGCACAAGGCCTCAAAATTGTAAAATAAAAAAAAAATTTATGTGTACCTACCTATTGTGGCAGCACACCTGCATGAGGCAAATCCTGGAGGCCTTCGAAGGGGCCTCGGGTTTGGCCACAAACGTCGACAAGTGCAGTATCACGCCGATCCGCTGCGATGACGCCATGATCGCGGACATTCTTCAGGTGTTCCCTTGTCGTGTCAAACCTTTCCCGATCCCCTACCTGGGCGCGCCCCTCTCAACCTCCAGGCTGAGCCGCGAACACGAGCAGCTCATCCTCGACAAGGTTGCCGCCAGGATCCCCACCTGGAAGGGCAACCTAATGACTCCCATGGGTCGGGCCACTCTGGCTAAGTCTACCCTTTCGGCCATCCCGGTTCACACTTCTATCTGCTGTGCTCTTTCGCTTGGGCCATCAAGGAAATCGACAGACAACGCCAGGCCTTCATCTGGGCCGGGGCGAACACGGTCTCGGGAGGGAAGTGCAAGGTCGCGTGGTCGGCAGTCTGTATGCCCAAGGATTTGGGGGGGCTCGGCTTGCCCGACCTCTCCCCCCTCGGCGTGGCGTTGCGCCTGCGTTGGGAATGGTTACGGCGCTCCGACCCTTCTGCGCCCTGGGCGGAATTGCCGTTCAAGCTGGACGCAGTTTCTGAGGCCATGTTTTCGGCGTCCGTGTGGGTGGTCATCGGTGATGGAACTCGTGCTCGGTTCTGGACAGACAACTGGCTACCGAACGGCCCTATCTGTCTTCAAGCCCCAGCCCTCTTCCGTGCTGTCGGCTCGCGCCGGAGGGGGCGTTCGGTCCGTGACGCGTTACTGAACGGCCGTTGGAGGTGCGACATCACCGGCGCGCGCACCATGGCCGTCATCTCTGAGTTCGCCGCCGTTTGTGAGGTCTGTCTGTCCGTCGTGCTCCACCCAGGCGTGCCCGACCAGTTCATTTGGAAGTGGACAGCAGATGGGGTATACTCCGCGGCCTCGGCGTACCGCGCCTTCTTCTTTGGATCCACGGAGCTTGCTGGTGCCCGGGAGGTCTGGGTTGCGCCAGCCCCCCCCCCCCCCCAAGGTCAGGTTCTTCTTTTGGTTGGCGCTTCGCGGCAGGCTCTGGACGGCAGCGAGGAGGATGCGCCACGGTCTCCCGTCCAACGCGGACTGCGCCCTGTGCGGCCAAGCTGAGGAGACGGTCGATCACCTGCTCTCCTCCTGCGTCTTCACCAGAGAAGTTTGGTTCTGCATCCTTCAGAGAGCTAACATGCAGCAGCTTGCGCCCGGCCCAGCCGCGCGTGTCAGTCTCTGGTGGCTCCAGGCAAGGCCGTCGGTGCCCACGGCCAGGGGCGAAGCCACGTTGGCTTTCCCTGGTGCACGTGCACCATGGTAAAATAATAGTTTGTTAATACCTGCCTTAAATTTTCCATGTATTTTCTTTCAAATTTTATACATTCCTTTATGTTTGTAGAGTGTGCACCAGGGTTAGTTTTGAGGTGGCTTCGCCCCTGCCCACGGCTCTTCGGCGTGGCTTTGACGGCATGGTTTTGCTGGTGTCTTGGGAACTTTGGAAGGAACGAAACCGCAGAACCTTCGACGGAATTCACGAATCGACCTCCCAGGTGCTGCTTCGAATTCGGAACGAGGCCGAGGCCTGCATCTTGGCCGGCTACAGCAAGCTCGCGCCGCTTTTCGCGGTGCTCGCGTAGCGGACACCTCGCGTTCTTCTTCTGTAGCGCCATTTAGTTTGTGCTTAGTTTTTTCCTACAGCTGCACCGTTCAAGCCGGTGATTTGTGTTTGTGTGACCTGTTGTAACCCGGTGCATCTCGCTCACGGTTACCCCAGGAGTGTTCTTGAACTTTTTCTCCTTAAAGCAATACGAGCCTTCGGCACGTTTTCGAAAAAAAGTATATGAAAAGCAGTATGAAGCTACTACTCCCTCCATTCCAAATTATAGGTCGTTTTGGCTTTTCTAGATGCATAGCTTTTGCTATGCACTCACTGTGTTAAACATAGGGATTAGGTTACTAGGATCCTGAATTGCATCTCAAGAAACTACAAATAATAATAATAATCATTATTATTATTATATGGCCAAGGACAGGACAGGACCAGGACAGAGCACAAGGCCTCAAAAGTTGTAAAGAAAGAAAGTGTGTACCTACCAATTGTGGCAACATACATGCATACTGGTTATTAGGATCCAGAACTGCATCTGAATAAAAGAATCTATGGTGTTATGAGAGTTGCTAGTACTGACCAGGCCTCTTTGGACGCCGTCGGGCTTGATGGCAATGAAGGTGCGCTCCATCTGGAATCACAGCAGATGAGTGTTAGTGAGCTTGAGAAAAGGGGGAAAAAACTTAAATAGATCACATGACATCACTCATCCACGGTCATGTCAACTGGAGATGGAAACGGTGGGGCATTCTGTAATTAGATGACAAATCACATGGGAGCCCACTCAATCAGTTTGAGTTGGCCTACCCTCCTGCCTGACATATAGGGGAGGCAGCATGGTGATTGGTGAAGCGGTGATTTTAGAGAGAAAAGGGGGTGGCCATTGCTCCGGTATTATTGGACCACACGGATCCGCCAGAATGCGATGGGGAAAAAAAAAGAAGAGACGAGAAGAGGAGAGAATCAGGGTAGGGTACCTCTGCAGCATGAGCCTCCTGGTCCTGGAGCATGTAAACTGCATCGGGAGAGGACAGACAGGAAATCAGTGTGCGAATGGCAACAGGGTTTAATTCATTCATTTCAACAGGCAAGCATTCTCTATGGGATCAGAGCGATGGGTGTTAGATAAGAGCGATTACTGCTAGATCAGAGTGATGGGATCGGGTGGGGTCGAATCGGAATATCGGCAGGATCGACGCGACGGGTATAGTATGTACGATACGAACCTGCAGCCGGGACTGCGGCGGCGATGGCTCCCCATCCCGACGCAGCGTGGTGGGATCCCTGCCTGTGGTAGGAGTAGTAGGCGGTGGGGAGGGCCTTCCTGCCGAAGTTGGTGAGCGTGGCGAGCGCGGCGGTGCGGCCCTCTGCACATCACATCAAAGAAAGACGGATTTTTTTTTTTAATAAAACCAATCACCACATCTCCCGTCCCGCTGAAGAGTTAGTGTAGTATACATACCGGCGGCGAGGACGGCGGCGGCGGAGGAGCGCTGAGAAGCGGAGAGGATGAGGGACCTGGCGGCCTGGAAGAGCTTCTTGGAGGCGGCGGCGCTCATGGTGTGGTGGATTTGGCGAGGCGGCGGCAAGGGGGCTGGACTTGTCGCTGATGGATGGATGGATGGATGGGCGCTGGGTGCTGCAGCTATCAGTCCCACTCCCCCAATTTAATGAGGGATGGCGTGGCCACGCGTTAGCCGCTGCGGCAGGAAAAGCACGCGATGCGATGCGATGCGATGCCATGCCCGAGTGCCCGACCGCACCCTCGTGCCCTCCCTTTCCCTCCCTCCCTCCCTCGATCGGAATCAGGAATCGCCCATCGCACATGCATTGCATGGTCATTTTCCACTGACGCACCCGTGATCGATCGGTCAGAGCCGCATTGTACGCCGACGAACAGGTTCTCCACTCTCGCATCGCATGGAATGGATGAATATGCATCCTCCGCACGGTTTCCTCCTCCCGCCATGGCGCCATGCATGCCGCCTTGTCTAGCACACTCCAGCAAAGATAAGCACACCGCAAGCAAAGCAAAGCAAAGCAAAGGAACCCAACAACTCTAAAGTACAGGGTATCATTCGTCACCTTTACAATTATTTTTAATTAAACAAATAAGAACATGGCATGCTCCTACCTCGACTTTTCACGGACGAATGCAATATTTTAAGGCAAAGGGTTTCATTTTAGTGCACAAATATTTATATCTATCAAAAGAAAAGTTTCCTTCGCACTCAACCCGAGCGGTCGTCGGCTCCGGCGATGCGTGGCTTGACCCTAACCGCCTTCATCGACCTCTTTAGGCCCTTTAGGCGGTGTGAATTAAAAACACGGTAGCATTTTCGTTTGTTTATGCTAATTATTGTTCAACTATGGACTAACTAGGCTCAAAAGATTCGTCTCGTCAATTCCGACTAAACTGTGCAATTAGTTTTTATTTTCGTCTATATTTAATACTCCATGCATGCGTATAAAGATTTGATGTGGCGGAGAATCTTGAAATTTTTTGTATTGGGGTGGAAGTAAAGGCCTTAGTTCTCAAAACCCATGTGTTATAAATTATTCGCGTTTCTGCGGATAACGTCGAGTGCGTGTTTCACCTTATCCTCTCCCAGCAGCCTCTTCCTCCCTCCGCCGCCGTCGGTCCCCTGTCCTCCTCGGCGTCCTCGCCGGCGGCAGGATAGGTGGGCCGGCCCCCTCCCTTCATCTCCTACTCCTCTCTTCCTTCTCCTTGTAAGATCCTCTAGCCAAATAAAGCCTTGGAGAAAGATGGAGAAGAAGCCGGCCAACGAGACTTCACCGCCGTCCGTGACCCCGTCCGCGCCGCCGCCGAAGGAGCTCATCCCGCCCACGCCTACGCCGTCCACGCCATCCCCACCACCCCCCGCATCGTCGCCCCCATCGTCGACCCCGTCTCCCGCGACCACCGCTGCGTCCCCGCCAGCGCCGTCGTCCTCCACCCCGACGAGCTCCTCCGCGCCCTCCCCTTACTCCCAAGTGAAGACACCCGCTCCGTCTCCGCCTTCAGACAACCCGTCTCCACCGTCGAAGCCTGCACACTCGTTTCCATCGCGCTGGTCTCCATCTCGAGATCTAGATCTCGTCCGCCGTCCTCAACTAGCTATGGGGCCCGCGTCCTTACAAGTGGGACCCACTGCCTGTGAGATGAGACCCCGCTAGTGATGCGGTCTGCTTGCTACGCGATATGGTTCCCAACTCAGACCACATCCTTATGTGTGCATCTCCATCTTTTCTCCTTCCTAGTTTATGTTTTTATTTTTCTTTATTTATTACTTTCGTATCTCACTTGCATGGCTATAGGTCTTCATTCGAATAGAGACTCTCGGCTCTCTAGTCCCCTTCTTATTAGTGCATGCATAGTGTGTGTGGTCCTTGTTACCTTTGTTCCAATTAGACAGCTACTTCTTCGGTGTTGGATCGACGATGATGCCTCCATCTGGAATTTCGGTTCAAGCTTCTTTTACCTCCGACAACGTCAACAACATCATCTTTTGGTTGCCGGATCATGTCTTCCTCGATGGCTAACCCGATTCCCCTTCAACTATCGCATTGCGCGGTCAATCCATCTGAGTGCACGCGTCCTGGACGCCTCTGCGTATTCCCCTCGCTGGCATGCAAGTCTTCCTCGACGCCCTAGTCGACGCTGTTGTCTTTATTTCTGGTCTCAGGACCTGGTTGTATCAAGGTTTCCCTTTGAGAACCTCCTTGTATTTCGTTTGCTTTAATATATATATATATATATATATATGTTGTCAAAAAAAGTTTTCAAAAAAATTGCAAAATTTTTAAGATTCCGTGTCACATCAAATCTTGTGGCACATGCATGGAGCATAACTATAGATAAAAATAATAACTAATTACACAGTTTGTCTGTAATTTGTGAGATAAATCTTTTGAGCCTAGTTAGTCTATGATTAGACAATATTTATCAAATATAAACGAAAGTACTACAATGCTCATTTTACGAAAAATTTTGAAACTAAACAAAGTCTTAGTTCCTTCTGCTACATCTCAATTTACCCTAATAATCCTAAGCAGTTTCCCGCATGGTCGTACCACCCCACCCCTGCTGGTCCACGTCATTGCCATGTCACCTCCTAGGCTTCCTGTTTGTTCATCTCGGCATAGTTGAGTCACGTGGGGCAGTCCTCGAAAAAAATATCAACCTAAAGAATGTGAGCTAACAAACGGTAAATTGCAGAGGTGCTTTCGGAGCCAAATCGGCAGCAACGTCAAGGCAGGAAGGCCGACCAGCGCATAGCCAACATGGAGAAGACCTTTGCGAACCATTGGCGGTTCAAGAATCAAGCTTAACCCCATTAACTGAATTTTTGGGATGCACCAGGTTATATACTCGGCTTTGTCATCTTCAGCCAAATTTAGAGAAATCTCGATAATTGTGAAAATCAAGCCTTCTTGAAGCCTCAAAGGGGCACAAAAGCTCACAAAAGTGCATGGCGACCATCAAAATATGCTTCATCTCCTAACTCAAAGAGCGGCACAACCCTATACAAGTTCCTTCGATCAATTCTATTGGACCTTGGAGGTGCAGAAGGCACTTGATCAACATTTCTGACCACCTCTGGTGTCCCCAATTATGGATGAGCCACTGCTCCTCTACATTGCGACAATGACCCAGGTCGTTAGTGCCACCCTCACTCTCGAGCATGAGAAGCAAGGCCATGCCCTCAAGTGCAGCGTCGGGTTTGAAAGGACTTTGATGTCGCCTAGATGGAAATGAATAAGCCTGTTAAAAACAAACTTACAGTGAAAGTCAAAATCTAAGTGCGGCATTGCCACACCAGAGGAGCGACACTCCTGCACTACAACGCTACCGCACAACACAGAGAGCTCGGCAACAATTTATCCAGTGGTTCAACTCACCACCAAGGCTTGCCTATGTCCGCATTGTTGAGGTAGCCACTAAGGCTTGGGCTTTGAAACCCTTATCCTCATTCTCAAGTTAAGAGAGTGAATTCTTGAGATGAGCAGTTTCCACTAGATCAATAGGGTGATTACAAGCTTTCCCACGGCTTACCACGAGGACGGGAGCTCACCGGACGACGCCTAGCATTCTAGGAGGCTTTACCACCAGGAGTAAGAAATGCATAATGAATGCTTGACGTAGTCCAATAAGTGCTCACACACTCTCACAAAAGAGGGAGGTTAGAGAGGGCTCACCAATGGCTTGGGAAGGGTATAGAATGTTTGGAGTATCAACAGCAACACTAGGAGGCATGGGATGGGTATTTATAGCCACCCCACACAAACTAGTTGTTACAGTTCAAAAACTAGACATTATGACCTATAAAGGTGTGGCACGGCCATTTGTACGGTATTGCCATAGCTCTTAGAAACAGGAAAAAATCACCTTACAAAAAAGTCATAACTTTTTACTTCAAACTCTATTTTTAGAAATCTTGGACTTTCCGGAAAGCTTATTTTGAGGGCTATCCAATCTTGCAGAGAACAAACCCCAAGATCAACAAGTACAAGTGTTGTGATAATGTGTTTCTCTCATGTTAGCACTTGGGTTCAGTTATTTTAAGCACTTGAGACTTGTGTATGATTTGTATTGCATCCCCCTTATAGTATGACATACCTATACTTAAGACCAAAAGAATATAATCATTTTAACCACTTGAGTATTCAGTGTCTTCATATGTTATTTCTTCTCAATCTCACTTCATAAGGGGCTGCAATCATCTTTGCCTCATTTCTTTAAGCAAACATATCTTGAGCATGCTACTTGAACCATTTCCATACATATAAGTTCACCTAGGATTCTCGGTCCAAAGGTGCATCCTGGTCAACGAGGTCGGATATTTTACTCATTATATAAAAAATACTTTGTGTTAGGTATGCAAGAGCAACTCCTACACGGTCGATCTTCAAATTTTTAATGCAAAAAATATATTGTATATAGTGCTAATAGTTTCTAGTGATTCTATGCATCCACATTTAGACGAGACCCCAATGATAATTTGGCTAGGATTCACCCATGGGCAAAAATCTTGATCCAACAGGACCGTAAAGGTCCTTCAAAACTAGGTTACTAAAATTTTCGCATGAGCCCTCATGTAGGGGCCCCACCTTTTATATTTCCACCGCCCCCTCTCTTTTTCATGCACTAAGATGTAGAGTCAATTGAACCTAAAAATTAGTCTCTCAAAAGGGAGAGCTATCAAATCAAAAGTAAATACCATGATTTTGGCTATTGTTGGAGTTGCTCCGACCACAAGCCTCAATAGAGCAAGTATAGTAACAAGTTGTAAGGTAGCTAAATGTTGAGGTGGAGAACAGAGGGAAGGAGAGAGAGGAGAAACAGCCTGTAAGCTTAGGCACAAGAACTAAGAAACTCTATGAGAAAGAGAAGTGAGTCATGTTTTAACCGTGAGGAGCTAACTAAGTGGATAGAAAAAAGACTGTAAGGGACCTTATAGTTAACAAGTGGAATATATTATTAGGCTTGCTCTTAGATTAGCCGCCTAGGATAGTGTTAAAAGTAGCTATAAACAAAATACGTGCCATATATTCTTTTACAAAAAAAAACGGGGACATGCTTTGTCCGAGTGAACCAAAGTCCAAAGCCAGTGCCATATCTTTAGACCTTTGCCAAAATTATGGGCTGTCTCCCCTCCCCCCTCCCCCCCCCCCACCCACCCCACCCCACCAAGAGATTTCAAAGCTAGAGAGAGAGTACAAGCAAAACAATGATCTTGGGGCAAGTCATATATCCAAGCCACTACTCTAGTTAGCATATACTTCCTCAATTCCAAATTACTCCCTCCATTCCAAATTATAAGTCATTCCAAGAACCTTGGAGAGTCAAAGTATTTCAAGTTTGATCAAAATTATAGAGAGAAATACTAAGATTTGTAACATAAAATGAATATAATATAAAAAATATAATTAAGAAAGAATCTAATGATACTTAATTGATATAATAATAATAATTATTTTATCATATAAATTTGGTCAAATTTAGGATAGTTTGACCCTCCAAGATTCTAATGACTTACAATTTGGGATGGAGGGAGTATAATTTAGCATATACATAATATTGAAAAATCAAAACTGATTTATAATTTAATACACAAGGAGCAGTATTCTGTATAGCAGGTAAGAGGGCAGCCCTAGCTATATGTGGAAGTGGAAGGCCCTTCAAGGCGAATGTAGTCGTACATGACCCCGGCAAACTGGTAGGGAGTTGTCTGGTTGATGTAGATGGTGTTGTCCCCTTGGTTGAGCAGGTGGCCCTTGACATCCATGTCCAGGCTCCACTGCGTGCCGCGTATGCCGTGCCGCGCGATGGCGTTGTTGTCGCCCAACAGATTCACCTCTCCTCCGGCGCCGGCGCCGGCGCCGCTGTTCACTTGCACCTTGAGGTTGGACATGTGAGAGGCTGCGAGAGCAATGCGCAGGGTGTAGGTGCCGTCTGCCACCACTCGGTCCAGATGGAAACGTATCTGCCATGTCGTTGGCACTATGCTCGTCGTCGTCGTCGTCGTCGTCGTCTCAATATTATTATTGTTGTTGCCCACGACGCCGCCGCCGCCGACGACTCTTCTTGTGACATGAGCAAAGAACCAGTCCCTGGAGTGGTTGCTCTTGCCGACCGTGAACACGAGGTCGCCTGCAGGGTACAGGGCGGCGTACCTCTCCCACAAGCCGTACTGCCGGTACCTGTCCTTGGTGAGAAACAGCCTGCTGGCGTACTTGGGGTCGGCGTCAGGGACGTAGAACTCCGCCGCCGTCCGGTCCGGGACGCCGATCTCCCACAGCGTGGGCCCTGATCTTGGAGGCTCGAACACGAGGTCGTCACCGAGGTTGACGACGGCGGCGGTGGCACTTGCTGCTATGGTTACAGGAGACACATGCATGTAGTCTCCAAGGATCCCGGGAACCCATGCGTACAGATTGTACGTCCCTTCACGGACATTGCCGATGCTGAAGCTGCCGTCCGATGTGGCCCTCGTCCAGAACTGATACCCCTGCATATATGCATGCATAGTTGGAATGTTAATTAATTATCTATCTTGAGACGACAAATTAAAATTAAAAGGTTGAGATGCATGCATATATAGTATAATACATACTCCTAAATGCATGGCTAAATCTAAATACATACCTTGCTCTCTGTGGCCCAGGAGCCAGGTTTGCCAGGCGAAGCGAGGCCGACATAAGCCATGGCAGCAGGCTCAGGCTGCTGCGTCGCTGCTGCCTGCTGCTTGTCGTCGTTGTTGGAGTAGGACCTGTCCCTGACCCAGAGCCTCCCTGTGACGGAACCTCTCTCACCTGCCTTTGCAAAGTCCGGCGACCGGGGGAAGCTGTAGGGCCATTTGCTCACCTCTGCCTGCGCCTGCGCCTTGGCGTCCTCCCAGAGATGATTGGTGACATTGTCGTCGTCGTCGTCGTTGGAGCCGCCGGCGGCGGGCAGCGGGTGGTGGCCGGAGTTGAGGTAGACGAAGATGGGGCCCAGCACTTTCTTCCAGTACTCGCCCTCCTCGAAATTGATAACCATGTCCTTGCCCACGTAATGCGGCCCTAGAAACACCTGCAGCATGCAGTCCGGTCGGCCGGCATTGGGTGCATCATGCATGGTCACCGGCCACGCACCAGAAGTCCAGAACAGTAGTCACCAGCAGATAATGCATGCATGCTTACCGAGAGGGAGGTGGGGCCGGTGTGGGAGGTGAGCTCCCGCTTGAGCGGCCCGCCGTTCTTGAACTCGTTGCTGGGAGTGATGACCCAGAAGCCGACGCCACCGCCGCCGGAATCGGCGGCGATCCATCCGTGCACCGTGTTATCCTTGTTGTCCATGGAGTACTGGTACTTGTCATCCACCTCGCCTTTGAACTCCGGCTCCACGGGGTCCACCAGCAGGACGGCCTCCTTGTAGTCCAGCGGCACGCCGCGGGGTGGATCCCTGTCCGCCGCACTCGGCATGTATCTCTGGATGTCGTCGGAGATGGCCATGTAACGGAACCTGTCCTCGTTGAGCTTGAAGGCGAGGCGAGCCACGGAGATGTTGAGCGCTGGACACTCCCGGGCATGCTCCAAGATGGCGTAGCAGTAGAACCCGGAGCTGCCTCGCAGCATCACAAACCTCTTGTCTACGTTTAGCCGGAGGCTGTTTGGAGGTGATGACGAAGGACTGTATGAGCTCCTGAAAGAAAGCTCCACTTGCTCTTCATCTGAGGATACAACCTTGAACTCTGTACCATCCAACCTGTGTATTTTATATTGTACATCGTCATTCAACATGCATGTGTATCATCGTTCATCAAACCCCTTAATTAGATTACTAATTTGTTGCTAGGCTAGCTAGCTAGCTGTGTGACCATAAATCGATCAGCAACTTAACAATTAATTAATGAAAATTGCAATGATATACTGTGCATCTTTCAGTTCTCCTAATTAAAGAATACTAAAGAAATTAACAAGATTTGCAATAATCATGCATGAACAAAGAAATAAATTTGCAATTAGCCAGGGCCAAATTATATAAACTGTATGAAATATAAGTCGTCGAATTGAGTTAGCACACAAGTTCTTAGACGTATACTTGGCCATTCATTAATCTTACAATGCATCACCTATATATGTTGCTACAGAATCAACTCGATCAATGGAAAGACGATATATGTATGCAACTTTATATCTAACAGTAGGTGCTAAAAAAATAAGACTCCTAATTACTTTTAAATATAATGAGTAGCAGCAGTAGCAGACACTTACATATCCATCATTCCTTTTGGTTGATTTGAGCCAGGGTAGTTCCAAACCACATCCCAGTACCTGCAAAGAGATCGAGTTCCAAAGATTTTGACAATGATGGATCGAGGGACGACTTGAAATATGGATCAACATACATAAATCATATATAAAACCGGCCGGGCATGCATGCAGGCAGGCTGTAAGTTGTACTTCTTTTGTCCATATGTATTTGGTATTTGTACAGATGTACTAATTAAGCATATTTAGTATAATCTTATTGATATGTTTTGTGTACAATGCAAATCCGGCCGGCGGAATCCGAATGAAGCTAGCTTGTTAAATACTAATGCATACACATACCCTCCTGAGTTTGCTTGGGTGGCGTTGTAGTGCAGCAGGTTTTGGTGGTCGCTGTTGACGCGGACGGCGGTGATGTGGCCCTGCGGCGTGGACAGCGACACCTGCACCATGCCATTGTCCACCACGACCACCTGCATGCATGTATTGTGTGTTACGTACTGTACTGATGTTGTCTGTCGTCAACGCAAATAGCAGTAGCAGGGGGATTATTATTATTGCCGACTGTCCGATCGAGAGCTGACTGCGCGGCGACAATTAAGCAGCCCTCAAATCAGACCGGCCGGCCGGCAACGGCATGCAGGATGATGCGCAACTGACGACTGGATGCATGTCCGCTACACCGAAATAAAAAGCTCATCTCAGGCTCAGCGGCCTTTCTTCCTTCCTTCCTATCCATGCAGATGGAGCTGATTCCTTTTTTTTTTTTCGAAAGATCAATGGAGCTGATTCCTATCACACTATCATATCGTATCCTCGGCGTGCGTGCAGTGCACTGATTATCTCATCTCATCTCGCGCCGCCAGCACCCACTACTCAGCTCACCTCACCCAGCAGAGGCAGGCAGGCCAGAGCCAGCCTAGCTTGAGACCCAACGCTAGCTCTGCTCCTCAACGGATCGGAAAGCCTACTGTACCTACCTAGCTAGCGTGGTGGGGACCGCCGCCGCCGGAGAACCAATTAAGTGCCTCACATACATACCTGCCCAGGGTCGTCGACGTGTAAGGTGACGCCACCGGCTGCTTCCGGCGGCGGGGCGCCGGCGGCGGCGGCGAGCAGCACCAGCATAGACGCTCCGACGACGGCCAACTTGAGGCACGACCTAGGAGCCGCCGCGGCCATGCTCCCATCCACGCTCACCTACTCTATATATATGATATGATTACATCCGGTGCCCGGGTTGGATACAGCAAAGGCCCATGCATCTTTCTCTATTCTCTCTATATATACTCTTTTTTCATATTGGAAAAAAATAAATAAATGAATCATATAGCTCGTTAGGAAACTGTAAGACAAATCTATTAAGTATAATTAATCTGTCATTAGCACATGTTGGTTACTGTAGCACTTAAGGCTAATCATAGAGTACTATGATTAGCCTTAAGTGCTACAGTAACCAACATGTGCTAATGACAGATTAATTATACTTAATAGATTTGTCTTACAGTTTCCTAACGAGCTATATAATTTGTTTTTTTATTAGTTTTTAAAAACTCCTCTCAACATCCTTCCGACACATCCGATGTGACATCCAAAAAATTTTTATTCTCAATCTAAGCAGGGCCTAACACTTGTGACATCAAATTAGTAACACTAGCTAGATACACGTAAAATATATTTTTTATAATCTATTTTATTTTTAGTGTTGCTATTTTCTTTGCTATATATATAAAGCTGGTCAAAACTTAAGTTATTTTGACTTAAGTTGACTCTAGAAATTGATTTATTTTTAGACCAAGAGAAATAGAGAATAGTAATACGCTGTATATTCTGTCATTAATATTTTCCAACCATGGCAAAAAAAAAATCCCAGCTCGATGGTTGCTCATCAAATTAAAAATATTTTCCCAGCTCCATGGTTGCTCATCAAATTAATACGTGCTACTAGTGCTAGTACAAAGGAAACTAGTCATATAATCTACTGTAATAGGATCGGATAAATGTCATTAATTGATGGGCTTAATTTGGAATGTCATTAATTAATGGGCTTAATTTGGGTCTCTCTTCTCTTCAGTCGACTTTGCTTCAACTACAGTCGTATACACACAGGGGCTCTCTCCACTCCACCGGTACATGCATTGCATAGGGGCACACTGTGACATTATATGGCACGCGTACGTGTACTCCCAGTTCAAATGACTTCTCACTTGTCGTCGAGCAACAATATGCAAATCTTGACGGTCCATCAAACGAAATTTTAATTTTGATACAGAAAATATCATTTGCACCCTAGCTAGCTAAAACGTTGAAAAATATCACGAGCAAGGAAATCAGTAAGGCGTGCTCTCTCGTGTTGCATCTACACATGCTGCTTCATTTGCACCCTAAAGTATGCATGTATGTACATTGGCTATTGTATACAAATGCCACATTATCGACTGGTCTAACAAATTAAAAGAAAAAAGAACCAACTGGAGCTGATTACTGTACTCTGCACATACATCTGGCTGGGGTCAATGCAAAGACGCAGGGCATTCGTCTTGCCTGGCAATCGGAACACATGTTGGATCCCCTACCATGACCCAGCTTCTACTTGGCTACTCGGCGTCTTCATCTTATCATCATCACCAGCACCATCTCGCAATTTGCAGTCACTTGACAGTGCTCTTACCCATGAATCAACCTGGAAAATGACCAAATCCAATGCAAATCAGTCCCTGCCATACACGTATTAACTTCTGCATTTCATAGTAGCGCTCTGTTTTTGACGCAAAAGACTGTGGGGGAGATCCCCACAGGCCACAGTACAGTAGCTCTCTGCTGTTACCTGTATTTCGGAGGTACTGGAGCATTCAAACTTCAATCCTTGACGGGTCAACAGATAAAACGCATATCTTGTCTTTTCGTCCTCTGGCACAAAGTTTGGAAGCTGCCCTACTTCAACAACATCACATAACAGTGTAGATTCTTGTGGGCTCAGATCTGAAACAAAGAAATGTCACCGAGTTCATTAACAGCTAACATCCAAGTGCATAGTATTCGAATGCCACCATTCACCAATATCATCTTTGACAGGACGGTTGGACCATAGCCAAAAGGGGAAAAGAATTTACCTGTAGATTTCAGATAATAGTACAAACACTGCCCTTGTAGAACAACAAAGCGAGGTAGCCAGTCATCCACATCAGCATCGTCTAATATAGGTGGTTCTCCAGGGAGTTGGGACCATCGCTGTGTATAAACCAAAAGTCCATACTTATTAGCTTTGAACGCTTCTGACAAGAGTGAAGCAAAATGAACAAATATTGACACAGGTTTCATACACTTCGAATGTAGAGATAGCCAGAAAGACGTGCAAATCTCAGAACTTCATCGATATTTTCCAACCTGAAACGCCAAAGCATTAACAAAGTGCAATAATATTATCAGCATATCTCCACTTTCCGAAATGGACTTTTCAACAAAGTGTGCATATCATACCGAGCTTTTAAGTGAGATTCCCTTTCCTCAGCCTCTGCAATTTCGGTTCGTAAAGTCTCTACTTCAGCTCTAGATAATTCAATCTGCTATCAATGAAAATTGTTAGTGTTGCAAGAGAGCAATCATGATTATTGTGATATGGAAGCAGAGAAACTTGTTTATAGATTATTCAGTAACCTTGTCATCATCCTCATTGCTCATAGACCATCTTATGCGGGGAATGGACAATAAATTCAAAATGGATGCAGCTCCCTTAACTCGTCTTGGAGTCCAGGAACGCCGACGTGAACTGTTTACATGTAAAGAACAGCGTGTTATTGTACCCACAAAAGGCGGAATGAGTTCAGCTACAGAATTCCTTTCCCACAAGTATCACCTTGGTGGACTATCCAGGTTATTCTTACTTGTTGATAGACCATCAGGAGTCTCCATAGCTTCTTTTGATGGCACAAAGTATTGGGGGAAGACCTCTATCCGTCCATGTACATCATCCATCCAAATATGGAAATGCTAGAAGTGCATACTCTGTTTATGACGAGGTAAATAATGTTACTGAGCTAGTATCACATAAGGTGGTGCTGAAGTATTACTTCTCCAGTAGGTGATTTATTTATTTTTTAAAAAATACACCAAATCTGAGCTATCAAATAAGCTGGTGATGAAGTATTACTTCTCCATTAGGTGACTTATTCATCAAATTCAACTTCATAAAATTATTCGCAACTCCAAATCTTAACTTGCTAACGAATGAATAGCTAATTCATTGCAAAACACATTTCTATGTCTAGCCGTCTAGGGACCACTCCTTTTTTTTTTCAGATCTACACAAGTACAAAGCGAGCTAACTAATTAGGACAAACTGATCTACACATGGTACCGAACATTATTGACATCTAAATTTCCATCCTTTTTCCTAGTTGAGAAAATTAGGATCCTTCCTGTAATCCTTAATCATGCCTATGAGGTGTTGATGGTACTAGTAATAATGCTCAGGAAGGATGCGTTGTAAATTCTAGCAGGAAGGAAAAGGTACACGAGTCTGTACATTATAGTTTGATGTGATGCCATTAAAACTAAATTGGCAGAAAATACATGCTACTAAATGTGGAGAAGTATCATCAGATGCACGGACGCTTGATCCCGTTAAAAGTTAAGAAGCACGCAGGGCAGGGGCCAATGAATTGGGCGAAGTTGACATACATGGCAACTGGCAACTGAAGAAAAGAATTGGGCCTTGTTTAGTTCCTGAAAAATTTTGCAAAATTTTTCAGATTCCCCGTCACATCGAATCTTTAGACGTATGCATGGAGTATTAAATATAGATGAAAATTAAAACTAATTGCACAGTTTGGTCGGAATTGACGAGACGAATCTTTTGAGCCTTGTTAGTCCATAATTGGACAATATTTGTCAAATACAAACGAAAGTGCTACTATTTCTATTTTGCAAAATTTTTTGGAATGGTGGGAATTACTGATGGGAGACAGAGCAAGAAAGTCAAAATTGGAGCTTGCTAGTTGCTAGTGCTAATAGGCAACCCTCTCCAGTCCAGTGTGTGCCAGTATGGCCGCGGCATATCCGAGGGCCGCCGAGGTTCCAGCCAAACGGACAGGAGAGATCGGCGAGGGGCTGAGGTCATGGATCGAGACAGAGCAAGAAGAAGAACAGGGAGAAATCGAGGAAGTATGGGATCAAACCTGGGGCGCAGGGCAGCGCAGGACCCTTTTACTCTCTTCCTTTTGTTTTCCTTTTTCTTATTCGGAAGAAAGCAGATGGGCGGACGACGGCGGCGAGTCGGAAGGGTCCGGCGAGGCGGCGGTTGGGGAAAGGTTGGTGCGGTGAACAACAAGACAAGGGCGGGCCAGCCGCCAGCGCAGGTGGAGGTGGAGGTGGCAGGCGACCAGGTCGGACGCGATGACCGTTTTGACCCTCCTCCGAGCTGCGCTGCCATAGGCCCATAGTAGTACCTTTACCTCGGTCTCGGAATTGCCAATTGTTTACGAGTCGGTTCATGATTTTTTTTTTTGGAAACTTTGGAAAAGCTTTAGAGCTAAATAGCTTAGCAAAGTATTTAAAATAGTCTTTAGGGAAGAATTTTAATTTCAATTCCACAAAACCTATGACCCTAAATTCAATCAAAACCAAATAGTCTTTTGGGAAGAATCTACCATGAAGGAAAACCACTTGAATTACAAAGACCAAGTACATCATATTTGCTAAAACAACTAAAGTTTATGTATAGATTATGAAGATCAATATCTATTTATCAAGAATAGAATATCCAGAAAAAAAATACATGACAAAGAAGGTTAAATATTGTACTCTTTTTCTCAAATGTGAGTTTTTACTTAAAGGTTTCTCACACAAGGTTTTTAATTAGACAACATGTGCAACATCTCTTGTATCTATGTGTTCTACTTTCACCTACTATACTATATAGGTTGATCATAAGAGAGAGAGAAAAAGATCCTAACAGTTGGCAATATGTTTTACAACACATATGTTTAGCATGGGATGAAGGCATGAGGCCTTGTTCAGTTCGCGAAAATTTTTGGCTTTGACTACTGTAGCACTTTCGATTGTGTGTGACAATTATTGTCCAATTATGGACTAACTAGGCTCAAAAGATTTGTCTCATGAATTACAGACAAACTGTATAATTAGTTTTTATTTTTGTCTATATTTAATGCTTCATGTATACGTATGACGATTCGATGTGATGAGAAATATTGAAATTTTTTGAAACTAAACAAGGCCTGAAGCAAAGAATAACAATAACAGCTTCTAGTCTCAGCTTGTCCTGATGGGACCGTGCGTTCATTCGTGGGTGAACCCACGGCGTAGTTGGAGTCTTGGGCGTCCAACCAGAAAAGTTCTCGGGCCGTGAAGCCCAACACAAGCCTGATAGGTAAATATTGGTCCAGCTAGTGTTTGCGTGCACATTTGTATTCCCTGCACGGCTGCACATTGCGGCTTGAGAGTGATGTTGACTGTTTGAAAAACATTGATCATTACGTACTACTGTGGTCCCTGTAATTCTTTCTTGTCTTGCACGTCTCTATCATGTTTTTCTTCCTCTCCTCTGATGTTTATACTAGATATATATGTTTTAAGGAGTTTCACATGTAGATCGAGTTAGTTGTTTTGCTAAGCAGTTCATTAAAATATATAGTTTTAACTTGATGGAGGATAAAGTTGTGTGTGGAGCTGAACTCTAAAAGGCTGTTTTATTTTAATCTCTACTAAAGAAGTGGAGAGGTGCCAAATGGAATGGGTCTAAATTAAAAGAGCAAATAGGAAATTAAGAAGGCGAGGAAAAGCTATTCCTGTCCGTTTGATCTTTGATCTTATGGGGCGTGCTTTGAGCATCCGATCCGGAACACTAATTATTGCAGCATATGCGCATGGCAGTGGCAGGGAATACAGCCGACTTCCCGAATTCCGACCCTGCAACTGCGTGAATGTCCGTCCTCGCTCGCTCGTTCAGGCCGTTCGTCGTCAGGTGAGGCGCAGTGCAGGGCAGGGCTGGGCTGCTACGACTACTATACCGTACGTACGATCGTGCATGCCGGCAGCAGGGGGCAGCCGGCCGGGCAGAGGCATGCATGCAGCTACAATACATCCTGCCTGCCTTTGCTAGGGGTGCGTACGTGCAGTGTGTAAGTATACATTTTCTTCGTTCGCTAGTAGGAGTACTTACAACAGTACCCCCGGAAAACCAGGATGCATGGAAACTACGATCGATTACGTACATACTCAACTGCATGCCTGATGAGGTGTGTGTATAAATTACTGGCTCCTCATCTAGTCGATCATGATATATATATATATATATATATATATATATATATATATATATATATATATATATATATATATATATATATATATATATATATATATATATATGTATATATATATATATATATGGTTGTTACTAGTACATGATGCATGCATCATGCATGCGGACAGGCCACGCGCGCGATCGAGCTCCTCTCTTGATATAGTACAGTACAGGTACAGTACTACTATGCATGAGGACGGATGGAAGTGGATTTCATCGGCCTGCATGCAGAGCGCAGAGTGCAGACGCACAACCTTAATTTGTAGGACTAGCTAGCTAGCTAGCTAGGAGGATCGGATCGGATCGGATGATGCGCCTATCACATGCCGTGGCAGTGCACCACCAAGTGCATGTCAATGTCAGGTCGTTGTGCATGGCGCTGGGCCGGCCGGGCGGGCAGTGGCACGGTGGCGGCAGCAAGTGATGGTCCCGGTCCCGGTCCCTCATGCTTATGCTTTGCCTGCTGCAGCATCTGGACGACCTCGCGCATGGTGGGTCGCTCCACGCTGTGCTCCTGCACGCACAGCATCGCCACGAACAGCACATGCGCCGCCTCCGCCACCGGCACGTCGCCGCCGAGGCGAGGGTCCAGCAGCCCCAGCACGCCTCCTCCCGACGAGCTCCGCCCGCGCGCCCACTGCACCAGGTCCACCGCCCCGTCGCCGTCGCCGAGGTGCTCGCCCACCGGCTTCAGCCCCGTCACCAGCTCCAGCAGCACCACGCCGAAGCTGTACACGTCGCTCTTCTCGTCAACCTTCAGCGTGTACGCGTACTCTGCAGCCAGCCAGCCACCTCATTAGTTATACATACGTTGCATGTGACTTAGGAGTAGCTTGCTTTTCCATCTCATATTCTCATGCATGCCCGTGTGAATAATGTGCTGTTCTCGATCAGCTAGTGTAAAAGCCCTTTTTTGTTTTACGGTGACAAGATGCATGCATGGATCAAATTCAATTAAACAAAGCAAAACCAACAAAAAGTTACTGCGCGCGCGCGGCATGTCTAGTTAAGGCTGACTAAAGGCCACACTTTGTGAATGAACAAATAAAAAGGGTCTATTAGTAGTAAAGGTATCCTAATGTGTAGTGCATGCCATTGCCAAGCATCATCATCGATCGAAAAGCCATGCATCTGTCTCAAAGGTGTAGGTTTTCTCTTTTTTTTTTTCAACTTCGGCGCGTGCATGTTTACGTACAAGTAATAACGGTCTAATAAAACTAAAAGGATGTGGCTGCTGCTGCTGCTGCTTGTATAACGGCGAGTATATATAGATATTGGAACCGTGCATGATTAGTCCAGTCAAAAAGCTAGCTAGGGTTCATTCTCCGAGCCAGGGAGTACTCGTATACAACAGTGTCTCGTCATCGTCATCGTCAGTGGAGAGGCAAAGCAAAAAGATGCTGCAGCTGCATGGTGGGACCTGGAGCTGGGCCACGCATGCATGCATGCAAAGGCAAAGCAACCGAGAAAGAGAAATGGAATAGTCGTACATGCGAGCTCTTCCTTTGAGGAGCTGGATGGAGCTCCTCCCTGCCCTGCGTCTAGTCATCATCACCTCATCGTCATCCCAGTTGCAGGGTTTTGGGATTTTGGCACATCGATTCGTGTGCATGCATGCAGACAACGGCTGCTGGAGCTGGACCATGCATGCATTGGCCTACCTACTAGGAGAGGAGGACACTCAAGTCTGGAGATGCACGGGCACAGCGCGCCATGACCATCACGTCACGGTCACTTGCGATCGATGGTCGATCTTCTCCACCTACCTGCGGCGGCATGATCGTCACAAACCACACCACCACACACATGCATGTCGTCTTGCTTGGCAACATATATCGATCCGCTAGAATACTGGACGTACGATGCATGGACGACGACGTACATACGTACATATATATTACAGTTACAGACAAAAACAAGGCAACAACGTAACGTTAACGTCGTACCTGGTGCAATGTAGCCGTAGGATCCGGCGACGGCGGACATGCACTCGGTGGCGTCGTTGCCGCCCACCAGAAACTTGGCCAGGCCGAAGTCCGCCACGTGGGCCTCCATTCGGGCGTCCAGCAAGATGTTGTTGGACTTGACGTCCCGATGCAGGATCGGCGGCGAGCAGTCGTGGTGCAGGTAGCACAGCCCCTTGGCCGCCTCCGTCGCCACGCGGAGACGCGACGCCCACGCCAGCACGCCGCTGCCATCGCCGTCGTTACGACGGTGCAGCGCCTCCCCGAGGCTGCCGTTCACCATGTACTCGTACACCAGCAGCTTCGCCTCGGGCCCCGAGCAGAAGGCCAGCAGCCGCACGATGTGCCGGTGCCGGATCCGACCCAGCGTCTCCACCTCCGCCTGGAACCCTCCGCCCTCCGCCGACACGATCCGCTTCACCGCCACGCACTCCCCGCCGGGCATCGTCCCGCGGTACACCACCCCGGCCCCGCCGCGACCCACCACGCAGTTCTCCTTGACGCACCGCACCACGTCGTCGCACCCGAACGACACCTTCTGGAACGCCGTCATGCGCCACCGCTGGCTCGACCAAAAAGACCGACGACGGAGCATGGCGGACCGCGTCGTCGCCACGGCCACCGCAGCGAACGCCACGGAGCAGCCGAGGAGGCCCAGGGCAGCAAGCAGCTTCAGACGCCCCATCACACCCGGCGGCTGCTGCTGCGTCCCGCCGCCGCCGCCGCCGCCGCCGCCGACCCCTCCCCACGTCGGCTGCTGCTGCTGCTGCTGCGGCGCCTTCGAAGAATTATTCACCAGCAGCTGCAGCCCCGGGTTGCCCACGAACGACGACGCGTTGAAGTAGGCGAACTGGCCGTTGTCCGGCACGCGCCCGGACAGGTCGTTGTGCGAGAAGTCGGCGGCGGTCAGGCTCTTCATGCCGCCCAGCTCCCGCGGGATGCTGCCGCTCAGCAGGTTCCACGACACGTTGAGGTAGTTGAGGATCTTGATGTGCGCCAGCCGCACGGGGATCGCGCCCGACAGACGGTTGCCGCTCAGGTCCAGGTACGTCAGCGACGTGCACTCGCCCACCTCGCCGGGCACCGCACCCGTCAGCTTGTTGCCGCTCAGGTCAAGCTTCAGCAGCCGCTTCAGCCGCCCCACCTGCCGCGGGATCTCGCCGCTCAGCTGGTTGCCGCCCAGGAGGAGCGTCTGAAGCGACGACAAGTTGCCGATGGACGCCGGAAGCGACCCGTTGAAGCGGTTGCTCGACAGGTTCAGCAGCGACAGCCTGCTGCCGCTGGTGATGGTGCTGCCGCTGCCGTCCTCCTCCAGCCGCCCCGTCAGGTAGTTGCCCTGCAGCTCCACGGTGGTGAGCGCCGGCAGGTACAGGAAGCCGCGCGGGAGCGGCCCCGTGAGGTAGTTGTGGCCCAGCCGCACCCGCGTGAGCGTCGGGCAGGCGGCGCCCAGCCCCTCCGGCACCGGCCCGAAGAGGAAGTTGTCCAGGAGGATGAGGATCTCCAGCTGCCCGCGCGCGCACAGCCACCGGGGCACCTCCCCCGTCAGGCGGTTCGTGGACAGGTCCACCTCCCGGAGCGGCGCGGCGCGCCCGAGCGCCGCGGGGATGGCGCCCGTGAAGTTGTTCTGCCACAGCTTGAGGACCTGCAGGGAGCGGAGGTCGGCCAGGAAGTCCGGCACGCCGCCGCGGAAGCGGTTGATGAACATGTTGAGCAGCCTGAGTTCCCCGAGCGCGGCGAGCTCGGGAGGGATCTCCCCCGTGAGCGCGTTGTTGGAGACGTCGAGGAACCTAAGGCCGGTGAGGTTGCCGAGCGACGGCGGGATGGTGCCGTTCAGCTGGTTCGTCTGCAGGTACAGCGTGTCCAGCGCGGTGAGGTCGCCGAGCGAGGCCGGGATGGGGCCCTGGAGGCCGCAGCTGGCGAGGTCGAGGTGGACGAGGCTGGTCAGCCTGCCGAGCTCCGGCGGGATGCCGCCGTCGAAGCGGTTGAAGTAGCCCAGGAAGAGGTGGCGCAGCGTGGAGGAGAGGTTGGCGAGGTCGGGAGGGATGGGCCCGGAGAGGCTGTTGCCAGCTAGCGAGAGGAACTCGATGGCGGGGAAGCGGCCCAAGCTGGGCGGGATGGTGCCGGAGAAGAAGTTGCCGCCGAGGTCGAGGTGGCGGAGGCCCGCGGGGAGGAGTGTGGGAAGCGCGCCGGCGAGATCGTTGTCGTAGAGGTCGAGCACCTCGAGGCTGGGCATCGCGGAGAAGTCGAGGGCGTCCAGGGTGCCGTTGAACTGGTTGTTGGAGAGGTTGAGGTGGCGCAGGTTGCGGAGGGCGGCGATGTCGGGCGGAATGTCACCGGCTAGGGAGTTGGCGGCGGCGGAGAGGAAACGGAGGCCAGCGAGGTCGCCGATGGCGGGGGACAGCGTGCCGGAGATGTTGTAGCCGGAGATGTCGAGCGAGACGACGGTGCGGTTGCTACCGGGGGCGCATGCGACGCCGGGCCATGAGGAGCAGAGCGAAGCGTAGTTGGCGAGCGTCCAGGTGCGCAGCTGCGGCGGCAGCGGCGGCGAGAAGGAGTCCTTGAGGGAGAGCAGGGTGGCGGCCTGGCTGGCTAGTGTTGGAATGGCGAGGACGAGGGAGGAGGAGGGAAAGCAGATGGGCAGCAGCAGCAGCAGCAGGAGGAGGAGGAGGAGAGCCGCCATGCTGGGTGGCCGGGATCGGGAGATCGAGCAGAGCTTCACAGCAGTGAAGGTGAAGCTGCCGGCCGGCCGGCGGCGAGCCAATAAGGTTTCTCACTACTGACACTACTAGTCCTAGACAATAGGGAGGTGATGGATCGATGGCGATGCAGCAGTGCAATGCGCGGGATCTTGATCAGGGGTGCAACGCTAGCTCCTGCTTTCTCTTCTTTTCAAAAGGATGATGAGATGAGGCCGGATCAGGGGATGGAGTAGAATATCTATACATATAGGTCCCTCCGACGTGCTAGCTCCTGGAATGCATGGCCGAGATGGAAGCAGCGTCCACGGGTACGGCCCAGCTCTCACTGCTGCCGCTGCTGGATTGGATGACCCGCGACAAATATAAAAGCAGCAAGCAAAAGCAAAAGCAAAAGCAAAAGATGATCCATCGAGTGCCTGCCTGCCCGTGCCTACGATTCTATGGAGAGTTAAATATCTAACTAAATTTATATAATAAAATAATAACATTTATAATATCTACTAAATATTATTAGATTTTCTATTAATTATATTTCTTATAGTATATATATTTGATTCTATAAATTTTTACTATTATTTTAATCAAATTTTATATAGTTTAATTTTTCAAAATTTTTGAAATGATTTATAATATGAGGTAGTACATAGCAAAGGAAAGCCAAGGCCACTGCCGGCAGCAGCAGCAGAGGAAGAATGTTGTAGCGTACTGGCGTGCAGCGGTGCACGGCATGCAGAAGCACAACGACGGTTCATCTGCAGTGCAGCACAGACAGACAACTGCCTTTGCCTGCTATCCATGCATGGAGCTGGACGAAACCAACACACGCACCATGCAATGCACATGCACTGCTCCTTTCTCCTCCTGGGCGACTTCGATCATAGCTGCTGTGCTGTCTGAGTGTTTTTGAGCCCGTAACCGGTTGTTCAACTCCAAAGAAACAGCCGAAAAGCAAATGGAAAAATTCATGTGTTTTAGGCCTTGTTTAGTTCCAAATTTATTTGCAAAATAGGAATAATAGCACTTTCGTTTGTATTTGATAAATATTGTCCAATCATAAACCAGCTAGGCTCAAAAGATTTGTCTCGTCAATTCCGAATAAACTGTGTAATTAGTTTTTATTTTCGTCTATATTTAATACTTCATGTATACGTCTAAAGATTTGATGTGACGGGGAATCTGAAAAATTTTGCAAAATCTTTTGGGAACTAAACAAGGCCTTAGCGAGCGGCGGAGAAAAGGGGGGAGGGGGGGGCGTGCAGTAAACATAGTAGCTATGTCATTAAGGCCTTGTTTAGTTCCGAAAAGTAAAAAGTTTTCGGTACTGTAGCACTTTCGTTTGTTTGTGACAAATATTATCCAATTATAGACTAACTAGGATCAAAAGATTCGTCTCGTGATTTATATCTAAACTGTGTAATTAGTTTTTATTTTCGTCTATATTTAATGTTTCATACATGTGCCACAAGATTCGATGTGACGGGAAATCTTAAATTTTTTTTTGTTTTCAGTGTGAACTAAACAAGGCCTAAGAAATTATCTATAGAAATGTTTCTCTCTCTCTCCTACATACATCGTCTTCCTCCTAGTCAGATTGCAGCTCGTGCTCACCGTAGAACGTTGCCAGGGCCAACACAGCACCGCTCGTAATGTTGTTCGTCTTCTATTCCATCCATGTGCAGCTATATATAGTTGGCTGTGCGTCACTCAGCAGAGTGGGCGACGGTGGTTCTTAGTTGGATAGAGACGAGACGACGACACGATCTCTCCGTGGTAGAAAAGCTTGGCGACGAATTGCGTGCGCGTGTGCATGCAGTCGCCGCCTTCGCTCGCTAGCTCCGCCATGCTGCTGCGGCCGGCCTGCGACTGCGAGTCCGGCGGTGCGGGCGAGCGCACGGGGCTGCCGGCGGGCGCACGCAGCCCACGGACGGCATGCGAGCCCGGTGGCGCGCGCGGGCGAGCGCAGCGGCTGCCGGCCGGCCAACGAGCGCACACGACTTTCGACGAGCGAGCGGTACGAGCGACCTCGGCGGCACGGGTCGTTCGGACCGGAGCCGCCGTCCGATGATTACCGAGCGCGCGTGAGTGTGTGACGGATTGCTAGCGTCGTAGCTAATATGGATATGCTGCTGTACTATCTTCTCGCACCAGCTGCGCATGGTAAAGCCACGAATCAAAATTAATTAGTATGGGTGAGAATAAATACGTACCAGCACTGGCTATAGAAAAAGTACATTAAAAGTCTAATTTAGAAAAAGTCTGAGAACGACGTGTGCTGCAGAGGTAAATGTAATTTTCGGCACTAAAACCGGTGGAAACCATCACACGGGAAACTGTCGGACTCTTAGAGCCCCTAATTTTCCGATGTCTCTTCGTTTAATATTTTTGTTAGAGGATTTGTACCATAGAATGTTAGGATTTTTGGATATCATGTAGTATCATGTAACGAATGATATTTTCTAGTGACATTTGGAGTAGCATATAATATTTCTCTTCATTTAATGTTCATACTAAATATGGATTGATGTTCGTTTAATATCATTATCAACTAATTCATTCAATAGCAGTCATTTAAAAAATGTATAGCTCGCTCAAAAGAAATAGTTCAAAAAAACAGTTAAAATAGTCCGGCCAACAAACAGTCAATAAGGTCCATTAAATATATAGTCCACGGTAAACGAATCGTCGTGCTCCATTAAACACGACGCGGGAATTCGGGCGGGAGTCTGCGGGACGACGCGTTCGGTCCGAACGGCCGGACCCGACGAGCCCCCTGAACTGCCCTCGGCGGCACGTGCGAGCGCACGCAGTGGCCGGCCTACAGGCACGCTCGGGGGAGCAGTCGCGGCAAAGCATCACCGGTGCGTGCGATCACTGACCCAACGTAGACAAACTACTAGTTTCGCCCCAACGATGAAATCACGGTTTCTATCTACCTCGCTTCAAGAGTAAACATGGTTTCCCGCATATAAAAAGTTGGTTTCTTTCTTTCTTCTTCTACTTCCTTGTTATTAATTAACCTGCCATATCAGTATTTTACTTATTAGGTGGTAAGTTATTTAATATAAGGATAGAAATTACATCGTTGGAACTTGCCCTAATGGTCCACCCCATCCATTAATAGGACTCCTTAATTATCTGTAATAGGAAACGAAAAGTCATAGTACTTGCTAATTACTCTATTTATTAGGTCATTCTCAGTGCAGTTTTTACCAGAGTGTCATGCACATTTAATATAGCGACACATTAGCATGGAAGGAGTTTTTGCATGAAATGGGGAGGGAGAAATGGGTGAATCGTTTCAACATGGTGAAACTCGCTGGCGTTGTTTCCCATGCCTTGGTAAACGGGTGAAACGCGCGAGCGGTTTCAACTCTTCTTCCCCGATCCCGTGCGCATCGGAGGTGAGCGCATCGCCATCCTCCCCCTCGCGCGCGTGCGCATTCTTCCCACGCCCAACGCCATTCTTTCCCGCGCGTCCCTCCGCTAGGCCTCCTCTTCCTTCCCTCGCGCTATCAAGTTAGCCGCCGCATCCCTCCGCCTCCCTGGCTGCCGCATCGAGGGAGCTCGCCGAGGCGGCCACCGAGTCATGGATGCACCGACGGCTGGGCGGAGCGCAACCGGTGGAGGAGGGAAGCCGCGCGGTGGAAGGAAGCTTGGATTGAGGAGCAAATCGAAGCCGGTAGATGCGACTCCATCGATTCCTCGGCCGCTGGCGCTCTCCGGCACCGCTGCGTCGACCGGCGCTCTCCGGCACTTGCAGCAGACTAGCAGACCGCGGAACCTCCGGAAAGCACAGAGTAACAATCGATCTACTACAGAAAATAACGAATGGAAAATATATTCTTTGGTAGTTGCGGTACATTTTTTACATTTCATTTGTAAGCATGGAGGTTGATGGCTGGCAGTTTCATATTTAGTTGACAACCACACTATTGTGAATCCTGTAAATTGATAAATATTTAGTTGGTTTCACTAGTACATGGCAGTTTCATGTTGATAGAGCTTGTTTGTGAAAGTTAAATTGTTGAGTGCCTGTCAACTTGCTCTAGTCATATGAACTTTACTATGTAAGAGCATCCTCAACCGTTTTGCAAATAAGCTTTGCATTCATGTATTTGCAAAAAAGTCTTAAAAACACTTATCCAACGGTTTGGCATTTAGACTTTGCAATTTTGTTAACTTGGCAAAAAGAGAGGAAGGATTGGCATATATGCCAAACCTGTTCACACTTGGCATTGGGAAATTGGCGCGAAGTGATTAATGCCAAACCATTGGAGATTGCCTCTTTTCACCTTTGCCATATTTTTTTGAGACTTGGCAAACTCCCTCATTTGCCAAACCAATTATGCAAAACGGTTGGGGATGCTCTAATGCACTTGTGAACAATCATTTGTGTGCAAATGGCTACAGAGCTTATGGCGCAAATGATCCTATTGTCTTGCCGCAATTAAATGCTATATTTAGCTTTGGTTTGGTGTGATGAAACTGCGCATGCATTGTGGAGATCAGTTTCATTTATCGTTTCATTTTGTTCGAGCTGACATGGCGTTTGGGAAATTGTATAGTGAAACTGTGCACTGACAATGGCCTTATCAATGCTAATGATAATCGACTCAACGACTCCTCCGTGGCTACGCGCGCGGCTGCTGGCCGCTGGCGCGCTGCACTCGGCTCTCACCTCCGTCTGCCATCTCGCCGTGCAAGCAGGAGAGCTGAGCAAAGCAGCAGAGGCCATCGCCGCAGTCGCGAGGCAAGCAAACTGCAAAAGCATATGCCTACAACTCTGTGGTTGATTTCCTTTTCAATTTTAATCTTCAATTTAGGCATTTAGCATTTGATCTAACAAAGGGACTAGTGAGATTACTTAAACATTATATTCATCGCATGGTCGATGGATTGCTAAAATTAGTCATAGCTCTTCTAGTATCAATAGCAATTACTGATAATCTTTTTCGGCTGTGAAACTTACGAAGACACGTATGCTACATTATTTTGTCATATGTGTTAGCCTTATATATATAGTTGAATTTATACAACAATATATATGTGGTGTTTAATTATACATGTGTATGTTTAATTTTGCTGACATACGACGCCCATAAGGCACGCCTTGACCGGTGGCCCCCCTCCCCCCCCCCCCCCCCCCCCCCCCCTATGTTTGGATTTCTAGTTCCGCCCCCTGATTTTAGCCACCTACCACACACAAATTTTCCTAGTACGTCAAATTAGAAGAAAGTACGACACGTGAGAGATGTCCTACCAACATGGTCTCGATTTGAGCAGATGAGTGATTTCGTTAAAATATCCATCCAAGCAAGCAAGCCTTTAATGACATATTGGTCAAAATTTGACGTCAAAATTAGAAGAAAGTACGACACCGCTATGGTCATGCTGCCCCCGACTATGTCACCTCTAGCCCCACGTTGTAGTCCTAAGCCATGAGCTCCTGGGAGAAGAGAAGGGAGGATATTGATATGGAGTTGAGGGAGATAGGGGAGGAAAGAGGAGGGAGATGGAGCTAACATGGGGTGACACTGATTAAATTTAGGAACATGAATAGACGTTCCATGAGTTTATGAACATGAATGACACAATTGATTAAGTTTGATGATCTAAAAAAACTATTTACAAGTTTAAGGATCAGGGCAGATCAAAATGATATCACACAACAAGTTTGAGGATATCACCAATATAATGCAATGCATGTCATACATATATGTCTACTTGTCATGAACTATACAATTACAGTAGGCAAGATATATACTATGTTGGTTTTCTTCTTATTATAGGGATAGAGAGAGAGAGACGCAGCAGGTGGTCCCTCGAAAAGTGCTGCTGGCCACAAACTAAGCAAGTAAGGTCCACACCACAGGAAGGAATGCGGAGGGCCAAACAATGGCGTCCTCACATAGCCATAGGCCTGTGTTGGATGACGCGAAGGCAGAGAATGAGGAGCTGCTAGCCTATCAACCATGCATGGAAGCAGCTAGCAATGGCGCGCCTGGATCACAGTTAATTACAACCAGCAATCCAAAATTTTAATCTTAGCGGCTAGCAGCGATCTCTAGCTAGTTAATATTACAATTAGCAGCGCAAGCGATCGGGCTGGCTGGCTGGTAGCTAGCTAGTAGCGAGATCGATCGATCGATCGATAGATCGATCATGCCGGGCCGCTCGGTGGTCTCCATCCTCCTCCTTGTCCTCCATGGCCTCCTCTGCCTGCAGCTGCTGGTTGCCTTGCCCGAGATGGAGATGGAGGACGGCCGCGTCATGGAGGAGGGCAGCTGCATGCATTTCAGTGTCTCCCCGCCGCCTGCTCCGCCCGAGGACGCGGAGGAGCGGCGCGAATATTTCCGCGCCATGGCGGCCAAGGATCTGTTCCGGCACGAGCAGCTCATCGCGATGATGGGCAGCGGCGACGACCGGCGGCGGAACGGCAGCAGCAGCAGCAGCCGGAGGCGGCAGGCGAAGGAGGAGTCGTCGTCGTCGTCGTCGTCCAAGGTGCCAAAGCTGATGTCCACCACGTCCACGTTCGAGCTGCCGATGCGGAGCGCGCTCAACACAGCGCACGTGGGCATGTACCTGGTGTCGGTGCGCTTCGGCACGCCGGCGCTGCCGTACAACCTGGTGCTGGACACCGCCAACGACCTGACGTGGATCAACTGCCGGCTGCGGCGACGCAAGGGCAAGCACTACGGGCGGCAGTCGTCCAAGACGATGTCGGTGGGCGGGGATGACGACGTGGTGGCGGCGCTGGCGAAGAAGGAGGCGAGAAAGAACTGGTACCGGCCGGCCAAGTCGTCGTCGTGGCGCCGGATCCGGTGCTCGGAGCAGCAGTGCGCGCACCTGCCGTACAACACGTGCCAGAGCCCCAGCAAGCTGGAGTCGTGCAGCTACTACCAAAAGACGCAGGACGGGACGGTGACGATCGGCATCTACGGCAACGAGAAGGCGACGGTGACGGTGTCCGACGGGCGGATGGCCAAGCTTCCGGGCCTCGTGCTGGGCTGCTCCGTCCTGGAGGCTGGCGCCAGCGTGGACGCCCACGACGGCGTGCTCTCGCTGGGCAACGGCCATATGTCGTTCGCCATCCACGCCGTGCTGCGCTTCGGGGGACGCTTCTCCTTCTGCCTCCTCAGCGCCAACAGCTCCCGCGACGCCTCCAGCTACCTCACCTTCGGTCCCAACCCGGCGGTGATGGGGCCGGGCACCATGGAGACGGAGATCCTTTACAACGTCGACGTGAAGGCGGCGTACGGGCCCCGGGTGACGGCCGTCTTGGTGGGCGGCGAGCGCCTGGACATCCCCGACGACGTCTGGAACATCGACAAGGGGCTCGGCTCCGGCGTCATCCTGGACACCAGCACGTCGGTGACGTCGCTGGTGCCGGAGGCGTACGAGCCGCTAGTGGCCGCACTCGACAGGCACCTGGCACACCTGCCCCGGGAGAGTTTTGCAGGCTTCGAGTACTGCTACAGGTGGACCTTCACCGGCGACGGCGTCGACCCGGCGCACAACGTCACCATACCCAAGGTGACGGTGGAGATGACCGGCGGCGCCAGGCTGGAGCCGGAAGCCAAGAGCGTGGTCATGCCGGAGGTGGGGCACGGGGTGGCGTGCCTCGCCTTCAGGAAGCTGCCCTGGGGAGGAGGACCCTGCATCATCGGCAACGTGCTCATGCAGGAGTACATCTGGGAGATCGACCACTCAAAGGCCACGTTCAGGTTCAGGAAGGACAAGTGCAACACACGTCATCTACACACCAGCACCGGAGGAGAAGTCACCAACAATGGCAGCAGCGGTGGAAATAATCAGCAGGCCAATGGCGGCACCAGCAGCGATGCCCCCTCCTCCTCCTCCACCGTCGTGCATAGCGTCAATTGATACGTACTCATCGATTTGATCCATCCCTTCCCTGCAGCACTACACTACACTACACCGACTCATTTTATTTGCTCCAATCGTTCGTTCGTTCCTTCATTCATTCCCTACTCTCTTCTCTCTAGCTATCTCTACGCAAGGATCAACTTTTATATATACTGTATTTCTTTTGTATACAAACCAAACCATGCATGTTTTGTACTATACATACATACATACATACTAACAAAAGCGGCTAGCTCAGCTGGCTGGCCTGTGTACTGTATTCATTTCATTTGCTGATCGACCCATGTAACCATGTCCCGCCAGGCCACATATATGCTTGTAATTAAATAGAAGGATTCCCCGCGTGTTGTCGTAGGTACCAATGTTGCCTTATAAGAGTTATATATTACTACTAGTAAGTTACTATATATTTACTACAGTATATAAGAATCTTGTTATGTATTCTATATGTTGATGTTGTGAGTGCTCCTCACTTTGGTTCTTCACTTCATATGGTATAGTATAGTTTTCTGCACTAGTGTTTGTTAAAAAACACAGAATACACATTTGGCGACAAATTGAATTCCGCACATACATACTACTCCAGTTCAATTCAACAGCACACAACTTGCAAACCTTATACTCCCTCTGTCCCCAAAAGCTGCAATTTCTAGAATTGTCTTAAGTCAAACTTTTAAAACTTTAACCAAATTTATAGAAAAAAACGCTAAGATTTATAGTACCAAATTAATACCATTAGATTTATCATAGAATATATTTTCATAAGATACTCATTTTATATCATAGATATCGATACTCTTTTCTATAAAGTTAGTCAAAGTTAAAAAAGTTTAACTGGTACGGATTCTAGGAGTTGAAGCTTTCAGGGACGGAGGGAGTATATCAATTCTATTCAAGAAGCATGCAAGTACATTTGCAGCGTGTAATTAGGACCCTAGTGTATATATATATATATATATATATATATATATATATATATATATATATATATATATATATATATATATATATATATATATATATATATATATATATATATATATATATATATATATATATATATATATATATATATATATATATATATATATATATATATCTGCCTTGAGCTCCGATCCGGGGACATACATTTATTTTACCTTCCTAAAGAATTGTCTTTTTGGCACAGTATCTATACTTGATACAAAAAGTTACAAGTAAATGTGTACCCACTTCACTGTGAAGGAAATACTGAAATGTCATCCCTTGGATCTCTTCATTTTCACAATGAAGTCATTGTCATCGTCGCTGTAATCAACTCTTCTCTTTGCCTTGGAATCCATAGTGCTTGGTTTCTTCGAACTTTCAGGTTTATCTTTCCTCACTGCAGAAGACTTGATTGGGGTACCCATTCTTACTTGCTGCTGTCGCTTTTGCTTCCTTTCGTATGCTTTCTTTGCTCTCTCTGGAGACAACAAACCATGCTCCATCAACCTGTTCATATGTAGTTTTTTTTTTTTAATGTGAGGCCATTAACAAAATGTAAAGTACTATATATGGATAGAGCGAAGAAGGAATGATAGGCCCATTATATGATTGTACATGCAGCCACCAAACACATGGAATTAAGGATGAATGCAAAGGGATGGAGCAAAGATAGGAGAAACAAGCAAAGTTAATGACATTTGTAAATGGTAATGGCACATTGTCAAGAGTCAATGTATAGTAATGCCAAGTAATTTTTCTCCTCCTCCTCCTCCTAGTAGTTTGCAGGTATTGGAACTCATCAGACACAGTGTATGGTACTGACGGAGCTCAAACACTGCCTACTTTGAATGTTAGCATGTCAGTTCAATTCAAGAAAGGTATTTCTTTGCAGGGTAATAAGAATTTACTAAATACTGCGTAGAACAACACTGCATAGGTGGCTGCAGGTGCAGGAGGACGCAGATCATCCATCGCGCCTGAGAGCTGAGATTGTGTGTGGGAGGGGACCAGGGGAGAAACGAGAAAGCGTATGAATACCAGAATTCAGCCATCTCACTGGAGGGGATCTGCTTGGACAATGACTCGTAGAAAATCCTGAGAGGCTCCCTCTCCTCCGGAGGATCGAACTTCTGGCCGGGCAAGGAGTAGACCTTCTTGTCGGCCTTCCCTCTGCCCTTCCCTCTGCCTCTGCTGCTGGTGGTGGTTCCACGCTTGGTAGCTGCTGCTGCCGCCGCTGGGGAAGAGGAGGAGAATTTCCCTTTGGCCTGCATCAGCATGGGACAGTCAGTACACGCTCCGATTTAGAGCTTGGTTGAGAATCGAGCAGTCTAATTAGCGACTAAATTGCCATATTATGAGGAGGAGACTACGGGATCTGATCTGGTTTGGTTTGATTCAGACACGGGCACAGGGAGGAAGGGAGGGAAGTCGTACCTCGAATTTGGCAGATCCGGATGCGGACTTGCCCTTGGCCAGCGTGGAAGACGAAGACGTCATCGCCGGCCGGGGAGGAGGAGGGGATGCCTGCCAGGCGTGGCCGCGTGGGTTTCCGACGGCAGCAGAGCAAACCAAACTAGCAGAGAAGAGAAGAGCAGAGCAGCCAACCAGCACAGCACTCACTCCCTCCACGTGACCTGAGGAGTGCTGCTGGTCCGATTGGAATGAGAAAAAACAACAAAAGAATTAATTAATACAAATTCATGCCCATGGATTTGCTTCGACTATTACCGGTTTGCAATTTGAAAATTTCAATGGGCAAATTTTGCACAGAGAAACCATCTTTTTTTTTTGTCTTTGCCACAAAACATCATAAAACTTGGGTATTTTTTTAACATGTAAGATGTTCACCTCAATAGTCCACTACCACTTGCAATTAAAGTTCACTAGCATAAGTAATTATGAGATCATATCAGCGAGACACATCATTCGCTAACATATATTTAGTTGTCCGCGTCATCGTGACATACATTAGTTCAAAATAGTTAATCTCTTCTTAAAAATGTATGAATAGTTAAATTTCAATCCAAATCAGCAACGCGCGGGGTGTTCTTCTGGTATGCCATGCATAAGACACTCAAATCCATTATTATATTTTAGTTTAATGGTTAAACAGTGACGAATATGCTCTTGCCCCATTTGCCTTATCTTTTCCCTTCCTGTACATAGCTTGTGCAGCCCGCCTCAATTGTTCGCTCACACGGAAAAAGGACCGGAGGCCACGGCGGCACGACACATTCTCTCCACCGTCGGCTGCGCTCGCAGTTGTCGGCAGCTACACCCTTTCACGACGGTGGCAGCCCGTGACAACAGTTGCTTTGGATCAACTCCAAGGAAACATATATATATATGCCTTGTCATGTTCTAGTGTGAATGTGTGATATTGGGATTTTATAGTTAGTTAAATAGCCAAATCTTGCTAGAATATGTTATTTTGTGAGACAGGACCTACTACTTTCTTTTGAACCTGTCATGTTCATAGATTTGCTGAAATATTGCTAAAATGTGTATGTTATGGTGATCAATGTTATGTCGTTGGAACCTTGAATCGAGGGACAATGGTATTTTTATTCAAATATTATGTTTACTTTTGTAGTGATATGTAGCAACGCCATTTCTTTTTAGTGTTTCATGGCAAAAAAAAGCCACGTTTTTCAATGCCCCCTCGCAAATTTTGTCATTTCTATAAGAGTGTTGATCTCCTATAGTAATTATGCATCCCTCCTTGATTGTCACATATTTTTTAAGATCTGGTTGCCCAACACTATATTAATAAGCGAGGAGCGCACCCAACTACAGCATACTACTACAGTTGGTTTAGAAATAAGGACTAATTACTCTCTAAATTATTCACAAGGAAGAGTGGTCTTAGGACCCTTCCTCCTGCATGCCCGCAAGGAGGCTTTGTCTTTGATCCTGGCAACCACCTACATCACCATATTAATGGTGTTATTGAATACCGTGGTGAATCTTTGCTTCCAAATGCACCAATAAGGTTAGGATTCCCAAACTCATGCCATTTTGCTTCCCCCATCTATCATCAATAGGAACCAATCTTCGACATCCACATCCTCAACCCATTGAAAATGGTGCAGATTACGACTATTTCTCCACATAGCAATATGCTCTAGATGGCACAGGAGATGGGGCATTTGACAAAGATGTACATGGCAGTCACCAGGTTTCTAATGCAAAGCTCATAAAAGCACTTTTTTCCTATTTGCATAATTGTAGGTGTGTTGTTGTTCACAATTGGTCTTGTAGTACCAACCAAAGAAAGAACTTGCATTTTTAGGAGCTCAACCCTTCCAAATTAGTTTAGGGGAAATTAAAGACAATATTGCCGTTGAACTAGATATTATACGCTGAACTAGCAGTACAATGGCTAGAGCTATCCAACGCCCAGTGAATTTGGTCTTCCTTTGATGTGTTCAGATTTAGTCCCATGGACTTCAAGAGATCCCATAACCTGAAAAATTCTGCAAGAAGGTCATTGTTCACGTTACATGCAATATCCTTGATCCAAGCGCCATGCTAAACCGCTTCATGGATGGTGCTATTTTTTCTTTTGCTATGTCCATACAACAGTGGAAACAAGACCGATAGAGGATGGCCATTGGCCTTTGTTGCGGATTATGACCATTGTGGCTGCTGCAAAGAGGGCGACATCAACATTGTCAACCGACAATGTCATTCTAGACTAATACTTGGTCTAGATGCTAAACACATCTGCACTTTGTTCTCTTCAATTCAATATTCAAATTCATAATCGAGACTTCACTACATCTCGTCAGATTAGAATGCTTACGCTTGCAACCGTCAAAACTCAAAACTGCTTTGCTCTATCTATTTTATGTTTCTATTCATGCAGCAGCCAACAAGGTACATAATGAAGATTGCAATATAGTATGTGGCATATGTTGACGGTTGATAACGTCAACTTTATTTAGAAATTTAAACCCAAAGGAAAACACAAATACACACTAGTATAGGGTTTAAACTGATAATTTCCACGAGTTTTGCATGTTCTGTGTTTTCAGGGATTATTTCAGAAAGAGCTGAAAAGAGAGATTTAAGTGCCAATTAACCACGAAACTTATCCACGACAGAAGGATGACACTAGAGGGATCAGGAAGACTCCAGAAGACTCCCGGAGCAACGGGACCGGCAGAGACCACCAGGTGGGGCCGGCGGGCCCCACCCTGGCGCCGCCTGGCCCCCTGTGGCTAGGGTTTGGCCTCCCCTTCTGGAAGCTTCCTCCAGCGCCTCTCTTGACGCATCTCGGCCCTTGGTTAAGTCGATTTAATCCTACGGCGCACGTGTACTCCACCAGGCTATAAATAGAGGGGCAGACCCCCCTCTCAGAGGACACACCACAGATTCAATTCATTCCTCCTGCTTCATTTGTCAAGAGTAGTCAGAAGTTAGGGTTTGCAGAGATTAGAAGTAGACCTCTAGTTCTTCAAGTTCTTAGTATAGGCATCTAGCGAGGTTCAAGTAGAGATCGGGCGCTCCGTTCGGGATTCTAGATCTGTCTTCTAGAAATTGGTAATATTATCTTGTATTTCATTATGACTTTACTCTACTTTAATATATTGCTATTTATTCATTTCTTAGTTTATTCTAGTTGCATATTCGATATAGATGTGGTTTATGATGATCATCGTTATATGATCGTAAAGTGCCTGATTCAGTACTCGAGTGAGTCAGGTGGTGCACATTATGTAGACGTGGTGTCTAGATATATTGTGTGCCTACGGAGGTACCCTGATGTGTCGGGTCGTGTGGTAGTCCACGTAGGTGACAGCTGCGTTGGTTCCTCTGTAGTCCACCCCCCGTACGTAGGACTAGCCGAGCGCGGTCATGAAGGAGGTGACAGTTGCGTCTTAAAATCCTCATTAGTTGATGCTTCTTATAATGTTTTCTGAGTTTATCACACTATAGATGAAAATATGTAGCATGACGTAGGACTGTAGACTTTATATTAGTAATTACATAGGTTTCTTTTATTTTATTTGAATATCAAGATTGTCTTGCTACATTAGTGAGTGTTTATTTTCTATCTCTGGAATACCATTTACTTCATTACTCAGTTATCATTTATCATATTTTGTTATTGATTAGTTATCGCTAAAGCATTAGTACTATTGGCTATGATAGATTTACATAATTATAATTTCTTCAGTTCATACAAGATTACCTAAGCCTAATGAATAGAATGATGCTTTATCCTTTTGGCATAAAATAAATCAACGATACTCGGAATACTTCCTGGGTGAAATGCTACAACGGGAGAATTATCTGTGCGCTAGCAAATATATTCTATTTAGAGTTATTGCTTGTAGATTATTTTTTTATCCCATATTAGGGATGACAAATTAATATGAAGTGAGGTTAAAAATACCAACAACATACTTTGCTTGTGGCTTTGTTTTAATTGAGGACTATTTTCGTTGCTTCAAGCAACTAGAAGATATTTCCTAACTACTAGCAGTATAGACTTTGGTGGAAAATTACTCTCCACCAACTTTTTTATTTAGTTATCTAAATATAGCCTTCTTCTAATACGAATTTCTCGCTAGCCAATGAGAGAAAACAAGAATAACGATCTAAAGTGCACACAACATATAGAACACTATTGAAGAGTGGAAAGATAAAAAATGATATTTATGCAAATATCTGTTCAAATGATGCTTTAGAAAGTAATCTTTGATTTTTTGTAAGTTCATCTATGACGACATGTCATCCTCTTGGTGATGTGTTAGCTAACTCATCAAAAGAAAGCATAGCTCAATGCCCTCAATAAATTAGCATCAGGTGCTGACAGTCAAAATGTGATTGAGAGAATAGAAGATGAAACTAAAACCACATGCAACAAAAAGGTCAAACTCAGACTGAATTGAGATAAGTTAGCAAAAGCCAGAGAAAATTGGTCTAGGCTAGTTTGTGGTCTTCCTAGCTGAAGACATGTAAAACTAGTTCAGGTTGGTTTCTCGCCTAGCTAAAACCGAGCCAGGCCAATTTCTTCTAGAAACATGTTGAGCACTGTTAAACTGGCCTAGGTTGGTTTTCGTGCCAACATGAACCGATTTGGGATGTCCAAAGACAATTCATGATTTTCTACTTGGAAACTACTCCGGTTTCATGGGAAACTTGAAGATTACATGTGGATATGTTTTCAACTAGGATAAGATCATCTCTCTCTATTTCTATGAGTGGATCACAGTCGATTAAAAGCCACAGGACAAGTTATTTTCTAATAAGCTCGATGTGGTCTATTTGGCGAATGAGTTCATGTATTGTGATGTCATTTCTAATATTCCTTGGTGTTGTAATAATGTTGCTCATGAGCTAGTTCAATCTAGATTGAGAAGGAACCCAAGTCATTCATGTGTCCGGTTTCACCCCTTTGGAACTTTGTAATCTCTCTTGTGGATCATGATATCATTGATCCCATGGTTAAATGAGTGAATGAACTTTTTTGCTTGAAAATCATCTACTATACTTGTTATCTTCTCTCCTCTACATTTCCAACTTGTTATTGTTGTTCGTTCTTTGTTGTCGTTGCCGATGATTATTGGTCCAATGATGCCAAAACTCAAAGCGGTTAGGCCAGGTAGGGTAGCCCATAGCCAATGTATGCCTTGACAACAACGTGTATTAAGTATCGCACTCATCGCTGGAGACGTAAGGTAAAGTGTTCATGTGCGAACATGTTATGCGGTGAGCCGACCTAAAAGTCAGCTAAGCTATTTTTTGGCCCATCTTAATTTGGGAGGCTGACCACTAAAATCATAACCCGCTAATACAATACTAACCTTGAACCGCTAAAATCTTAATAAAAAACTAACCCTAACCTAACCCTAGCATGCTATAAAAGTAATTCTAACCGAAACCTAAACTAAAAATAAACTAAGCATGGCATACACTAACGCAAAGTAGATCTGTCTATTTACACTAATCGATCCATCTACACAATATTCTAACTAACTGTAAATCCTAAATTACTAACAAACTAGATATATCTAACTACAAATCCTACTGTTGAAAAAAGAAAAAAAAAAGAAAAACCTTACCTTCATAGGCACCGACGTCAGTAGTGGAGGTAGGAGCGGTGGCAGGGAGGCGGGATCTCCCTCTGTTACTCATGGAAAAGGAGGTGGCACCGAAAAAAGCGAGATACAGAGGCGCGAGAGAGAGTATGCGTGAGGAAGAAGGTCTCTAGATATTTTAGAGCCTGTCGGCTCTTGTCGCAACTAAATTTGCAATTAATTTTAGATAACAACCAGATTTGTATCAAAAATATTATTTAAAAAAACCCTCTAGCAGCGATCTGGAAATGCTTCCACTAAAAATGCCAGTACCTTGTTTCTATGCTATTATCCTCACTTTTGTTGAATGTTTAACACTTGTAAAATTGGATTGGGTTGGTACTTATATTTTCTAGAATTTGTCTTGTTGTCCTCCTTTGTGTCTAAAAAGAAGAAACCAAGGATGAGTGGGAGAATGCGTGTGCATTAAGGATGGGGATGGCCCTCCATATACATACCCGCAGCTATTCTCTAGTGTAATTAATGAACTACATAGTCAATTTTTTTCCTTATTTTTTTTTAATTTAGTTTACTTAATTACACTAAAGAAGAACCGTGGGTACGTTTGGAGCACCGTCCCCATCCTTAGTGTGCATACAGCAAGTCAACTAGTATGAGGTACACGCGTAGTGCGGAAAGACGCCTGGTGCGTTTCTCCTTTCCCCTTCTCTCTTCTTCCCCCATCGGATAGATCTCGCCGCCGCCAACCCGCTGCTCGCTAGCCCCTTCCCTCTCGGCTCCGGCGTCTTCGCCACACCGGGTAGGGAAAGGAGCCCCTCTCCCTCTCCCTCCTGTAAATCCGCTAGGAGTCCCGCGGTGGGTTCTCCCCTGGTGGCCGTCTTCGCCGTTGCCGTCGTCGTCGCTGCTGCTGCAGCTCCCTTCGCCGCCGGCGAAGCTCCCATCAAGGTATGTCTAAATAAAATAAATCTGCTCCCCCGTAGCTCGCCTTCTTGTTCTTCCACCTCCACCCTGCCTTCCTCGCGTCGCCTCCCAGATCTGCGCTCCCCCGTCCTGTATCCACCTTTTCTCCTCCCAGATCCGTGCTCCCCCAACCCGTATCCGCCTCTTCTCGCCTCCGCCTCCACCTCTTCCTGGCAGCCATCACTCTTGCACCAGACAGCTCTTTTGGCGGTGTTTCCGCGACGTTTTCGCCCCCACCTAGGGCCCGACTTGGAGCTTCATCCTCTACCCCCGGCGACGACATCAACCTCAACTTCGGTCGCTCGGCGCATGCTTTCTCACCGGCTCCGTCGCCCCACCTTCAACCGACGCTTGGCGTGGCCTTCCATCTGGGTGTATATGCCTTCGGCGCCTCTACGACCCTCCGCCGGCGAATTCGTCGTCGTCAAAGTCTCCGATGTAGCTGCTGTTCTTATCCGGTCTTTGGACCTAGTTGTAATTCGATTTTCCTTCGAGGACCTATCTGTAATATGGCTGCTTAATATATAATATATGCGGTTGTTAAAAAAAAACTAGTATGATGGTGTTGATAGCAGTGCAGACTTTGCCATGCCAAAAGTCACGTAGCAGGTGAAGATGACGCCGTTCTTGTGCTTGTGCTCCCAGTAGATAGTACTCCTATATAAGTACAGGTCAGGAATGAGACGACGAGGGGCGCACACACCCCGCTGCTGCAACTGCCCTGCCATTTTGCCATGCTCTGCTGTCTGCTCGAGGCCTCTCTTCCTCTGGTGTGCACTGGAGCAGCCAGAAGGCGCGGCCATACTCCACGTCTCACACTCCATTTCCATGGCAGCGCCGTCTCAGCTCCTCCCCCGATCGCAGATATATAGATACTACTAGATGCTGAGCAAAACATCCGAGACACCGAGAGTCAAAAATCTTTGGGTTGGGGTCGTCCAGGGCCATGGCGCTGCCGGTGCCGGGCCAGCAGCTCGCTCTCCTCGCGGTCCTCTTCTCTGCGGCCGCCGTGGCCGCAGCGCAGCCGACCACCGACGAGCTGTCTGCATCTCCGGCGGCGGATAACAACAGCGCACCGGCGGGCGTGGGCATCAAGGTGTCCTTCCGCCCCCGAGTGGCCATCGTGGTGGGCATCTTCACCATGATCTTCTCCCTCACCTTCATCCTCCTCATGTACGCCAAGTTCTGCCACCCCTCCTCGTCTCCCTCGCCCGCTGCCTCGGCGCTGGTGGGAGGCGGAGAGACAGGCGGTAACAATGGCGCCGCCGCCGCAGCAGCAGCAGTCGGAGTCCCCAAGCAGGTGATCGAGTCGCTGCCCTTCTTCCGGTTCGCCACCCTGCGCGGGGCGCGTCAGGGGATGGAGTGCTCCGTCTGCCTCGCCCGCTTCGACGACGCCGATCTCCTCCGCCTCCTGCCGCGCTGCCACCACGCCTTCCACCTCGACTGCGTCGACCGCTGGCTCCAGTCCAGCGCCAGCTGCCCGCTGTGCCGGACCAGCGTCGACGCCGACGACGCCACACTCGGGCTCAAGTACCCATCCAGCGCGCGCATCGTCTTCGGTGGCGACGCGCTGTCCTCTGGCCGCTTCGACGACGCTGCTGCTGCTGCTGCTGCTGGGACAGCAGGGAGCGGACGCGACCTCCTCGACATCTTCGTGGAGCGCGTGCCCGGGCCGGACACGAAGCCTCAGCAGCAGCAGCAGCAGCAGGTTGGTGATGTTGATGATGAGGAGGAGGCGATATCATCATCGGTGGCGCTGCCGCCGGGGCAGGAGCTGGACAGGCACAAGCACCGCATCATCGTGTCCGACGTGGTGTTCAAGAGCCGGTGGAGCGAGCTCAACTCCGCCGACCTCATCGCGCTCGACATGGAGATGCTGCGCTCCATGTCCAGCTCCAGCGGCCGCTTCGTGTTCCCGCCGGATTCCCCTTATTGCCCGGAGTACAGCAACGAGGCCCAGCAGGCCCCCAACAACAAAGAGATAGCAGCAGAAGAAGAAGAAGAAGAAGACGAGGACGGTGTCGTGCCGACGACGTCGAGGAAGCGGCTGCTGAAGCCTGTCGTCGTGGTGGACGCCCGGCTAGGAGGCGGGTGCAGCAGCGGCTCCGCCGTGTCAGCGTCCGCGGCGAGGATGATATCCTCCGGGGTGCGCTCCATGTCGGAGATCGTGAGCCTGCCACGGCTGCGCGCCGCGGCGAGGGAGCGGCTGTCGGAGGAGGAGAATCGCAATCGGCGGTGGCTGCCGATCGCACGGCGGACGGCGCGGTGGTTCGCTGGGCGCGCCAGCAGGGGGCAGCAGCAGGAGGAGGAGGAGGAGGAGGAGCACCGAGCTGTCCACGTCGTGGCGGCGGAGCATGATGATGTGTGATGGCCGGTGAGTAGAATAGGATAGAGAATCGAATGGAATGGAATGGAATGGAATGCATTGAATTTGGGATGGGTGAAAAGTGTAAACAAACAAACAGTCAAGATCATCGATTGATCATCAATCAGTAGTCCTTATAGTAATATATAAAATGATCAAAGACAAGTCAAAATTGAATTATGGAGGGACGGATGAGCGGCCGGGTCAGCCAACAACTGCAGGGGCAATGCGATCATTCATGCAGCAGCAGCAGGCAGGCCGGCCTTGTTTACATGCATTAGCAGAGGTGGTTTGGTTTGTATAATCTCCATCAGCCAAATAATGCAAGGTGACGACGAACATGCCTTCTCAACATGCATGTAAACAACACCATAGAATATACGTGCTAGAGTTGCATTATGCAATGTAATGCGCATATATGACGATGTACCCGACCCCTCTCCAGTTCCTAAGTTAATCAGAGTTGATGATAAGTAGTAATACATGTGCCTGGCTGCTAGCACACCATATATAAGAAACAAAAAGGAATAATACAATTGTGTGCGTTCATGTTCCAACCTTAGCTCCCTTTATTATATTACTGATGATTCCCTTCCCATTCGATCCGTTCGTTCATATGTATGTATATAAATAATTGTCTGGCAAGGATCAGTACTCCCTCTGTTTCAAGGATCATTTTAGGATCCAAAATTTATCCAACAAAATTTGTCATTGTAGCTTTGACAGTCAGTGAGGTTAGCATATATTGAGGCCTTGTTTAGTTCCAAAAAATTTTGAAAATCGACATTGTAGCACTTTTGTTTGTATTTGACAAATATTGTCTAATTATGGATTAACTAGCTAGGCTCAAAAGATTCGTCTCGTCAATTCCGATCAAACTGTGTAATTAGTTTTTATTTTTATCTATATTTAATACTCCATGCATACGTCTAAAGATTCGATGTGACGGGGAATCTGAAAAATTTTGCAAAATTTTTTGGAAACTAAACAAGGCCTGAATGCAGAAATTCTAGTCTTAATGGCTCATGCTCCTACACACGACGCAACTTTTAGATTTGTTTTGAGATATGCGCGAGCTTTGACAGTCTACTAGTCCGTATATAGTTCTCTACTTCGTTTTTTTTCCTCGTTCATTTGTGCCCCTACCTCGACGCCGGTGACTCCCAGGAGATGCCATGCATCGCTCTCACCCACTGCCCCGCCACGGCATGGTAGGGTCTCGGTGGCCACAAAGCTTTAGTGAGACCCTATCGATGACCATGGACATCCAAGTTAGGCTTTGTTTAGTTCCGAAAATTTTTGAGAAATCGATACTGTAGCACTTTTGTTTGTATTTGACAAATATTGTTCAATTATAGACTAACTAGGCTTAAAAGATTCGTCTCGTCAATTTCGACCAAACTGTGCAATTAGTTTTTATTTTCGTCTATATTTTAATACTCCATGCATGCGTCTAAAGAATCGATGTGACGGAGAATGTAAAAAATTTTGTAAAATTTTCTGAGAACTAAACAAGGCCTTAGTGGCTAAAGCAGAAATAAAAATGTACAGTGAGCTCTAAAGTAACAATAACTCAACAACTGCTCCGTGGACTCTACATATGGCTACTCCATCTCAGCTCCTATATATAGGAGGCCTTGTGGATATGTTCGATATATATCTATCCCATATTGACATCAATAGATGCTAAGAGCAGTTCCAATAACTTGGCTAAACTTAATAGCCAAATTTTATTGTTTAACCATTTTATAAAATAGAAAACTTCTTAAAAAAAGAAGAAGTTCACAACAGTCTTGCTATTTTACAAAATCAGATAGCCAGTGTCAGTGGTTGGCTATATATAGCCATCGAAAATCAAGGAACAGCTAAGCCTGTTGGAGTTGCTCCAATACCGCTTACTACAAGTAGTAGCTAAGGCCTTGTTCAGTTTGCAAAAAACATGGTTTTTGGCTACTGTAGCACTTTCGTTTTTATTTGACAAACATTGTCCAATCACAGAGCAAATAGGCTCAAAAGATTCATCTCACAAATTACAGGTAAACTGTGCAATTAGTTTTTATTTTCGTCTATATTTAATGCTCTATGCATACGATTAAAGATTCGATGTGACATGGAATCTTGAAAATATTTGCGAACTAAACAAGGCCTAAAGCTATTTCGATGGTATGGTTGTTGTTAAATAGGAGTACAAACAAAAATATATTATATTAACATGGGCACTTTGGGGAGGACGACAGTCGTCGTATGATAGGCAGACACGTCACCAAAAAATATACAGTAATTCTAACCTTACCCTGCAATCAGACAAAACCCCAATGCAAGCTTCTGTCGTGTTTATTTAGTCCGCATCGTCTGGATTATGATCATCTATCTATCATACGAGTAGATAGCTAACTACTCTTGATTGATCTGTACTAGCTATTATATTTATACAATGCTATAAGCTGTCGTTGGATGATGGATGCAAACAACTCGATGGAAACAGAAGCTAATGTTATGGCCGGATTTTCATTTCATTCATCCAACCAAAATGGGGGATGACCTCCTCCTCTCCCATTCCCATTCTGCTCTGGTATCCTCAAAACAAGCAAGGTGTCTCAATTAAAAGGGTGTTTGAGATTGCTTTACGAACTCGCGAGCCCGATATAAAAAGTGTGCAAAATATAATATTTACATTTATTTAAAACATAAAAATAGTAATAATAAATAAATATATATTCAATAATCTTAAATCGAACAAAATATTTATATGAGCTAACATATCAACTATTTGTAAAGTATAAGACATATAATACAAAACTAATATAAGTTATGATAATTTTTTCCTAAAATTATAGCTTGTTTGACTCGCGAGCTGGCTCCAGTTGGCTCGTTATATAGCTCGGCTCGGTTCGTTATAATAACGAGCCGAAGCCGAGCTGAGCCAGCCATGAGCTGAGTGAGTTAAGAAGCTTTGAGTTTTTTATCCAGTTTTAGTTCTATTCCATCGATGCAGGCGTTCAGCAGGCAGGTGCAAAGGCTCGTCTCTGGAACTACAAACATGCAATCTCCTGATCTTCGTAGGATTATTCGCCGAGAAGATATCTAGAGATTGATTTAAAACCGTTGGTACAAAAGTCCAGAAAAAAGTTTGTAACCTACCGTAAAGAACAGTGCCAGTCTAGGATTTCGAGGGCCACGACAACCCCTTTAAAATTTTATATTATATAGACGATTGTAAAGCGAAAACAATCTAATAATATAATTTTAATCTAACACCTAAATTAGACGAAATAAGACTATATAAGCAAAAAATACTAGAAGTCTGAAATACTATACAAATAACTAATTTGAATTAAGAACGAACAAGGAAAAAATACCTAGGATCTAGACATAAACTGAAACAGCTGATTGATGATCGTAATTCGCAACAAGGTAGTAACAAGATGTAATTCGCAACAAGGTAGAAAATAAAACTTTTTTAACACGATTACCAACTCTTTATGAGTCTTAAAATTAAATGCATATGAAACCATAGAATGAAATACTCCATTGAGTGAGTGTTTCATCCAAGTTTCAATTCATTTTATATGACATCGTAGTCTTAAAAACAATGTCATGGAACTCTCCACTGAGACTAGTCTTAACAGCATGTTGATGTGCCTTTGTTAGGGCGTCCACAATGGTGTTCAAATCGCTAGCTATTTGATCTCTAGGAAGAATGTTATTGGCTCTCAATGACAATTTGCAAATAGCTAGCTTAGAAAGTCGCTAGCTATTTGGAAGTCACTAGCTATTGTGGAGAGTATTGTGAGAGAGTTATTTCTAGAAGATCGTGCTCGATTAGCTATTTATGAGTCGCTAGCTATTAGGAAGTCGCTAGCTATTTGATGTCTCTTCTGGATAGCCAATGAGAGTGCTACTTTTTCATTATTTTTATACGTCATCTCGCTAGCTATTTGTAAAGTGCTATTGAGAACCAATAGAATTCCTCTTAACTAGCTATTTGATAACCAATTGCGGATGGCCTTATAGTGCTGCACGTGAGAAATGGGTGCCCAGCCCCACTCGTCAAAGGCAGCAAGCAATAAATAAGTGTGATGATTGGGAAGAGCTAGCGCGCACGATTCGCAAGAAATAAGACGAGATCAAAAGTACTTGTATGTGGCTATGCGACTGTATGATGAAATTTTGACATTTTGTATTACTATACGTAGCCCATTTAACATGAGGCAAAGGAAGCTTATATAAAATAATTTGACAACGACATGATGTTTATGTGAAATATGGGCTATATAAATATTTGGGCTAAAATGAGATGATGAGTTGCGTAACAATCAATTAGCATAAAATATGTATGCGATCAAGTAAATGATTAATGCATGGCCCTTCGAGTGCCTCTCACGCAGGCGGCCCGGGTCGCCCATGATGATTCCTTGGCCTAAGAAATTAAAGCTTGTTAATTAAGCCCATTTATTTTATATCAAAATACATGCATGTGTACTAGATATAGGCTATACAAAAGCTAATTAATCTATCTACAAGAGACATGCTACATGTACGTGAGTTGTTTAACCAACCATGCATGTACGTATACGTGATTGCCGTGTCACAAATTTTAAATTTGCCTAGCATGCACGCACGCACCCATGCGAAGGCGGCAGAACTTCCAGAAGCCTCCGCAAGAACACGTGCGGAAATGATGCTAGCGCCTCCAGGATAATCATCAATCTGCTAGAAAGCTCACACATACACGTAGTATACGGTTGGGGCCACTGGTCAGCTAGCATCGTAAAATACATGAGACGTACGTGCATCTTAAGTTTGTGAGTTGCCCGGGCTACACAACTAGATTTTATAATTTCTCCGAGTGATGTGGGGTTCTCCTAGTGTTTTAGCATTCAAAATTTAGTATGAACTTTCCCTAGTAAATGCCTTCTAGTGAGGATTCCCTAGTACTCCTTCTAGTGAGTATTTTGACTAGTGGTAGTGTTTTATTACTAACTAAAAACACTAGGAGAACTCTATCATTTTAGTAGTGCTACGAAGACAATAAACTCCAACGATCAAATTCAAAAGCCTAAAATACTCAGCTGACGCTTGCTGCTTAGAGAAGAAAGTTAATCCAAAATTTGAAATGCAGCGGGCGTTTCGCCCGCTTGCCAATAGATCAATGGCGGCTCCTCCACTCGTCACCGCCTTAGCTTGCTACCCTAGCATTGGTCTATGAAAGGAGGCCAACTCTCTCTTATCAGGGATCACTCTGCTATCCATCGACAACACACCGCCGCCTTGTTGCACACGCACACACACACCACTAATAAGGTCTTGTTTAGATGCAAAAAGTTTTTGGATTTTGACACCGTAGCATTTTCGTTTTTATTTGACAAACATTGTCTAATTATGGAGTAACTAGGCTTAAAAAATTCGTCTCGTGATTTACAGCTAAACTGTGCAATTAGTTATTCTTTTTATCTATATTTAATACTTTATGCATGTGCCGCAAGATTCGATGTGACGGAGAATCCTATAAAGTTTTGAGTTTTTGGGTGTATCTAAACAAGGCCTAAGACGCTGCCAGGCTGCACGTACGCCGCCGCCTAGCACGTACACACGTGTATCTTCGGCAAGCCGAGCATCTACAACTTCATCTCCGGCAAGCCGAGCATCTACAGCTTTGTCTCCGGCGAGCCAAACCACACCACCGGCATCACCATAGCTGCTCACTTTGAAGGTGAGATTCTTTATATGTTTTGATTATTTTGTCTTATATATCTATGCATGGTTGTGGCATAGATTGTGTATGCGCTCACGGTCGGCTAGTGAGCCCTCATGGCAACGCCCAAACGACGGCGGGGCCTGCAACTATCTCGATGATGGCGACCATATGCAAAGGTTGGACATGCATTTTCGGCGCCAGCAGCGATGTCTATGCCCGGCAAATCCACAACGGCGGCGCGACGCGACGGGAAAAGCATACGTGCAGTGGATCGGCAATCTACAATGACTGCGGCAGTCTGGTAGAAACAACAGCCCGATGAACATGCAGTTTTGGCATCTACAACAGTGGCATACATGCAAATCTCTGTGATGATGATCGTGGCCATGGCAAATACTACTGCTCGACAAGGCCGGAGCAACAAACATGGTCACCACGGTGGCGGGGCTGCGTGACTCGTTGGCCCAGGAACGCAACCAAAAGCTAGCTCAGTTCAAACGAAGCGTATACATATATGTATATATATGCTATACACATGGCGGCAAGAAAGCAAACAGACTACAGTAGCATGCAAGTCCATACGTGCAAAGTATACATATGCAGAAGCCACGAGCTGCTAGCTTGATGTTATTATTACTCAGTTAGTTGATATACAGTATCGATCGTTCGAGAAATTCATTCTATGTTCTCAAGAAGGCCCGTGATCTGAGTACAATACAGGCAAATGATTCTAAGTCATGGCAAAAGCGCTTAAGTACACACGCGTATGTAAATTGACGAGCTGACTAAGTAACATGCCAATGATCTCAGAAATTCATGCAAGGAGAAATCTCTTAAATATCACATGAGCACAAGTCTCACAACCACCACATCGTCTTCCTGCACTGTCAAGGCCGTTGAACCATATAAAGTCATTTTCCTCCCCTGACCGACGATAGACGTTTCTTTTCCGTGACCGACGAGGCCGGAATTATTTGTTCGTGACCGACGAGGCCGAACACTTGACTTCATTATGGGATCCGCACGACAAGGCTGGAGACCTTTGCTAGAGGCCGACGAGGCTCTAGCACTTCACCATTTTCATTTATTTGTGCTTATGCATATACATAGAGATAACTCTTATTTACTTGGAGACGACAACTGCGACCATCGGCATAGCTTAATCGGAGGTGTTCCGCGGCTCAACGCTGCGGATGTAAGTAACTGGAGGCCTCTAGAGGCCCCAGAAACCAGAAGCCACACAATCCTCTGACTGTCAGATGGAGCTCGGCGCAAATTTATATTAAAGTGGGAAATTGTACTTTGTAATTCTCAAGAGAATGAATAAAGTGATATTTCTTTGAACTTTTGTCCCTTGTGTTTTTTCGCATATTTATTTTATTTTGTATATGGACGTGTACTGGCACGCCTACGCATATTAGTACTAAGTAGCACGATCTGTGAAAACACAGAGGGATCCCACGTAGTGATTTTTCTGGCGAAACAGCAACATACAATTTGTTTGATAAATATTGGTGATGGATAAGGGCACTCCTAATGCAAGACTCTATCATAGAGTTCAAGACAATTAATCACATATTATTTATGGTATTTTGCTGATGTGGCACCGTATTTATTGAAGAAAGAGGTAGAAAAAATAAGACTCCAAGTCTTATTTAAACTCTAAGTCCATATTGTTCGAGGTAATAAATAACTTTAGACTCTATGATAGAGTCTATATTGTGAGTGCCCTAAAGATTTAACCTGTATGGAAATTTGGATATTGATTGATCCTAATTCCTAAATAGGTATTGTGCGTGTTTGTTACGAATTTATAAGGCGAGGCAGACATCCACACGTGAGTTGCAAACCAGGAGACGACATGAGTGATGCGAAACCAATGGAGGTTTTGCAACTCGAAAACCAAGAGAATAAGAAATGACAACTGAGAGACCGGAGACTAGCTATGGACGGACGGGCAGAGGAGACAGTGAGAGATAAAATAAATAAATTTACCACTTTTATAATGTTAACCGTAAATATTTACAAATATGCTCAAGCATTATGACAAGGCATACAATTTGTTGTGGAGTGTTCGTGCCAATACAATAAGTTAGCTATTTTTCTAGGATTTAATTATTTTATGGCTCAATCTTAAATCAAATAATTGCAACGTGTAACAAAAGACCAATCTCGTATAGAAAAAGTGAATGAAGATTGAGTCGACTTAAATGTCAAGCAATTATATATACCAATTATGAGTTTAAGAAAAATAAGCTACACTTTCATATATGTGTCGAGATGCATATGATTATACTCCTTTCATCCTAAAATAACTATCGTTTGTGCATCTCAAGAAAAACTTTGACTAATATATATATTAAAAAATATTAATATATATTATTCATAACTAGTACCATTAGAAAAATGTTTGAATCTACTTTTTTAATAAATTTATTTGGATACATAAATATTACATATATTTTCTACAAATCAAGTCATTACATGTTATGATGAGCTAAAAGTCATGGCATGAGTGTTGTAGTGCCAATGGAGATTTTACGGCTTTAAACTTAAAAAGCGAGACCGATAGTGTCTTAAAACAGTACTAAATATATTATGTCAAATTTAACTGAATTATATAAAAATAGTAATATTTATTATCATAAATAGGTATTATTAGATTTTATGAAATATATTGTTATAGTATGTATATATATTAATATGATTCCTTTTATAAATTTAGTTAAATTTAAGATAGTTTAATTTAACGAGGCCTAGAACTATAGAGGAGAGGTGTAGATGGGCCTTATCATCTTTACATGTCCACTTTTCAGGCCCGGCCCAGCTGAATGTCCAGATGAACGTGGGCTGGCCGGAGGAGAGACCGAGGTGGAGTGTAAAGCTGCCCGCCGTTCGAGGGAGCAGCTACGCATTTAAGCTGGGGGCAGTCGCAGCAGTGAGTGGGCAGTTCAGGCTTCGGGGACTGGAGGAGTGGGAGAGGAGAGGAGCAGGACCTGGGAGACCTCGCTTCGCCCGTCCTCCAGTCTTCCTTGCTTTTCGATTTTGGTAAGTGGAAGTGATTCCAATCCTTCCTCCTTCCCTCCCCCTGTTTGATTTGATGCTATGTGATTCATGTCTTGTCCTGTTGTCCATGCACTATTTACAAATCTGCAATGCTGCTGCATGCGTAAACCCTAGCCCCCTCGCCGCTGAAACCCCCCACCCCCATTCGTTCCTCTTTCATTTCTTACGGCAGATGCAGCTTCTGCTTTCCTAGGGTTTTCGGGACATTTGGTTCCTTGCACCCAGAGGACGAAGAGCTGAGTCCCTTTCCTGCTGCCGCTCTTGGTCCTCACACTCGCAGATTTGTTTATCTTTCTTTAAAAAAAGAGAAGGGGGGAGGGAGGATAGCCCCCTTTGGATTTTTAGGGGTTCACACGTTTCTGGATGCTTTTGCAGCGATGCGATTCATCTCACAGGGGTTTCCTAAATTACCGTGCCTTTTTTTGGGAAATAAAAAATAAATGTCCACTCTTTTGTGTAGGCCTTGTTTAGTTCCGAATTTTTTTTGTTTTTCGAGACCGTAGCACTTTTATTTTTATTTGACAAGCATTATTCAATCATAAAGTAACAGGCTTAAAAGTTCATCTCGCGATTTATAGGTAAACTATGCAATTAGTTTTTATTTTCATATATGTTTAGTGCTCTATGCATGTGCCGTAAAATTCGATGTGACGGGGAATCTTAAAAAGTTTCTGGTTTTTGGGTGAACTAAACAAGGCTTAAGAAAAACATAAAGACGAGTGCTTGAAGCTGCGATGTCTGCTGTTCAGGTGGTTTCTCAAGAACACTTTTTTAAAATAAAAAAGCCCATTTTTTTTTCTGGGAATGTGAAAGAAGGTGCATGGTGCCGTTAAGTCGTCAACTTCACCAAAAGCTTCCATCTTTTTTCCCCCTTACCTAAACCTTGTTTCAACAAAATGCTGCCTTTGGCCAGGGGCATCTGATTGTCTTTTAAATCTGTGATTCTTTTTTTAGAAGGAAAAAAATCTGTGATTCTTCGAGTCAACATTACGCTCATTTTCTTCACTGTGATCTGGCAACCTACAGTCGTATTTCTTTATTATTAGTAATGTCCTGCGCTCGAGTTCTTGTGATCTGCACAGTATAATGCTGCCACCAAAAGGATGCAATTAGACAAGCTTAATGGTGCATCTGATAGACTGTACAAAAAGATTCGTGTCCCAAATGTGTCCTTGCTAATCAAGGAGGTCATATGAACAAGTAAAACGGAATTTCTGCATTAGCAAACAGGCACAAGACTGAGTGACGTGGCTAGTGCCAATGAGTTGTGAACTCGGGAATGGAATTAGAGTTATAGCTATTCCTATCATTTATTTCACCACAGAGGCTTTGCATTTTACCTGAATCTGATAAAGAAGTAGGCAGAAACATGGAGCTTATAGTGTTGAAGATTGTAGGTATAGAAGCTAGGTATCAGAAAGATTCAACTTTGTGATTGTATGCTGCACATGGTATTGGTAAAACATTCTTTCAAGTGCTCATTGTCTTCCCTTGCACCAATTCATTGTTGTCCTTGTTTCTTTGCAGAGGGTGCTGCTTGTTTTATCTTAAAATGGGGTCTCATGATGGTGAGGATGAAGAGTTGCCACCACCCCCGCCCGTGCCACCAGATGTGGTTCCCATTAAAGCTGAAGATGTTGTGGGGGAACCACCAGCAAACAAGCCAATAAAGCCAAAGAGATTACTGATGGACAGGCCTGGTATAGGAAGAAAAGGGCAGCTAGCCCAGCTCTATTCAAATCACTTTAAAGTCGCCGTGAAGAGCACAGAAGACTTCTTCTTTCACTATTATGTATGTCTTCTTACTGAGTTCACAATCTTCTGTTCAAAATATATCATTGTGTGTCCCTTGTTTGTTAATAACTTATCTTTGGCTGATGAGATAGTGCTGTTTTATTTGAATAGGTGAACCTGAAGTATGAGGATGATCAACCTGTTGAAGGTAAAGGGATTGGCAGAAAGGTGATTGATAAACTGCAGCAGACATATCGCGCTGAGCTTTCCAACAAGGATTTTGCATATGACGGAGAAAAGAGCCTGTTTACAGTTGGTGGGCTTCCACAAAAAAACAATGAGTTCACTGTCGTCTTGGAGGACGCGTCTACTGGAAAGTTAGTTTTATTCTTTGATCTGCTTTCTTGTTTATGCTTAGGCCTTGTTCAGTTGGCAAAATTTTGATATCCAATCATGGAGTAACTAGGCTTAAAAGATTCGTCTCGCGATTTACAGGCAAACTGTGTAATTAGTTTTTATTTTCGTCTTTATTTAATACTCCATGCATGCGCCGCAAGATTCGATGTGACGGAAAATCTAATTTTTTTTTGGGAACTGAACAAGGCCTTATCCAGAATCTTACTTTGTAATTGCGATGTTTGTTTGTTTATTTATTTATTTATTGGTTGTAGGACTGCTGCCAATGGGAGCCCTGGCGGTAATGACAGTCCTGGAGGTGGTGACAGGAAGAGAGTGAGGAGGCCATACCAGACGAAAACTTTCAAAGTGGAGATAAATTTTGCAGCAAAGGTTCCTATGAGTGCTATTGGTCAAGTCATTAGAGGCGAAGAAACGGAGAACTCCCTGGAGGCACTTCGTGTTCTTGATATCATACTGAGGCAGCATTCCGCAGAACAGTATGTAGCTATGCATCTTCATGGATGATTTATAGGTAGATTTGAGGATCTTCTGCAGTTAGATCATGGCAATTTTTCTCACTACTTGCAGAGGCTGCCTTTTGGTTAAGCAATCGTTTTTCTACAACAACCCTTCAAACTTTGTTGACTTGGGTGGTGGCGTGATGGGTTGCCGTGGATTTCATTCAAGTTTCCGCGGCACACAGAGTGGACTTTCCCTGAACGTTGGTACGTATTTGTCCTGTATTGCTGTACTGGTGCCATGTAACTGCATTGTCTATTATGTAATCTTTTACATCTTTCATGATCACGATAGCTTATTTTTTGAAATCCGCAGATGTCTCAACAACAATGATCGTGAAGCCTGGCCCTGTTATTGATTTTCTTCTTTCTAACCAGAATGTTAATGATCCTAGCAGAATTGATTGGCAAAAGGTAAATTGCATCTTTGGATATAACTTTTTGAACGATCACGCTACTGCATTGAAATATCTATTTTGGTAGAATGGTAACACTATTTTGGGGTGTGCATATTCAATTCAGGCCAAGCGTGCTCTCAAGGGCTTGAGGATTAGAACCACTCCTGCAAATGCAGAATTCAAGATTTTTGGTCTCAGCGAGAGGATTTGTAAAGAACAAACGTGAGGACATGTTTTCTTGCTGTTTTGTTTATTTCATGCGTGCTTTACTTGGTATTTGAAAAAAAAAAAATGTACCCTAGTGTGTAGCCTGTTTCAGAAGAGTTTTGTTCAGCAAGTATTGCTTTTATTAATTGTGTTCTGATATCAATGCCAAGCTTGTTTGACAGAGATATTCTTGTGCTTAATTGCTTTCTCATCAACATATGCAATTAGGTTTCCGCTGAGGCAGAGAAATGGTAGCAACGGAGATTGTGATACCATTGATATAACTGTCTATGACTACTATGCGAAGAAAGGAATTGATCTAAAGTACTCTGGTGATTTGCCTTGTATAAATACAGGGAGGGCAAAGCGTCCAACATATTTTCCAATCGAGGTTTGTTTCAGTTTTGTTAGTGTACATCCTATCAAATCTCTGTTTATTAAATATATCTTGCATCTCATATTTTTGTATTGTGTTACTAGCTATGCTGCCTTGTTCCGCTTCAAAGATACACCAAAGCTTTGTCTACGCTACAAAGGTCATCCCTTGTTGAGAAGTCTAGACAGAAGCCTCAAGAAAGGATGACAGTTCTAAACGATGTGAGTTGTTACCTTGATTTTAGCATGCTGCAACGATTTATAACTGCATGGGATTGGTTTCTATGACTGAATTAATCAACAGCTTATGATTACCCTAAATGCTAGGCACTGCAACGCAGTAACTATGATTCTGACCCCATGTTGAGGGCATGTGGCGTTTCAGTTGCTCCAAAATTTACCCAAGTTGAAGGAAGGATCCTTCAAGCCCCAAAGGTTGGTGACACTTCTCTAAGCTTTAGTTGTTTTCTCACTAAATGTTGTACCAAAGCATTATGTCAGCAAAATGCATCTGACTAAATCTAATATCTTGTAGCTGAAAGCCGGCAATGGTGATGATATCTTCTCACGAAATGGACGGTGGAATTTCACCAATAGGGTCAGCAACTCAGCATGTTTCTTTTTTAACCTTCTCTAGTTCTTGGTTAGGAATGATCTTTCTTCTGATGTTTATTTGCCAATTCTTTGCCCCTTTCAGAAGTTTTATCAAACCTGCTCTGTGGATAAGTGGGCGGTTGTTAATTTCTCTGCACGTTGTGATGTTCGGAATCTCATCCGTGACCTGATGAGGAATGCATCTGCAAAGGGAATTGTATGTTTTAGCTTTTCACACATCTTTTATTGTAACAGTTTTCTGTTGCTTACCTTTTCTTCTGGCAGCAAATGGAGGAACCTTTTGATGTGTTTGAAGAGAGCCCCTCTATGAGGCGTGCACCCGTGTCGAGAAGAGTGGATGATATGTTTGGGCAGATAAAATCAAAACTTCCTGGAGCTCCTAGGTTCCTCATGTGCCTTCTCCCTGAGAGGAAAAATTGCGAAGTCTATGGTTGGTTTATATTTGGTTACCACTGTTACTCCTCCATATAAATATCTCACACCTTTGCAATAATTATACCTTTTTGGTTTCAACCAGGTCCTTGGAAGAGAAAGTGCCTGGCCGAGTTTGGTATTGTCACACAGTGTCTAGCTCCAACAAGAGTCAATGATCCGTACCTGCTTAATTTGCTGATGAAGATTAATGCAAAGGTTTGAGACATGATTTTGTCTTCTTGTGCACTGTATTGTTCACTGATGCATGCTTATACCATCCTTTTTCCCCTGTTTTAACCAGCTTGGTGGTCTGAATTCGTTGCTGCAAGTTGAAGCATCTCCATCAATACCCCATGTGTCGGAAGTACCCACCATCATCTTGGGTATGGATGTGTCTCATGGCCATCCAGGACAAGATAGGCCTTCAGTTGCAGCCGTAAGATGTGTATACCTTGTACAATTCCTCTGCCCACATGGAATCTGATGTAACCATAACTTTCCTCTCTGTTTAGGTGGTTAGTTCTCGTCAATGGCCTCTTATCTCTAAATATAGAGCATCAGTGCACACCCAATCCGCCAGACTAGAAATGATGTCCTCCTTGTTTAAGCCACGGGGTACTGATGATGATGGCCTCATTAGGTAAGTAATATCTTCTTACTATGTGGATGTATATAATATGTATGTTAAGCGTGATGACTTTTGAATACTAAGTTTATCTTCATATTTGCGACTTTCAGGGAATCACTGATTGACTTCTACACTAGCTCTGGCAAGCGAAAACCAGACCACATTATCATTTTCAGGTTTGAAGTTTTGTGGTTATTATTTGCTTAATGCTTATATCACTAAATCCTTTTGTAGAAACTAAAAAATATTGGGAAGTATGGTACATTCTTTACTGGAATGGATTATTGATACTTTCTTAACCACTGCAGTGTTAAGTCTAACCATTTGCTGGTTTTAGGGATGGAGTCAGCGAAAGTCAGTTTACCCAGGTCATCAACATTGAACTGGATCAGATAATTGAGGTAATGCATTTGTTTTGATTTGTCCTTGCACATTTGCTTAGTTCACAACGAATGCCGTATTCCCCACAAGGTAAATACTCCTGATTGCACATTCTTCTAATTAATGCAGGCATGTAAGTTTCTTGATGAGAAGTGGTCACCCAAGTTCACTGTGATTGTTGCTCAAAAGAACCACCACACCAAGTTTTTTCAGACCGGATCACCAGACAATGTTCTTCCCGGTAATGTTTATTTGTAACGAATTTACAAATTGACTTACCGTTTGCATGTGAATTGGCAGTGTCCTGTGAGATGTGGTGACAATAAATGTGTTATTCTGTAGGAACTGTCGTGGACAATAAAGTTTGCCATCCTAAGAACTTTGACTTCTACATGTGTGCACATGCTGGGATGATTGTAAGTTTGTGTCTGATCTCTGAATGAGCTTGTCCAGAGCAAAATGCTGTTAGTTACCTCTGAATCCTAGATTGTTTAAGTGCTAAATAAATACTGGTATGTGCTTGCTGCTCGTATCAGGGAACAACAAGGCCGACCCATTATCATGTTCTGCACGATGAGATAGGTTTCTCTGCTGACGAAATGCAGGAGTTTGTTCATTCGCTCTCTTATGTGTAAGTAGTAAACTTTGGTTGCTGCATTTCACTGTGACTAGTTGCTGGCTGTAGTACCTTTGCTTATGCTGTTGCCGTGTCCTGCTATGCAGGTATCAAAGGAGCACAACAGCCATCTCAGTAGGTATGCCACAGAATCCCAGTTTACCATTGCTGAATCTGAAGCATTATTTGCAGCACAGCAGATTTACTCTGTGTGCACGCTTTGTTTGTGTTTGCAGTTGCTCCAATCTGCTATGCCCACCTTGCTGCAGCCCAGGTGGGCACGTTCCTGAAATTCGAGGAGATGTCAGACACGTCCTCCAGCCAGGGAGGGCATACCTCGGCGGGCAGTGCTCCCGTGCCGGAGCTGCCTCGCCTGCATGAGAAAGTGAGGAGTTCCATGTTCTTCTGCTGATGTGATGGTCCATCAGGATCTGGGAGCGTTTGAACTGATTTTGGTTAGCGGTAGTGATGTGTATGTGTGTGTGTGTATGGCATGCAACCAGCTTGGAACCTTGAAGGCTCGCTTGTTGTGCCAACCTGACTTAGCTGCTGGATGCCTGAATGTAGAGGCTTTTGTAGGAGAACCAGTCAGCAGTCCTTGTGTATGCGGTGTTACTGTCAGCAGCTAACATCCTAGTAAAGTTTGTCTGTGGTGTAATGAACCTTCACTTGATAACCTTCACTTGATGCTAGCTAAGCTCCCCTATGGATCGATGATGCCTTGTGCTGTTTCTTGCTTGGTTATTATTTGGTTGACATGTTTGGTTGTGTTGGGAACAAATCCTCAGACAGCCAGTTTGTGGTGCAGCTCCACTCACTCGCAGATTACTGCTCAATAAATACTCGAGAGGTTTGGTTAGCATTACAGCTGTGAGTGGCTCCGACAGTAGGCCGTAGATAGAATGAAATGAAGTGGGAGGTACTCCAGCCATCCAAGATGTTTGCAAGCTAATAGTATATATTTCAGAAATGTTACATGAATCTTGCAGAATCAGAAGGCACCTTGCATGCATCAGCAATTCAGCATGAGCATGACACACCACTAAAGAGAAGAGTAAAGACTAGCTTAGCTCCCCTGAACTGAACAACAAGAGCACTGCACAAGCAGAAGAAGGTGAAAGCAGCAACCAGCACACCACTCCCCGAATCCAAAGCAATCAAACAATCATCAGCATCAATCAAAACTACTATACGAGTATTGCCTCTGTCTATCAATGAATGAACTACGTATAATAATATACCTGAAGCACCAACACAAGATCCCAGTCTCAGACCTAGTGTTAGTGCGCTACGCTATGCACAAGCAAAGAAGAAGCAAGCCAACCAAATCAATCAATCATTTTAGAAGCAAGCCAAGCACAACTACACAAAGTGCACAAGCAGCTCGGTAGTAGGGTGAGTGAGTGGTCATGGATCCTTGAGTAGCTCCATGACCCAGTCCCTGATCCTGAGGAAGCATTTCATGGACAACCTCTCGTACACCATCTCGTACATCCGGAGGTTCATGTAGGCGAAGCTCATGTAGGTGCGGATGCATTCTTGGTGCCTGTGGTACAGCGCCGGGATGGTCAGAGCAGCCACGATGCCTGCTTTTGACGGAGGAGAGGAGAGGAGAGCAGAACATTCCCGGTGAATACAGACAGGGAAATCTGTACTTGTAGTAGTAGATAGTAATACTAATACTAATAATAATAATAATAATAATAATAATAAGATGGGTGAAGCAAGCAAGACAAGGCACTGACTTGCGTAGCAGGCGGTTGGGAAATCTGTGAGGCTGCCGACGATGGAGACGCTCCACAGGCAGAGGAAGGCTCGGTAGAAGAGCAGCGAGTCCCTGCCCAGCGCGATGTCCCGGAAGGCATCCAAGGCGGCGTCGAGAGCAGAGCGCAGCAGCGCCGCCGCATCGTCCACGGCCTGCTGCGGAACACGCAGCTCCGGCACGGGAGGCTGCGGCCTGTTGAGGAGGCGCGCTGCCTTGGCCCACAGGAAGAGCACGGTGAGGAGCAGGAGGAGCACGCTGGAGGCGAGGGACAGCAAGGTGTAGCCGCGGACCAGGCCGCCGTAGAAGAGCAGCCAGGAGGAGACGGTGGCCGCCAGCAGGCAGGCGCTCACGTCGGCGCGGCCCCGGCGCCACAGCAGCACGTCCCAGACTGCATGCAGCAGCAATCCGATTCAGATAATCCAATCCCGGGCAATCATCAGTATTAATTGGGCTGAGAGTGAGAGAAAGGGGGCGAGAGAGAGTACCGAATCCGCCGGCGGCACATGTCCCGGCGCCGCCGCCAACGCCAACACCAGCGGTGGCGATTCGAGCATCCATCATGTAAGGTAAGGTAAGGTAAGGTAAGGTAAGGTAAGGTAAGGGAGCCAAGCAGGCAACCAAGCAGCGACGACGGTCGACGGTGGTGGTGGATCGGATGAGAGGAATCCAGCCAAACTGGATGGGATGGAGGCTGCCGATGCAATGGAAATGGAATGGAATTTCGACCAAAGCAAAGCAGCAACCAAGAACCAATCCCAATCAAATCAAACAGAGACGGAAGAGAAATCCATGGCTGATGGCTGATTTCCTGCTCCTGCTTCCCCCTCCCTCCAGAACGGAACCAAACCTGCTTTCTTTACTTTCCCAACCAACAAAACAGACGGCTGGAATGATGAGCTGGAATTGACGTGGCGTGGGTCCCACTACCACCAGTCCACTAACAGGCACAGGCACCGGCCTCCCCCACCCCAATCATCCACCACCCTTTTCTTTGCGTGCTGTGTTTTCTTCCACTTCCAGCAAGAACCACTCGGCAAGGTTGATTTAAGTTAGGATTCCAGAGACAATTATCTTTTATGATACTATGGGGCTGTTTGGGACTGTTTCACAAACTCTGCTCCACAAACTCCACTGTAGAGCAGCTCCACAAAAAACTGGAGTTTATGCCACCATTTTTCCTCGAACTGAGTGCATGGAGCTGAAACTGTTTGGCTAAAAAAACGTAGAGTGGAGCTGAAAAACGTGGAGCAGAGCAGTCCCAAACACCCCCTATGTTTCTTTCATATCGTAAATGGTAATCAACTTTTCTATAAATAAGATCAAACCCGAGGTAGACCTAAGGCCTTGTTTAGATCCAAAAAGTTTTTGGATTTTGATACTGTAGCACTTTCGTTTTTTTTTGACAAATATTGTCTAATTATGGAGTAACTAGGCTTAAAAGATTCGTCTCGCGATTTACATGTAAACTATGCAATTAGTTTTTATTTTCATCTACATTTAATGTTCCATGCATATGCCACAAGATTCGATGTGACAGGGAACTTGAAAAGTTTTTTGTTTTTTAGGGTAAACTAAACAAGGCCTAATTCAAAATGAACTATCAACTAGAACCACTCGGCGAGCTTGATTTAACCTAACTAAGGCCTTGTTTAGTTCTAAATTTTTTTTTGGCAAAATGGACACTGTAGCAATTTTGTTTTTATTTGATAAATATTGTCTAATCATAGACTAACTAGACTCAAAAGATCTATCTCACAAATTACAGGCAAATTGTGTAATTAATTATTTTTTAGTTATATCTAATGCTCCATAGATGTGCCGCAAGATTTACAAGATTTTTTTGGGAAGCCTAACTCAGTCATCGGATCTCTAACAGCACACACCACCCATGCATTCCAACAGTAACGAACATAGTCACATAAAAAGGTTCTAATCCACAGTATTTGTACACCTAATAATAATAATTTTTTGAAGACGTCACCGGAGGGGTGAGAGCTCCACCTAAATAAATTTTTATTAATTCTGACAAGTCGGTGTGTGGAAGGTCTACGGCCCTAAAATTTTTAAAAAAGTTTATATATATATATATATATATATATATATATATATATATATATATATATATATATATATATATATATATATATAAAGAGTATACTTTGTTGCTGGCTTCAGAATAGTTTATTTTGTAGCCAGGTGGATCAGTTGCGCCATCGGGTCCAGGCGCTTGCATGGCTCGGGCGCTTCTCCCTCCTGATAATTAGCCACGGTGATTTCGGTAATTCAACCGTGCGGCATGCATGCAAATTAAAGCGAATACTAAACCCACTTGATTTCGGTAAATGACGCAGGAGCTTCATGCATGCATGCAAGTATACGAGATAATGGATTATGATCTTTAAATTATTTATTATCCAGCCGCATGCAAATATTATTGTTACGAGAATACAACATACCTTAAAATAGTAAGGTTACGAGAATACTATTGTCCCTAAAAATTAGTAAAGAATATAATGTATTCTAGTAAATTGGAATGGGTTACGAGAATACTGTGTATGCTATGGGTAACTGAATAGTACTATAGTATACAAGTTGAACTAATGTAATGGTTCATATGTTATGAGAATCTGAGCACAGTGGCAAGATCAATTGTCATAAGCTAACTAAAATTCTCTCGAACAAAATTAGCATTAGAAAAAGATTTACCTTAATTTCATGAACTAGTGTTACCATAATATTGAATATTTATGAAAATTCTGTTTACAACAATACTAATAATATTTACAAGAGTTTACCGTAATAATATTTATGAGAATTGTTATTATGATTTCTTCTCTAACATAACTAACATTGATATTTACCAAAAATGGGTAATATGAATATAAGTATTTACAAGAATTTTGGACTGTGGTTGACGATAAAAATTAATAAGAATGATCGAAATTACTATAACATCAGCATAAGTTACATCATATATTTACGATAATTGTGTTGAAGACAATGCTAACATTATTTACATGAATTTTCACTATTAATTTTTACGACAAGACTCTTGTTCATTGCATATATATCGGCTCGTCCTGGGCTCGTGCTGTCGGCGTTCACCACTCCTGCTATTGCCGGACGACCCCGCGTCGGCCTCTAGGCCTATTCCAGCTATGACGCACTTTCCTTTGTTCATGCCGGATGTTGGCGATGGTACGGCATGGGCACAACACTCACCGATGAGAGATTGTTTTGCTGGAGATAAACAACGTACGACGAAGACGTTCTGGCTCGTGTCCACGGACCACGGCCTCACCCTCACCACGTGCGATTTAATTTAAACCCGGCTGGCTCTATGACGGTAGCTAGGAACTTGCTATCTCCAAAAGCATCTAATACACTATCAAATCTTCATCTCAATCTACTCATCAAAATATAAAAATCAGTAAATCACTAAGATAAAACAAGTTGGGAATCAGAATCGAACACAGACAATTTGAATCGCGTGAAGGCGCGCACCTAGCCATCATCGATCGATTGAAGCAAGTGTGGGAGGGGATCCGCCAGATGAACGGGTCCTACCGACGCCGGCCGCCGAGATGAATGAAGGTGCCACCGATGAGACGGTGGAGGCAGTGTCCACTGTCGCCGCCTCTAGAGGTAGGAAGGACGCGCCGTCGGATGCAGCGGGGGGTGTCCGATGCCGAACCACACCTTTGATGAGGAAGTGGCGTCGTGGATCCCACGGAGATGATGCATGACGCACATCGCCGGTCAGGGAGGGATCAGATCCGTCGTTGTGTCCCGTACGTGTGATGGAATGTCTCTAGCACCAAGAAGCAAAAAATGTGTTGCGGCTGGATTCGATGGTGTTCTCGCGGAGTATCATTAGATTTATCATAGAATATATTTTTATATGATGTGCATTTTATATCATAGATGTTGTTACTCTTTTCTATAAAGTTAGTCAAACTTTAAAATGTTTGACTGACACGGATTCTAGGAATTGACTCTTTCGTGGACGGAGGGAGTATTCTACACCGAAGTGTTATACTGAGTAAAATTCGTAAAATTCAGTATCGTTCAGTATTCATGTTTCAGTATTGTTCAGTATTTCTTGGTCCTGGGTGTACAACTAGATGATACTGAACGTTGTTCAGTACTGCTCAGTATTTTTTCAGCTCAATTTTAACTTGTGGTGTAGAATAATATTCTACACCTAGGGTGTAGAATAGCACTAGGTAAGCAGCCACGTCCGTGCGTCTTTAGTTCGTTATTCCATCCAAAACAAAACAATCACGTACGGTCGTGCCAGACGTGCTAGTGCCGTGCGTCTTCGATCAGTTCCTTTTATTCAGGCAAAACGTCTGAACGGCGAACAAAATCACCTTTCATAACCTTCACAACAGGTATTGTATTAATTTCTATACCACACGCGATATATATTGTATTAATTTCTATTATTTTACACAAAATACGTATACAATTCGGCCACCGCTCCTGACTATCGCGTGTGCTTCATATAGGAACGGATATGATGAAGTCCTACGTTCAATATATACGAATGGAAACAAGTCCCGATCAAACGCGAACTCTCCATGCGTACATGCAAATAAAACGAAGACATCCACATCTCCAGCTATAGTTAGGCTGTCTCCAATAGGAGACCCATTTGGGAACCCAAACCTAAAATGGGTCTCCAACATAATACATATAGCCTCCAACAGAGTACCCAAATAGAAGACCCATTTTGGGTATCAGGAGAGACATAACCCAAATTTGGGTATTCTCTCTCTTCGAGACCCATTTGCAGAGAGTGTTGTCTTTTAGGTCTTATTGTTGGAGAAGACTAAAAATAGGTATGGAACCTTTTACCTGTAGCGCTACCCAAAGGACAAATGGGTCTTGTATTTTGGGTGACGATTGTTGGAGATAGTCTTAGCCATGCAATCCATGGCCCGTTGACGGGACCCGCGGCCAGGCATTTTCGTAAGAAATGTAGCTTGATTAACCCTGGGGCACGAAGTACCGAAAACCGAAACCGAACCGGAAAAAACCGAAAACCGAACCGAAAAATACCGAAACCGAATAATTTGGTTCCTGTTCGGTACCAGGTTCTCAGGTACCGAATTTACCGGGGTATTTTCGGTACTGGGCCTCGGTAAACCGAAATTCCCGAACAGTACCGAATTAGCCCAATGTAACTTGGTAGCCCATATAAATATGTTACAGCAGTCAGCAGGCCATGAGCCCATCTAACCAAAACCCTAGGGTCGACTCGACACGCAGCCCCGTCCCCGTGAGGCCGTGACCCCCGACTCCCGTCCCGGCGTCCCCCGAGGCCCTGACCTGACCCCGACGCGGCGACGCGCAGGGCGCACCAGCGCAGCCCCGACCCGATGCCGGCGAGCGGCAAGCCTCCCCCCCCCCCCCGACGCTCGCCCCCCGACCCTCGGCGAGCCCCGCCCCCCAATGCTCGCCCCCCGTCCCCCGACCCTCGGCGGGCGCTCGCCCCCTGCGCGGCTGCGCCACCGTCACCCGTGCCTCTGCCGGACCGCCGCCCATAGCGCTCAGGCAGATCCGCCACCGCGCCACGCGCCTAGGCCTGCCGGCGGCCGCGCGCCCCCTCCTCTGCTCCTCTGCCTCGGCTGCACGGCGGCGCCCGCGGGCCGCTCGCCCCTGTGCTGCCCCCTGCCTCTGTAGCGCCGCCGCCGCCAGTCGCGTAGGTCCGCCACGCGGCCACGACGGCGACTTCAATTGCTTCCTACAACTCAAAGGTAAGAGCAATTTGGCCCTTTGGTAGAGCAATTTTGGTCACCAGATTTGCATGTTGACTTAGGTCTGTGTGTATGCTTGTTTTTCAACAGATGTCTCAGTGTGAGGAAGATGACCAAGTTGTTGATTGGACATTGGAACCGGAGGAGCAAATGAATGAAGATCCCTCGAGTAAGGGAGGAGCTGTTGGTGTTGATGGGAACAAATACATAATATCTTTCTGAAAATACAGAGGTGTTAAGTAAATATCAAGAATGTGATAACTTGAAAACTCTATCTCTGTCATTTATTTTGCTTGTTCATTACTCAATACAAATATTTCATCCTCTTGTTATTATATTTCAGAACTGATTGAGGAGTTCAAGAATTTGGCTATTGTTGATGGTCATGCTGCCAAGTCATCAATTCAAGGCAGCAAAAGCAAGATGGTTACCGCCACCAACATCACGTCCCAACCAACAAAAACCTCCAACACCACAAAAACCTCAAACACCAAATGAAGCAAGAGCAATTTGAGCAAGCCCCCTAGGCCTCCATCTAAATGATCATGTAAGGAACTTAAATATCTTCTTTCTATTCTTTCTAGTTTGTGAACAAGAACAACTCATGATTAATTGTAGTGTTCCTTGCTGCATAATGTTTCAGGTCTAAGAACAAATGAAGGTGAGTGATCAAGTGATGCTTGCTGCTGCAAACTGTGCTGGACGCCTGGACTTCCTATGTTTTTAGTGCTTGTTGCTGCAAACTGTGCCGTTTTTCTTAATGCTTCCTGTCTTTCTTTATTTATGTGAAGTGTGTTGGCGTTGCTGCCTTGTTGGCATTGGCAGTGCTGCTGTGCGGCTGCCCAAGTGTCCCATTTGAATAAATATGTTGTATTTGAGTGGTGAGAACATAGCACTTCTAAGTGTTCCAGTGGATCTGCTGTGGACAACTATATATTATGTATCTGTGTCTATCTATTTGTTTGATTTGGCACTGTTATTTTATATTGATTCATGTCAAATTTATGTTTGATTCATGTCAAATTTATGTCAAAATTTGCTACTAAACCTAATGTCACATGCAGTTCGGTACCTTCGGTATTTACCGGTACCGAACCGAAAGTACCGAAACCGAAGTACCTCGGTACCGAGTTTTTTCAAAAACCGAACGGTACCGGCTTTCTCTGGTACCGAATTAGAGAGGGTACCGAAGTACCGAACCGATCGGTTCGGTAGTACCGAACGCCCAGGCTGAAGCTTGATAATTAAAAAAAGGAAATATAGACCTACTACTGGCCTGATACGACTTTGGTCCGGTCACCCACCGTGCCTTCGGGTCAGCCCAACAGCCCATAGCCTGTGCCTTGGGCCGTACCCTGGCACGAGGCACGGTCATGGCACGGTCCGACCAACACGACGGCAATGGCACAGTCCAGGGCAGACACTGGGCCGGACCGGCACGTCCCCATGGCCAATATATCTCCAGCGCATTGTATGCAAATCTATGCAAATCCACTTAGGCCTCGTTTAGTTCACCCTGAAAACCAAAAAGTTTTCAAGATTCTCCGTCACATCGAATCTTGTGGCACATGCATGAAACATTAAATATAGACGAAAACAAAAGCTAATTACACAATTTAGCTGTAAATTACGAGACGAATTTTTGATCCTAGTTAGTCCATAATTAGATAATATTTGTCACAAACAAACGAAAGTGCTACAATACCGAAAACTTTTCACTTTTCGGAACCTTAGCCCGATCTCTATGACATACTGGTTTGCACACGTGAATTTGCACACGTAGAGGACGAGAATTTGCACACGTACCAAGGAACTCAGGTACATACGTACATACTACTACTACAACAACAGTTGAGCCATATAGGAATTTGAATTTTTTAAAATAAATAAATATTGCTATAGTTAATTGCCCACTACTGTCAGAAACTTATTCGAGTCTTGGTCGAAATCGAGTAATAAAAAATATAATACATTGTTACTAACAGCGGCATCAATTTTATTGTGGGCTATATGGCTGACACGGAATGAAATAATTTTTGATAAATGCAAACCTAAATCTCTTTTACAGGTACTCTTTAGAGGAACTTACTGACTATGCCAATGGGCGAGCTTGCAGCGGCATGAAGATCTCAAAGATCATCTTATCTCCGCAGCATTTCACCTCGAGACGTTGGCTCTAACTTTTTATAGTTCCAATGGATGGCTCGCACACAGACATGCTGGTTTCGTTTAGTCAAAAACTATTTCCCTTTTCCAATAGTCATATGAGGGGTGTTATTTGTACAACCGAACTTGTGTCAGTTGGTCGTTGTAATAATTGGTCTGATTCTATCCACGAATAGATGAAGTCAAATATTTTATCCATTATTTAAAAAAAGTTAATTGTTTATTGATAATATTTGAAAATTTGATTTTTCATGTCCAGATCACCTGTCCCACGCTTCTGCGTCCTATTGACAGTTTCCATATGAAGACCGGTTTCATGTTTGCGTGTGTACAATACAGAGTCCTTGAAGCTCACATGTCTACGAGCCTGTTCGCTTGAGCTCATCTGCTAGCCATAGTGAGGAGTCTAAAAATTTGTAACCTCATGCAATGCATGGGAATTTATCTTCCCTCTGTCCCTAAAAGCTTAAATTTCTAGAATCCGTGTCAGTCAAACTTTTTTAAATTTGACCAACTTTATAGAAAAGAACAATATCTATGACATAAATTAAGTATCTTATAAAAACTATATTTTATGATAAATCTAATGGTACTATAAATCTTAGCCTTTTTTAGAAATTTGATCAACGCTTAAAATGTTTGATTTAAAATAACTTTAGGAATTGAAGCTTTTAAGAATAGAGGGGTAGTAATAATACATAAAAGTATTGGAGTTAGTTCCAAGATCTTCCAACATTTTAGTTCACATCATAACACATATAGTGAAAATTTTGTAAAAAAAACAACTAATTAAGATACTGCAAAGATTTATTTTGATTTTAATTAAAAAAGCTAATATTTTAACAAGAATTTTTGAAAAAAAAACTTTTCGTCACGCTGAGAGGCATCGCGTGACAAATGAATATAGTCATGTCATATGCATCGGTGTGATAGCTAAATTCACACGCTAGCATCGCCATGAACACTTTCCACGTGTACCGCTAATGAGATGGTTAAGTTGCACCCGTGGTTGGCATGACTCGTATTGTGTACCTTTTCTTTTTGATCCGAAACAAAGGCTCTAGGGATCTTCACAAATCTTGTATTTTTATGTAGAGGATGACACATTTAATTTGTTTGGATATAATATCATCATAACTTTTGTAGTTCTGAAACCAAAGTTCTTCTCAGAATGTTATATTTGAGTTTTCATTTAAGCTGAATTTTCTTGTCGTTGATCGCTCGGGTGGCATCATAGACTCTGTAGTTTTGAAACCAAAATTCTTCCCAAAATGTTACATCTAAGTTTTAGATTAAGCTATTTAGGTCAAAATGGGGATTTGCTAAATTTTGGGTGCTTGAATTTTAGTCTTCTTTCCATTGACGGTTATTGCGTATATTTTATACTAAGATTGTAGTTCTAGTTTGTTGTAACCTGTAGACATAATCTGCAATTTTTGGTTGCAGAAATAAAAATCATAAACCTGACAAAATTCTTATATGTGTTGGCACAAAAATAATTTAATAATTTATAATTATTTCTATGGTTAGATAAGGACAAATTTTTGATATAACATTGTGACATAAAGACAAATAACAAATCATAGTGATAGTTTGCTTGTTCTAATTGGTATACAAGAGTGGTGCCTAAATCATTTTAAAATTCAGGCACCTGAAATATAGGAGAAGTACCCAAAATAATTTCCAAAAGTCCAAGAGAAAATCATCAAAATTCTTAATCAGGAAACTAGTATTTTGTCGTGTATTATTCTCGGAATGTATATGTGATCAAATAAAAGTGACGTTTCCAATATTCCTTAACAGATCGAGTGCAAGATTAAAATTAGATTTCAATTTGAAACCAAATTTAAAAATATATAAAATAACTTGAAAATCTCCATGAATCCAAAACCGGATCGCGGCTGTATATATATATATGGCTCGACCGAACAGGGGGTGGCCGGCCCGGCCGGGGTTGAGTTTATTTGTGTGTGCTTGTCTTTTGTAGACGCAGCATGCATTGCATTGCATTGTATGGAGTAATAAAGGATACGGTATGTAGGGGCGCGCGCGCACACCAACACACACGTATTGTGGCCGGTTGCGAGTAAATGCGGCGCCCGGCGGGGCGGGCCATACGTGCTTTGATGGATCGATCGTTGCTGCCTGTTTCATTGCGTTCATGCAGATGAACTAGCTAGCAGCATCTATAGATGTATTTTCTACGAAGATGTATTTTGATTTAAAAGTAAATCGATATGATATATGTACTAGTAACAATAATTTTAATTCCAATAATAATAGTGTATATCACCAGTTATTTTAAAATTGATACGATGTTAGACTGAAAAGGTATTAATTTGGAGTACGTAATATAACAATCAATCAAGCTAGCGACATAAAAGTTGTATAGTTTTGACTAACCATTGATCCAACTTACTACATTGACTAGTTGACCTGCCACTGGCACGCAACGTGAGTGTTATTTTGGATCGCGATCAGCCGGCCGGCCGTCCGGGTCATGCATATATACTCGTGTACGGTGCAGTGTTGCAAGCAGCAGCTCACAAATGTACTATAAAATCATGGGTAAAAGTATTATTCATTAATTTGTTATAAGAAAAAAAATACTGTTGAATGACAAGAGATTCGGTAAGCTCACGTACGCATACTACACACGTAGTACGTGCCTCGCGCTGCATTCGTGGGTAGGTAAAGCTGGCAACTTGAGGATGCCCATGCACGCGCACGGTCACGACGGCGACATGCATGCATTGCATTGCATTGCATTGCATTGCAGCAAAGACTAGTCATGCTGTATGTCTCTCCTTGCATGCATACATGCATGAGGCGATCGATCACACACGTCGAATGCATGCATGGTCCCCCACCCCACCCCACCCACGGCAGCGTACGTAGAGGGATGCATGCATGCATGCATGGTCGTACCTGCAGTCATGCACTGCGTACAGTCCACGAACCTTCTTCCAGCCGAAGCCGATCAATGGAAGATACATGCATGGATGGATGCAACAGCTAGCACATATACACGTCATCCATGCATGTATCTTCGTCTTCTTCATTCCCCAGACCGACCTGCAGCCTCTCTCTGTATATATGTATATATATATGCAGCTAGCTAGCATGGCGTCCGGCCAGCTAGTGCATGCTATCTCTGGATTCGCAGCTAGCTAGCTAGTGGATCTATCTATCTATCTATCGATCAGGATCGAATATGTCCCACATCGCGGTGGAGCGCAACCGGCGGCGGCAGATGAACGAGCACCTCAAGGTGCTCCGGTCCCTGACGCCCGGCCTCTACATCAAGCGCGGCGACCAAGCCTCCATCATCGGCGGCGCCATCGAGTTCATCAAGGAGCTGCAGCAGGTGCTGGAGTCGCTGGAGGCCAGGAAGAAGCGGCGCAGCGGCGGCAGCTTCATCAGTCGTACTAGTAGTAGCCCCAGCCCCACGCCCAGCCCGCGCTCCCACTTCCTGTCCTCCGGATCCTCATCCGCCGCCAGCAGCAGCACCACCACCATGGCCACCCCGTCGCCGCCAGTCGCAACGACGACGATGATCAAGGAGCTCGCCGCGTGCTGCAACTCGGCCGTGGCCGACGTCGAGGCCAAGATCTCCGGCTCCAACGTCCTGCTGCGCACGCTCTCCCGCCGCATCCCCGGGCAGGCCGTCAGGATGATCGCCGTGCTCGAGGGCCTCCACCTGGAGGTGCTCCACCTCAACATTAGCACCATGGAAGACACCGTCCTCCACTCCTTCGTCCTCAAGGCACGTACTAGCACATACGTACTGCATGAATATCTTTTAAATAGTAATTATATATCGATTGTTCTCTCATGCATGCCTGCCGCATATATATATAATAATGTAATTTAGTGCATGCAGATCGGGCTCGAATGCCAGCTCAGTGTTGAGGATCTTGCCTACGAGGTGCAGCAGACCTTCGTCGTCGTCTGCTGCCGGGACGGGGACCTGGAGCTGCCGGAGCCAGCAGACCAGTCGCAGGAGAATCATCGCCTCATGATGTACTCCTCAGCTATGGCCATATAAAACGACCTATCAAACGCATGCATGGAAGAAAGGCTCCATCGATTTAATTTGCTTACTTGCTTAGTTCATCTACTTCGTTGTTCTCTCTGGTAGCTATCTCTGCAAGCCAGAATGTAATATCTTATCTTACTATTATTACTAGAGGTCCTAACGGAAGCACGCCATATTAACTCTCTCATCAGATGCGCTAGAAAAAAAAATTAAATCCTAGAAATTCTCAAAATAGTTAAAAACATTTAGCTTTTAATTGGGTAGACTCTAATCATCATCTCCGATAACAGTCATTGCATCTATTGTTTCTGCCATTATGAAAATACTTAAAGTAACTCTCTAGTTGTGCATATAAATTGCTCACTTCTGTCATTATAAAAGTTAATTCAAAATAACCCTCTAAATTAATATATAAATTACCCACGCGTATCATTATGAAAAATAATTCAAAATAACCCCCTAAATTTGTATATAAATTCCCTATTTTGTCATTGTGAAACATGATTCATAATAATCCCCTCATGTCCTAATATGGCTAGAGGGGGATGAATAGTTTATTTATTTAAAAATTTACAAACTCACTAGAGCAAGAAGTTAATAAATAACAAAGTGAAGCTTTTTGCTCTAGCTCTAATTAAGGGAAGCAAGCCACCTATCCAACAATTCTAGTTGTTATAAACTCAATCCCTAATCAAAGACTAAGTCACTACTCACACTAGAGAGCTACCTAAAATTTCTATACAAGAGATTAAGCTACACTAGTTTCGGGAATGTAAAAGAGTAATATGTGAACTTTTATACCGTCGTGTAGAGGGGATGAACCAATCACAATGATATGAAGACCAATCACTGGGAGAAATCTAATCAATCACAAGAGATGGACACAATGTTTTTTCTCTCAAAGTTCACATGCTTGCCGGCACACTAGCCCCTGTTGTGTCGACCAACACTTGGTGGCTTAATGGCTAAGAGGTGTTGCACGAATCTCGTCCACACTAGGACACTACAAAAATCTACCCACAAGTAAGGTAACTCAATGATACAAGCAATTTACTAGAGTTACCTTTCGACTCTTCATTGGGGAAGGTACAAGACCCTTTACAATCATCGAGAGACAGCCACAAACAATCACCAACTCGTGCCAATCCTCCTCCGCCGCTCCAAGCCATCTAGGCGGCGGCAACCACCAAGAGTAATAAGAAATCCGTAGCTCAAACGATCCTCAAATACCACTAGATGCAATCACTCAAGCAAATGTACTTAGAATCACTCCTAATCTCACTACGATGATAAATCAATGATAGAGATGAGTGAGAGGTGTTCGTTTAGGCTCACAAGGATATTAAGTATGTCAAAATACCAAGAAAGTGAGCTACAAGGCGACCAAACACTATTTAAAAGCGTCCACCAAAGAATAGAGCTGTTAGGCTCTGAAAATACCCTATGTGGGAAGGCGTTGAACGCGTCGACACTAGGCATCAGACATAACCCCAGCGTCTGATGGTCCCCTGACAGCACCGCTAGATCATTGTCACATGTCCTCAGTTAAACATGACCTAGTGATTCCTAACGGTCACTTACACATTGAAGTTCATATATAGTAAGTGTCGGATGTGTTAGATGCTACGCACCGGACGCACGACCTTCACATCGGACACTACTCAGAGAGATCAGAAAACGTTGGGGGGGCGTTGACGGTAGTCCATCGGACGCACCTCAGTGTCCAACGTGCACAACCTAAAACTTACTCGCGATAGTTGCTGACATCCCAACGCACCGGACGCTCAAACAGTAATCGCCCCTGCGTCCGACGTGAACCTATCGAACACTCCGACGCTCGGCACGGAACATCGACACTTAGCCACAATGCACTAGATGTTGGGCCTGCATCCGATGAGAACCCACGACTTCTCCAAACTTTCCACTGAAGTAAAAAAATATACATTTCATTTTCTTAAAGCGCCGAATCCCGCTCGGCAGGAGGGAGAGAGAGACCCAACTCCTCTCCACCTCTTCAACCCTTGCTCAAACGTGCTAACCACCAAGTATTTCACCTTGCGCACTTGTGTTAGCATATTTTCATAAATATTTTCAAGGGTTGAGTTAGTACACTAGGTTCTAAATGCATGCACATAATTTCCGCTTAGCCAAAGAAAAATGTAGTGGCACTTGATAGACCGCTTAGCCAAAGAATTTCTCTTTTTATAGTACGACTATCTATCCTAAATATGACCACACCCTTTATGGTGTCTTGATCACGAAAACCGAAGCCCTAAGCAATATCTTTGCCTTGACCTCTATAGGATTTTGTTTTTTTCTTTTTTTTTTCTAAGTTGAGCACTTGATCACCTTGTGGTCACCACAACCATCACTATGAGCATCTCTCACTCTATCACTTGGCATGTACCAACCTTATCTAATTTACACACACTTAGCATGAAGGTTAGTACTTTGAATTTCATCAATTATTTAAAACCAAACTAGGGCTTTCACCCACCTCTCTCAAATCTATATGTAAATACTAATATATACTATTACAAAAATCTATATTCATAAAGTATGGGACATATATTCCTAAATTACAAACTTCTAGAAATATGAAATTAAATAATCACAATGCTATGTCTGACCATGTATATACAAAACATATATATTTCTAAATTATAAACTTCTACATCTATGATATTAAATAACCATAATGCTTTGTTGTATACCAAGTAGGCATATATACATTATGATAAATATTATTTTAATAACTTATAAGCATAGAAAATATTTAATTAACAAATAACATAACACTAGCAAATCCCTTTGAATAATATTAATACTCCCTAATCATGATTTTCATAACTTTTAAATAAATTTATAAATTTTAACTAAAACAATATTATGTCATATCAACATTGGTAATTTAATTTTTACAACTCTATGGTATATAAAATAATACTACACACATATAAATTTGTGATATAACAATTCAACAAGTTCCATGGTGAGTGCAATCTCAATTCAACTTAATTAACATGCAGAAAATAATATTACTAAGACCTAAACTCTTTTTAATAAAAATGTATTTCGAATAAAAAATAAAAAACACTAGAGTTTCTACTAAAGATGTGAAAAAATTAAACAACTTGGTTAAAAGTCAAAAGGTACTCCCTCCATCCCAAATTGTAAGTCGTTTGACTTTTTTTACCCCAAGTTTGACCACTCGTCTTATTCAAAAAATTTGTGCAAATATAGTTAAATTTAAGTCATTCTTGAAGAACTTTTATTAATAAACCAATACACAACAAAAAAAGTAATATTTTGTACAAAACTTTGAATAAGACGAGTGGTCAAACTTGATATTAAAAAAGTCAAACGACTTACAATTTGAGATGGATTGAGTAATCTATAATTCATGGAATGGAGCCAATAAGAGTTTATATATTTTCTAGTTAGGTTTAAACTAAATGCATGTCATGCTGGAAAAAAGATAAATACTAGAAATTAACTAGAGGTCCTTAATAGAGCCTCCACTTAATCCTCATGAGACACAATAGGAAAATTAAAAATAGATCCAATAAATTTCTCAAAAAAAAACCTAAAGCATTTAACCATCAAATTTGGTATAACCTGACCTCCATTGATAATAACAACAATTGGATCTATTTTATTTTTAAAAAATTACTCACCTATGGTGTTACATAAAACAACAAAAAAACTCATGACTCTATATTTAAACTAGCCACATATTGCATTAAAAAACACGATCTAAAGTAGACCTAAATTTACATCTAATTACCGATACCCCTATCACACTAAATAATTTATGTAACCTATTTCTCATCTCATTACTAAGAAAATTTAGTATGCTCTGAAATCCACATTTAAAAGATATTCAATATCTTATATAAAAAATATTTAAATAAGATGAATAATCAAAATTTGGGTCAAAAAGTCAAATATATTATAATTTAGGATGAAGGTATTAATGTATACCATTCTAAATTATAAGTCATTCTAAGAATCTTGGAGAGTAAAAAACATCTTAAATTTGACCAAATTTATAGATAAGATAATAATATTTATGGTATCAACTAAGTATCATTAGGTTGTTCATTAATTATATTTTTATAATATATCTATTTAATGTTATAAATCTTTATAATTTTTTCTATAATTTTAGTTAAACTTAAGATGTTTTAACTAGGTAGCGTGCCCGTGCGTTGCTACGTGATAATTATTATTTTATACTAAAAATACATGGATCGCACAATAAAATGACAAATACTATAAAAATTAAATATCAACACTAAAGTGACACTTTTAATAAAAAACAAAGTTTACAAAATTAACAATCATATGTGTAATACTATACATGAGTTCAGGTATATATGTAAATATTAATACCTGTCAGTGGGTGGATTTAATATGTATCATCAGTTCACCCTTTAGAGTATGAGAATTCTAAACTACAATCAAATTATATTCAATTATTCATTCATAAGGTGACTCGGCCAGCGAACCAAGGTGAGGCTTCGTCGCACTCGAGGCACACATAGTGTCATAGAGTACACAATTGCAACATCCCACGCGGCCATGTATCAGCGTATGCCATGCCGATGGAGAACCAGTCTAAGTGTCCCCTCCATTCTGCACCTATCAATCTCTTTGATATTCCTCTCGCCTACTATTAACAATTGCAGAGTAAGATCTTTTTAGGTCAAGAACATTCAAAAGCATGGTGAGACAACTGAATGGGACAGGAAAGCAAGTGACATGCATTCTACAAAGTAGTATGAAATTAATAGGCAAATAGCTAATAAAATAAAAATAATGTTACTTGGTGCATTATATGTGTCACCTGATATGCCTTCCCTTCTTTGGCCTCCCATATACATACATCTTATAGCCCTCATTTGGATCTCCTTCCCAGTTCCCAGTGTTAAATTTCCAAGTCTTATAAACCTGAAGATATTTATCAAGAATGTAGAAATGTAATTTTCAGAGGCTTATATAGTTGCACTACATTTCCATAGGGAAACAATATCATCGAAGAGTGATAGTCATTATGCTTGTTAGTAGGGAGTAGTAAGTTCCTGTTCGGAAGCTGTCGCATAAAGATAACGACATCATGCTCCTCTTGCTCATCCCTCATAACATCTTCAATTTTTAAGAGAGAGGCCCAATGCTCCACCTCTAGTAAATGCCAGTTTGCTGATGCATTACTGACAAGATAATCATGGTTACCTATCCAAGCATTGTCATACACCCCATTTCCCCTACCATCATGCTATTGAATTTAATACAATACAAAAATAGCAGAGAACAAAGTAAGGTGACCATACTTAAGCTTGAAAACACTGGTAAAAAATACAAATCATGCACTGGGAATAGTCAGTGGGAATTGACCATACATACCTAATCGAGAAGTGGTAAACTAACAAATGGTGAGAAAGATTAGCAGTTGAGCCCAACCTCGGTCAGTATGAAGCGAATACCATCTATGCGTAGTACATATTGGCTATAGGATCATATAATGTCTGGACGAACTTGAGCCCTTGCTGCCATATTACAGGGAAGAGAGATGGATAGCAGATGCACCATCCTTCAGTTTCTCATTACTGACAAGATATTCTGTTTTTCAGTCAAGTTTCAGAAAGCTCATACTAAATTATTCAAAACTACAAAGGAAATTCACAGAAGTACAAAAAATATTTTTTTTTGAAAAATAGAAGCCCTATGAATTGTTTTTATTTACCCAATCTAGAAAAGCAGCACTGAATAAAAGTGTTTGTAGCTCGGTAGCATCCTCAACCTTTCCTGCCACTTTTAGCAATACTGTGCCTTTGAAATAATGTGCCCAATAAATCTTATTATTGCCAAAAAAATTTAAATAGGTCATTAATGGCTTTCAGTTGCTAATCATCTTGAAGGAAAGATGTATATGAACCAATAGAATAACCCTGGTCCTTTCCTTCAGTAAAAGAACCATAGAGGATTAAACGAAAACTATTTTTGATGAAAGCACAAATACATGAGTGGACAAAAAAGTAATTAATGCTCAAAATTCAGAGCTTCTTTTTTTTTGCAGACTAACCTGTTTATCAGAGTATTAGTATGTGATTCACCTATATTTATTTTGTCAAACATTAGATGCAATATTCCGTGTTGAGGTTTTCAGATGAAGGCAAATTCCTGACACCTTTGAAGTGAAACTTTAATGAGCTAGAGAGCTATTATCCATTTTCATGTACTCTGTATTTAAATGAACTTGGTTGTATTTCATATAAACTTTAGGCAGTTTATTACTACCTGCAAGTGATAGCAATTCTACTAATTCAACAAAATTGACATCTACTATGATGCAAGTGATAGCAAGTTAGCCAATTTGTCATGGTTGCTTGTCAGACTCTGAAGGAAACATCCAAGAATCCCTATCTGAGTATCTCAAATCAGATCCATTCAACCAAAAATCCACAACACTATGATGATATAAAAAATATTATATTTAGTTTGCAATTGGGAATCAGATCATGTATTCTGAATAAAAGGCATTTATTTTGCAATTGAGAATCCAACAAGGATATATTACCTTGAAGCTTGTTGCTCTCTTAGCCGAGACAAAAGTGAAATAATTTCTTCTTGTCCTAAAAGAAAAATCATTAAACAACCAATTCATAAGGCGAGAAAAGAAACCAAGGAACTTGAGAGAGCATAATCGCTTACTATGTGGTTGTATACCTGTGTTTAATCTGCTTGAAGAACTAATAGCTCAGAATAACACTTAGAGAGACTTCACAGTTTACTTTTCTGTTGGCCATAAGTATTTAAGGTTCCAGCACGGCCAACAAGACCCTGTCCACTATGCATTGCAAACAAGACATGCAGTGGACACAATTTTTACAGTTCAGGCAAAAGATTGTTCCAATATGATTAGTTTGTTTAAGAGTAACTACAGAGGGTAAAGTACAAGTAGAATGGTTCCCAAATACATAATAAGACATAATATCAATTTAAATGTTGGATACAAATAGGCCAAACAATATTTTTACACACAAAAAAGATGTGAAAGAATAAAGTCCAATGTGACAAGAGATGCATTTGATTCCTGAACTGAAATACGACAGCATCTAATGCAAATGCAGGGAGTAAGCCTTCAGAGTAGGTACCGATGGTAAAACCCAAATCATGCAGTATGTACTTCTCAGCTGCATTCTGTAGGCAAGTACATACTTCTCAGCTAGGTAAGTCTGTAGCTAATCTCTAGTAGTATTCCAATCAGAGTAGACATCTAAGTATTTCGCTAAGCTGTAATAAATACTTCTCAGCTAGGTATTTCTCTAATCTATAGAATGTACTTCGATCTACTCAATTTGCGCACAAATGCACATCATTAAAATCAGAAAAAAACAAAGTAAAACTCATTAGTACATCCGCTGCCAGGGATGTTTGCTTGTGCACGTACCAAACTTGAGGGATTGGCCAGCTTATCAATGCTCTGGCATGATATCGCCTTCTGCCCGGCGTCGACAGCCCTCGCGTGAGCACAAATTCCATACCGCCCCCACAAACTACTCGTCCTTGCAAGGCTGCCATCCAAAAGAAATTCCGCCAACACAGCCAGCCTAAAGGAACAACCTCAAACATGTATAGCTTTACTATTGCGCCATTGTAAGACACATGATATCATATATATTACTCCAAAATGTGTTTTGGATTTTGATAACTGGGTTACCATGAATAAATATATTAACTTTGGCAAAGCTTTTCCAAGATGAATCACAATTTTAATAGAAAATTCAATCAATAAACATATGTCAGAATTTTGATAAAACAAAATATTGACAGAAACAGCAAAGAGCAGACCACACTGTTGGCTAAAGATGTTTTGCAGAGTTCTAAGATTCATCAAATAAAAAGAAAACCACACTGCTGGCTGACTAAATTACAGGATATCTACTCATACATCTCAAAGACATTAAACAAGAAACTACATACTATGTGCATAAGCTCATTCAAGGATATACATTTAAAAATAAGCTCATTCAAGGATATACATTTAAAATTCAGGATTGGCATCAGAATATAGTTCTGAAACTTAAAGAACTGAAGTAAATATCGGTATAACCAAATCAGTGACCATTCCACACGGATACAACCATACGTCCATACCCAAGATGGAATTAAATTATTAACTCAATCCTAATATGAATAGTCATTACTCATTACTCAAACATAAATACAAATCAGGCAATTGCTAGGACAATTACAATGTTCATGACTTGCAAATTGAATGTTTTATATTTGCCTTCAAATATTCATGGAGTTAAACTTATATGCCTGTTAAAGCTACTTGCTGAATAAAACACAGTTATGAGTTAAGACAGAGTAGAAAGCTAAAGACTGTACTACTACCAAATATCCTACACAAGTGCTATCACTATCAGGCAAAAAAAAAGCAATACGAGTATGGGCACAAAATTGGCGATTATTCAAAACATATGTATTTTAACCTCCAAGGGACTCAATTTTAACAGACCTGTGTGCTTCAAATTTGCTGAGTCCAGTACATCCACTTCGTCCTCCTTCAGTTGACTGAGTCGTAAACTTTCTCTGGCGATGAAGAGCACAAGCAGCTTGCATACAGAGATCCTTATTTCCTAGGAATGAACTAAAAACAGCTGAAGAAGATTTCCAGTGTCTTGTAACTGCTGAAGCCAATGAACTCGCTCGACCTTCAGAGCCATCGGGCTTGGAGCAGTTCTTGTGCGGGCTGTTCCTGGAGCAGTTCTTGTGCGGGCTGTTCCCAACAGTGGAATCAGTGGGCTTAGGACTCGGCATTGTCCTGGACAATCCCCCGTTCTTCCCCGATTGGCAATTGCCAATCCCGTGCATGAATACTGCCACCTTTGGATTATCAGGGCTACCAACCATGTGCTCAGCGACTGCTTCGGGGATTCCCCTGTTCACGGGAGAAATCACAGGACCTTGTTTCTCACCAGTCCTCGCTTGGCCTTCACAGCCATCGGTATAACTCTACAAAAATTGGTGCAATCAATTAACTCATCGGTCACCTGCTTGACAAAGAACAGAGACGACATAGCCGGTACAAATACCTTAAAATTTGAGAATGGGGATCAGCCGGTAAACTTCTAGTGCAAATTTGCAATCGGCGACTGCAAGGAACAGAGGCAATCACCCAATCAGTGGCAGCTTCCTGGCCTGACGTGGATCCGCGGCGGGTGCGAGCAGCGCCGGACGTGGAGCGCGGCGGGTGCGCCCGCAGGTGGCAGCGGGTGCGGCTCTGGAGAAGTCGCCGAATCCGCGCGACCTGGCGTTGATCCGCGCGTCCTAGCCTCGATCGAGGGTGCGAGCACGGGCGACCTGGCGAGCGGGGCGCAGGACGAATCCGCGCGACCTGGCGTTGATCCGCGCGTCCTGGCTTCGATCGGGGGTGCGAGCACGGGCGACCTGGCGAGCGGGGCGCAAGGATGGGAAGTGGAGCGGGGCGGGGAGGCGGGGATGGAAGGGGAGCCGGATGGAAGGGGAGCGGGGGGCAGGACGAATCCGCGCGGGGCGTGTTCGCAGGAGGCAGGACGAAAGCGGGAGGGGAGAATGTCGCACCAAAACAATGTCCCCTCTTTAGTCTTTTTAGCTGTAGGAGATTTTTCAAGATTGTTGGAATGATTTATCATTTGGACGGAGGAAGTACTTGTTTATATAGAATTGTTTTCTGAAATTGTCTTAATAATCTATTTACCTTTCCCCTTCTTGGTCGGAAATAGGGTGGGGCCGGCCCCCTCCTCTAGTCCTTTCGTTCATCTTATGTCGTCTTCAACCTCCGGACTCCTCCCTCCCCCTTCTCCGACCGCGGTTAACTGGTTTGTGGTCTCCGTCTACTGCTACTGCTAGGTGAGGGACGGAGGCAGGCGACTGAGCAGGGCAGATTTGGTTTGTGGCCGCTCGCTACCCCTTCAATCCGCCAGACCGGCGCTTGAGCATTAGCAGCCCTATTCGCTATTCCCTCCCCTCCATTCCTCTCCCTCGCTCAAGCGGGAGCTCGAGTCAATCCCCACCAGTTCGACAGTTGCCCAATAGCGAGATGCCCGAAGAGGCAAGTACCTCAGCTTATTCCTCCCTCCTCCTCCCTCTCTCCCTCCCTCCCTCCCTCCCTCCCTCCCTCCTTGCAGTTAGGGCCTGGCCTTCTAATCGTTCTACTGAATCTCTTTCGTGGTGGGTGGGTGCAGAATTCCGGAGGAGGCGCCGGCCATGGCGATGGCGGCGACATCTACAACGTCCGGGCCGCCGAGATCCTCGCCAACGAGGCCCTCGTCAGTCCTCTGCTCTCAACTCTGCTCTACTCACGTCAACTGAATACCCAACCCAATCCAGTTCTGTTGATTTCAGTTGCTCCCCATCAACGAAGCCGCCCCAATCTACGAGAAGCTGCTCGCCACTTTCCCCACGGCTGTCAGTATACTTTCCCTTGACCCCTTTCACTGTTCCTCACTGTTTATGCCAAAGTACTGACACATAATTCCATGCCCAGGCCAAATACTGGAAGCAGTATGTCGAAGCCTACATGGCCACTAACAACCACGAAGCCACCAAGCAGATTTTCAGCAGATGCCTGCTCAACTGCCTTCACATTAGTCTATGGTCCATGCTCAACTCACTCACACCATATCGACCTTGCACACGCACGCACACGCTCTAACTGAGTTTGCGTGCACTAATTTCCACTCTTCTGCATGCACATTGAATCATTGATTTGTTGCAGGCGCTGTTACATAAACTTTATCAGGAGAATAAACGATAAAAGGGGCTCTGAGGGTCTTGATGAAACAAAAAAGGCTTTTGATTTCATGCTCAACTATGTTGGTAAGCAGAGGATTCTCATTCCAAGCAGTGTCTGGTGATGAAGCCATTTTTGGTGTAGAGTGTACTAATAATAAGCTTAAATCTCCAGGGAATGATGCTGCTTCTGGCCCTGTGTGGATGGAGTATATTAATTTCCTCAAGTCCATGCCGGTCTGTTGTGCTCCTTATTTCCTGTTCTGTTCCCCATTTTAACATTATGGCCTTACATGTGTGGTTGCATTCTGGGTCATTGCTGACTTGCAAACTCTAGGCTGTGACGCCCCATGAAGAGTCGCATCGCATGACTACTGTTCGTAAAGTGTACCAGAAGGCAATTTTAGTCCCAACTAATCATGTAGAGCAGCTTTGGAAGGATTATGAGAACTTCGAGAATTCTGTTAGCCGCACCTTGGTAATTGGAATTTCTCTTTGGATTTTTATTTTTTTCTGCAAAGAAGCATGCGAATAATTCTATAAGTTGTGTTGGAAAAAAAATGGTTCTTATATGCTTTCTGGCTGTTTTACTTTATCACTTTTTTGGCAATTTAAATTTGACCTGCCTTTGTTTCATAGTTTGTACAATCATACTCAAGCTGATGATTTACCTATGCACTTCCAGGCAAAAGGTTTGTTATCTGAATATCAACCAAAGTTTAACAGTGCTAAAGCTGTATATAGAGAGCGAAAAAAGTTCATTGATGATATTGATTGGAATGTGCTGGCCACTCCCCCTACAGGCTCTTACAAGGTAAACCATTTCTTAGGTCCTAACGTTGCCCCCCTACAGTCTCTTACAAGGTAAGCCATTTCTTAGGTCCTAATGTTGGTTCATACGACTTGGCTAGGTATGGTACAAATCCATAAATATTGTCTTCAAGAATTGCTTTTTTATGGATAACTATTTGTAGCCTACCCTACTTACTTGGGACTAAGGGCTTTGTTTTTGTTGTATGGATGATTTATGCCATGTCTCAGTTTGAAATATGTTTTACCATATTCCTAATATAAAATTTTCACTTTTATATGCTCCCATGTTGGTGGCTCTTGTTGTGTTTAATCTCTAGCGGTCTAGCCTACAATGTAGTTCATTGTGTTGTGCTGCTGTTTCTATTGTTTCATCTCAAAGGTTTTCGCCCCTAAAAAGATAAACTTAAATTGTATGCATTCCAGAATTTGGTAACTGCTTAGAAGTTGCAACCTGTATAGCTACCTAGTTGAAGTCCATTCAGAATCCATCTGTTTAATCTGGAAGCAGAGGTTTTTTTTTGGGCCAGTTTGATATGCACCTATGGATTGCTTTTTGTGTTTTTTCTTCCCTTGAGTTTTGGCTAATACCTCTCATTAAGTTTAGGCATTTGTGTTTTGCCTGCATTAGGTTTAGGCCATTGCTGTCATATTGAACTTAATAGGGATACAAATACGCCTCCTTATAAAGTGCGATTTCTTGTTCATTTACTGATCTTGCTTTGGATTATTAGCTTTTCCTGACTTTTTTCATTATTGGAAAAGATGTTCATTTTCATTTCAGTCTGTTAGGGCAAACGTCAAAGTAACTGGTATTCAACTGGCTGGTAACTTGTTAACTTATTTCACAGGAAGAGCAACAGTGTATGGCATGGAAAAGACTCTTGGTATTTGAAAAGTAAGTAAACATCTGTGCCACACATGCTATGTTGCCATGAGTGAAAAAGCACACATGATTTTTTTTTCTGCACTTAGTTTCATTTTATAAAGGCCCATAACAGCTTAATTCTTCATATTCTTTGTTTTGTGTTTTGAGTCTTCTTAGACTCCTTTTCTTCTTAATATAATGAACGCAGCTCTCCTGCGTGTCCTAGAAAAAAAAATCTTTATATTCTTCTCTTACCTTCCCTTGTCACAAATCATTCCCTAGTTTATTTTTTTTTTGGAAAAAGTCTACATAACCCCCTGACCTTTGCTTCTGCGTCTAATTCACCCCCTGAACTATAAAACCGTGTATCGAGCACCCTGAACTTCTTCAAACCAGGTATTTAACCCCTTTTAGTGGTTTTAGTTCCTGGTTTTGCTGAGCTGGCAGTTCAAGCTGCAGGTTCGCTATTTACTCGTTGACCCTCAGGCCTCAGCCTATCGAAATTGCCGCCAAAGCTGTCGCTGCTGGCTCTTAGGACGTCCGCAGTCCGTGCCCCTTTGCTCCCTTTCCATTCCTCTGCTAGCGCCCGTGCAAGAATCCGCTCAGCCGCTCAGGTTATACGTATTAATGGCTAACCTGCCGCTTGAACTGCCGGCTCAGCTAAACCAGGAACTAAAACCACTAAAAGGGGTTAAATACCTGGTTTGGAGAAGTTTAGGGTGCTAGATACATGGTTTTATAGTTCAGGGGGTGAATTAGACACAGGAGCAAAGGTCAGTGGGTTATGTAGTCTTTTTCCTTATTTTTTTTATGTGGATCTTTTGGGGGCTGTTTTATGTGGAATTTAAATAGTATACTTCAAGTACAATTGATGATTCCTTCTGAACTTAGGCGTAAAATTTCTGTTTTCTATGTTTTACTGTAAGTTGTAACTTGTCTTTATGCTTTGCGATCTGTATATAATTTTTTTTTTGTTTATGGTCATTATGTGAGGGCAAGTTATGTATTAAATCGTTAATTTAAACTTGCCCAGTTTTCACTTGTCGCCACCTCCATATAAGATTAGTCCTTACATTTCTGATAACTGCAAGAGTTCTGTTTCTGTATAGGGGGAACCCTCAAAGGATTGATGCTACAACAGCTAATAGGCGTGTCACCTTTACTTATGAGCAAGTAAGCCCATTTCTATCTGTATACTTAGATGCTAGAGGCGCTTGAATGAGATAACGTTCCTTATCATTCTTTTATTTAGCTCTAGTCAGACAGTCTTATACATAATGATCATATTGAGATGTGTAAATGTCGTGTTCATATTCTGCTCATATACTGTTATGACTAAATATTATAGGTGAGAGTTTGTATTTTCGTCTCAACTCGTCTTTTTCTTTTCCTGTACAAATGCTCAGTACTCCTTTGTTTTATTTAACGAAACAGCTTACACTGTGAGTCTGAGAGGAACTCCTAGACGATTTAATTCAGATTTGCTACGCTGTTTGTGCTTTTATTGTTGTTTATCCCAGACAATGAAAAACACTGAAATTGCTATCGGGGCTATTTTACCTTGTACATTTCTCTTACCTTAAATGTTTTAACCCCGAGGCATGAATTGACCAGTTTTTTCCATTGCACAGTGAAACATATAGAGTTTGTAAATGATCAATGGATCATATGCATTTGCTTTAATTTTCACATTTCTTGTTTTCCAGTGCCTGATGTATCTATATCATCATCCTGATATATGGTACGATTATGCTATGTGGCATGCGAAGAATGGTTCTATGGATTCTGCATCAAAAATATTTCAGCGAGCTCTAAAAGCAATCCCTGGTAATCTTTTAGAATTATTTTGATCAATTCATTTATGGATATTTGTTCCACTAGTCAGTGTACTAGTATGGAAGTGTATATAGTATTCTGATTGGTCTACCAAAAGAACTCAGAACATGCTCTGAGGATGTGGATATTTTTTGTTGGAAAAAAAGCAAAAACATAGTTTTAATAAGGTTTCTCTGCTGTTAAGAGGGTTGTTTTGCACCTTTACCTGGTAGCATCAAATGGCTGGTTTAAGTAAATTTCGTAGATGAATTGGAATCCCTGACTTACATGTCCAGAGGTAGATGTGTGTATGGAGGAGGGGAGGGGGGGGGGGGGGGGTGCCACTGGGATATGATATCTTTGGGAAGGTTATTTAAGGTGCTGCATATTTTCTAGGAGGTTATTTTAACTCCACTAGTCTATGTACCAAAGATGTGAGGGTCATGCCCCGAGCAGTTGATACATGTTCCAAGAGCAGCTACCATTTCATTCTGTCTACCCCAAAGAGCAGTGAGCCAGTGATTGTGGGTCCTCCAGATCAAATGTGGTTGCGACTTGAGAGGTCTACATGTAAGAACTTGGTCACAGGTCACGTTGCATTCTTGAATCCTTGATCAAGATGATACATGAACATTGTTTTACATTCGACTAATTGACCATATGGATGAACTCAAAAGCCAGTGCAGTCGGTATGACTATTTGACCGGTTTACTCTGAATTTTGAGTCAAAGAGTCTTTGCTCTCACAGGATTTTGGGCTCCCTTATCCCCTACAAATCCCCATATGAATCCTGCAGTCTGAATAGTTCACCTTTGTCTAGCCTTTGTGCATTCAACAAAGAACACCGGCATGTGAGTTCTTTGCATGAGTGCCAGTATACTGAAATATAATATATTTCTATTATTTTGATAAGAAATTGGGAATCCATGTGTACTGGACCATGATCTTATTAAATGTTGCTACTGATTTACTCTCCTTTTTCATCTCTAGCTACGGCAACTTGGCTTGGAATAAAAGGCTTCGTTATTTTTGTAGCAATTCTATTTTTGCATGAGAGGTTTATTAATCCATTTCATGGTTAAAGTTGTTAACACTTGAGTAAGAATTTGCTCAGATTGCTATGCATCTCTTGACAACTACTAAGTAATAACCTGTTGAAGTAGTTGTCTTGTTCACTCTGAACTGTACTACTGGAGTACTGGTGGCATCATTAGTTCTAATCATGTTGCATGCTTGCGTTGAGGAGACCTGTGACTTTTATTCATTTCGAGTTACATTGTTATGTCTAGAGCAGCATTCCTGGCTTAATTTGACCCATGAAATTCTCTTTTAGATTCTGAAGTACTTAAGTATGCCTTTGCTGAAATGGAAGAGTCCAGAGGGGCAATACAGGTCAATGAGCTTCCCTTGAAGTCTTGAGCACTGACAAACTATAATATTCCTTAGGCCAATCCTATTTTCTCATATACGCTTTCTGTGCAGACTGCTAAGACAATATATGAATCTCTTCTAGGTGAAAATGCTAGTGTGACCTCACTTGCAAATATTCAGGTGAGCTGCCATTACTTTTGATGTACCTATATTTTTTTGTTGAGCGCTTTGTGACAAATTTCGCTGTGGTTTCCTACTGTAGTTTATTCGGTTTCTAAGGAGAACTGAAGGCATTGAAGCAGCTCGTAAGTACTTTTTGGATGCTCGGAAGTCACCAAGCTGCACTTATCATTTGTATGTTGCTTATGCTACAATGGCATTCTGCGTTGACAAGGATGCAAAGGTTGTGAAAGTGATGACATCTATGCGTTTTTTCTCGTATTTTTCACAAGTCCTGATGTTTTGGTAGTGAATACAATTAGAAATAAATAAAATGTCTAAGTTTCATAGGGTCTATGATGTAGCATTAAGCTCAGGTTTGAAATATCATCACAAAATCAGATCATATACCACCTATAGATTCACATTGTAGCATCTTTCACTATTAGTATTCATGTTTGGAACCTTGAATCAGGTAATCTGACATGTCAGCTACAAAGCTTTCATGTCCTTTCTGTGTGGTTACATAAAGTGCGATTTTTTTTTAATCTGGACAGTCGTGTGTTATGGGTCATGAAAATAAGATTAGATCGCATCCTATGCTAGTATTTTTTGGTCTATTCGGTTCCATGCAATCCATTTTAAGCTTCATGAATTTGACAAAGATCATCAGTGAATAGAAACCTGCCTAGAGCAGTGAAGTTTAGTTTTAATAAACGAATGCTGGTGCACTGTAATTTTCCACTGGCATTACATCCGGTTTTTATTTACTTTTTTCTCGAAGCAAATAGGCCCGAGTGTTTTTCATCAAGTTGCAAGTGTTGCAAAGAAAATTAATCAATATTTTTTTCCTCGATGACACAGGAGACCTGCGTGTCATTTCATTAAGAAAAAGATTCGAATGGGAGAGGCTAGAGTCATCCCACCCAAGCAGAACCCACATATTCCTAGGAAGCAAAAAGATTACAGACATGCCACAAACAAAATTAATACTAGTTTAATTAACATTTTTAGACTGAGTCCCAGTTAGTTCTGAAGACTGAACATTTTGTACTATAGTCTATATACATATTGCATCTTGCTTTCATTTCTTCCTTCAGTTCTAAAGTTAATTCTTTGTATTTTGTAACATATTCTAAGTATTCTATTATAGGTGGCACAAAGTGTTTTTGAAGCAGGTTTAAAGAGATTTATGCATGAGCCAGGATACATCCTTGAGTAAGTTTCATTGGCTCATTGATAATTTTCCTGCCCAAAATATTCTTGTTGCTTCTCTCAAGCGATAGACAAAATCTATGATAAATTTTTGAAAGTCATCTCACTCCTTCCCTATGGCTCGCACTTCATGATACGTGGAGGAAGAAAACATCTCTCCCAATTTCTTTGTTCCATTCTGAACTAAAAACTAAAAAGAAAAGGAAGAAAAGGATTTATGGGGACTGTACTGCCTTTATATCTCTTAGTATATATTGTAGGAATAATTAAACGATTCCTTACTGTTAGGCAATAGAATATGCCGCAGCCCCCTACCATATGCTGCGGCATATCATTGCCATAATTAGCAGATGTAAATCAATCAGGGATAGCTGATTTAGTTACTATAATTAGAAGATGTAAATCACTGATTTAGTTACTATAATTAGGAGATGTAAATCAGATGGGAATCACCCTTGCCTTGTAAAGGCCAGTCGGCCCTATATAATAGAAGGCGCCCCCTCCAATTGAGGTGTGGCCAATTGCCCCAATCCTAATCTTCTACATGGTATCACGAGTTCAGGCCTTGATCTCGTTCTAATCTCGATCTCCTCCTGGGTGCCGACCTTCTCCTCCCCTTCCCATGGGAACCGAATCATCCCTCTCCTCTGCCACCAGCGGCAACCTCACCAGCGATGCTGCTCCTGCAATCTCCCCCTTCGCCACCATCAACATCAAGCTCCACGTCCCCATGACCCTTGAGTTGAAGCCCTCCAACTTCACCAAGTGGTCGACGGCATTCGTGGCCACATGTGGCAAGTTTGGGCTGCAGCATCACCTCGCCGCTGCCTCCACCTCGACTCCCGACGCGGCCTGGCTGCAGGCTGACTTCTGCGTCCGCGGCTGGATGTACAGCACCGTCTCCGATGCCGTCCTCAATCTCGCCATGACCGACGCCACGCAGACGGCGTGCGCCCTTTGGGCGGCCATCAGCGCGGTGTTCCAGGCGAACAAGGCTCCTCGCGCCATCTTCTTGAATCACGAGTTCCACTCGATGACTCAAGGGGATCTGTCCATTGACGCCTACTGCGTTCGCATGAAGGAGAAGGCCGACGAACTCCACGACGTTGGGCAGCCCGTCTCTGAACCCAACCTCGTCCTCAACCTGCTGCGAGGGCTCAACGAGGTCTACTCCAATGTCGCCGACAACATCGCCGGGACACAGCCCCTCACCCTCGCTGCCGCCCGGCACCAGCTCCTCCTCAAAGAGCTGCGCCTGCAGAACGAGGAAAAGGTGCGCGCCGCCACCACCCTCTTGGCCGCTGCCTCCTCTCTTGGCGGTCACCAGCAGCAGCTGCTGCAGGGCGGCCGGCGCCCTAACACCAAGAAGGGTGACCAGCAGTCCTCCGGCGGCACCAGCACCAACAAGCGCGTTCCCTGGGGCTTCAACCCCTGGACCGGCGAACGTGTGGCCCCTGGAGAGCGTGTCACTCCTCCTGGACAGCGCCGCCAGGGCGGTTATGGCGTTCCTGGAGGTCCTGGTGGCCAGGCTGGGCGCAACTCGGGCATACTAGGGCCTCCCCCACAGGCCAACACCGCCTTCGCTCCGCTCCAGACCTCCTCCAGCGGCTCCAACACCTCCACCAGCACCTGGGATGCAGCCGGCCTCATCGCTGCCCTGCAGAACATGCAACTGCAGGGCGACTGGATAGTTGACTCCGGCGCCTCCACACATATGTCCTCCTCGGCTGGTATGCTCACCCAACGTCTCCCCTCCTCCATCTCCTCAATAACAGTAGGTAATGGCACCAGTATTCCTGTCACGTCTAGAGGTCACTCCATCCTTCCCACACCTACCACAAACTTCGCTCTTAATAATATTCTTGTTGCACCATCCATAGTCCGCAACCTGCTTTCTGTCCGTCAATTCACTCGTGACAATAGCTGCTCCTTTGAATTTGACGCACATGGTTTTTCTGTTAAGGATCTCAGGACGGGACGCGTGATTCTCTGCTGTAACTGCGATGGGGACCTATACACCATGCCTGCCTCCACAGCTGCCGCTCCACCTCATGCTCTCCTGGCTGCTTCGTCGACTCTGTGGCATCAACGTCTCGGCCATCCTGCACCCGCTGCTCTAGAGCGCCTAAATATATTGCATGCTGTTTCCTGTAATAAAGTAGACCACTCCCTATGTCACTCTTGTCAGATAGGCAAACATACGCGTCTACCTTTCAGTTCTTCGCAGTCCATAACTCATGCCCCTTTCGAACTTGTTCACTGTGATGTTTGGACTTCCCCCATCAACAGTTTGTCTGGTTTTTCATACTACTTGGTCTGTTTAGATGATTATAGCCACTACTGTTGGGTTTTTCCGCTCCGAAAAAAATCAGAGGTCCACCAACACTTAGTTGAACTTGCTGCGCTCGCCAAAACACAATTCAGCTTTCCCATAAAATGCTTTCAGGCTGATAACGGGACTGAATTCCTCAACACTGCCACCACCAAATTTTTCGCTGCTCAAGGCACTCACCTCTGCTACTCCTGTCCCTACACATCATCCCAAAATGGCAAAGCTGAACGCATCATCCGCACCCTCAACAATTCCATTCGTACCATGCTGCTCCACGCCTCCCTGCCTCCCGCGTATTGGGCCGAGGGACTCCTGACAGCTTGCTACCTCCATAATAGGCGCCCATCCTCCTCCATTCAGCATGCCATTCCATATACTCGTCTGCATAATCAGCCACCAACCTATAACCATCTGCGTGTTTTTGGGTGTCTCTGTTACCCCAACATGCAAGCAACCTCTAAACATAAGCTCGCCCCTCGCTCCACGGCATGCATCTTCCTCGGATATCCCCCCACACACAAAGGTTACCGCTGCCTCGACCTATCAACACGCCGCATCATCATCTCTCGCCATGTTATATTCGATGAGACCACTTTTCCCTTTGCAGCCACCTCAGACGCCTCCTCCTCCGCATCTCACGACTTTCTCCTCGACGACGATATGGTTTCGGTGCCTTGCTCTACTGTTGTTGCAGGTGGGACTTCCTCTTCTACGCCCGTGGTTACTCCATCCCCCTCGGATGTTGAGCAACCACCCTCCGACGTTGCGGCATCACATGGATCGCCTCCTTTGACACCAGGCGGGCGTGGTCACGTGCCCCCGCCTGGACCCAGCGCGGTTCCCTTTCCACGGGTCTACGTCCGCCGCCCCCGCCTCGAGCCGTCCGGAGAAGCGGCTGCCCCGACAGTCCCTCCTGACGCCCCGGCGCCACCGACGGTGCCCTCACCGGCACCGGCAGCCTCTACTGCTCCGCCGCCACCGCAACCACGTGTTACCCGTACCATGACGACTGCCATCCCTCGCGTCAGCTATGAAGGGCTGGCGGCCACCACATCTTCCTCACCATCGTCGATCCCAACGAACTACCGCAGCGCTCTGGCCGACGCCAACTGGCGTGCTGCGATGATGGATGAGTACCAGGCCCTCGTCGACAACAACACCTGGCAGCTCGTTCCGCGTCCCCCTGGCGCCAACATCGTGACGGGGAAGTGGATCTTCCGGCACAAGTTCCATGCCGATGGGTCCCTCGCTCGCCACAAGGCTCGCTGGGTTGTCCGAGGCTTCTCCCAGCGCGAAGGCGTCGACTACGACGAGACTTTCAGCCCGGTTGTCAAACCGGCCACCATACGATCTGTACTCAGCATCGCCGCATCCCGTGCCTGGCCGATTCACCAGCTAGACGTGAAGAACGCCTTTCTTCACGGCCACCTCGAGGAGACCGTTTACTGTCAGCAGCCGCCAGGATTCGTCGACCCTGGCGCTCCAGATCACGTCTGCCGTCTGCTGAAGTCCTTGTATGGACTGAAGCAAGCTCCGCGGGCTTGGTACCAGCGCTTCGCCACCTTCATCCGGCAGCTCGGCTTCGTCGCCTCCACCTCCGACACGTCCCTTTTCATATTACGAGAAGGGACGAGCCTCGCCTACCTACTGCTGTACGTCGACGACATCGTCCTCACCACTTCGTCCTCGGCGCTCCTTCAGCGCATTATGGCTCGGCTGAGCTCCGAGTTCGCCATGACAGATCTTGGCGCCCTCCACCACTTCCTCGGCATCGCTGTCACATGCTCCTCCGATGGCCTCTTCCTCTCCCAGCGACAGTACGCCGTCGAGCTTCTTCAGCGTGCGGGCATGGCTGAGTGTCATCCGACATCGACACCTGTTGACACTCATGCCAAGCTATCCGCGAGCGACGGGGTTCTACTGTCAGAGAAGGACGCATCTGAGTACAGGAGCTTGGCGGGGGCTCTCCAGTACCTGACGTTGACTCGTCCTGATCTGGCTTATGCTGTTCAACAGGTGTGCCTCTTCATGCTCGCCCCACGCGAGCCTCACCGTGCGCTCATCAAGCGCATCCTACGCTTCGTCCAGGGGACTCTCTCCTCGGGTCTTCACATTGGCACCGGCTCCGTCGACAAGCTGACTGCCTACTCTGATGCTGACTGGGCAGGCTGTCCAGACTCTCGACGATCCACCTCCGGCTTCTGTGTCTATCTCGGCGACAATCTGGTTTCCTGGTCCTCCAAGCGCCAGACCACGGTGTCCCGTTCTAGCGCAGAGGCAGAATATCGGGCTGTGGCTCACGTTGTGGCTGAATGATGCTGGCTTCGACAGTTACTCCAGGAGCTCCATATTCAGCTGCCCTCCGCCACCGTTGTCTTTTGCGACAACATCAGTGCCGTCTACATGACAGCCAACCCCGTCCACCACAAGCGAACGAAGCACATTGAGATCGACATTCACTTCGTCCGCGAGAAGGTGGCCCTTGGTGAAATTCGGGTTCTCCATGTACCCTCCTCTCATCAGTTCGCTGACATCATGACTAAAGGGCTTCCGACAGCACTCTTTCGAGAGTTTCGATCCAGCCTTTGCGTCCGGGAGCCTCCCGCTGCGACTGCGGGCGGGTGTTAGGCAATAGAATATGCCGCAGCCCCCTACCATATGCTGCGGCATATCATTGCCATAATTAGCAGATGTAAATCAATCAGCGATAGCTGATTTAGTTACTATAATTAGAAGATGTAAATCACTGATTTAGTTACTATAATTAGGAGATGTAAATCAGATGTAAATCAAGGGAATCACCCTTGCCTTGTAAAGGCCAGTCGGCCCTATATAATAGAAGGCGCCCCCTCCAATTGAGGTGTGGCCAATTGCCCCAATCCTAATCTTCTACACTTACAACAGTATGGCACATTTACGTCCTCACAAATAATGATCCTTGTAGTCATAACCGTAGAATAGATCCTTATCGAAATGCATACATTTGGTTCATACGCAATTGGTATGGTAAGAATAGATGAACTGTGTTTTAAACTGCTTGGTCTACTTATGAATATTTGTGCCATCTTATATTTGTTTATTGGCGATTGAGAAGGGTTCACACTTGCTGTCACGTTATAGTAAAATATAAGTCAATTCGGTTTGGTGCATTATTGAAACTGATGCTATTATTCAGATATGCAGACTTCCTGTGTCGTTTAAATGACGACAGAAATGTACGTGCTTTATTTGAGAGGGCACTGAGCTTACTTCCACCTGAGGAATCCACAGAGGTAAGACTTCTATTGTACTTCCTTCTTTCAGCATTACTTTGCATTTTCCGTGATCTTAATCAGCACTGAGGTCTGCTTTGACAGTAGCAATAGCAACAGTAGATCATAATTTGACTATTTTCCACCTTTTTTTTGGAATCCTTAGTTGATTTGGGAACTATGTAGTCATGTTCTTGGATATTTGTTAGAGGTGCAAAATGCAAATAGATAGGTATGGTACCGTACAAGGTAGTTAACATTTGTCTGTAATTATCGAATGCATTCATCTACCTCTGTTATCTGAACTAATGGATGTCTCTATTCTCATGTAGGTATGGAGACGATTTGCCCAATTTGAGCAGATCTACGGGGATTTATCAAGCATGCTTAAGGTACAAGGCTCTAAATTAGTTTTGTAATCACGCAGAGTGCATTTTAAGCTTGTCATGCCAATGAAAGATGCTATTTTTTTGGAGTACATGCTTGATAAAATTGATTTGTTCTCTGTATCTGTGATTTGGGTGTACCATCAGTGGTGTACCTTATTGACATTGTAAGTGTCCCGAAAATGAATTGCATTAGAACCATATTAACCATTTGTAGTTTATGAAAAAGTGTTGGACAGGTACAGTAGAGAACTTTTTTTTTAAACGGCGGTACAGTAGAGAACATTAATTCTTATTGTATGGTTCAATTAGCCTTTCGCTCTTTACTTTTTCCAAACTGTTACAGGATCAGTTGCACTTTTGTTGCAAAGTATGTGTTTGTGTGTTTCATACTGCTTTCTCAATAACATTTCCACTTCCTTCTCATCTCAGTGTTCCCTTCTGACTTCTGATCTCCTTTTTACAGCTTTTTTCTTCATGTTTGTGACTCTTATAAGTATTTTCATATTTTCCCTGGAGAACTACAATTTTTACATGTATTATATGTAAAATTTGTGTTTTCCTCAGGTTGAACAAAGAAGGAAAGAGGCTCTTTCTAGGACATCAGAAGATGTCCTATCTGCATCGGAAAACACTCTTCATGACATAGTTTCTCGATACAGTTATATGGATCTTTGGCCATGCTCATCAAAAGAATTGGATTATCTAGCGAGACAAGAGGTCTGCACTATCCAACTTTATACATTAAGCTCGTGTGATCTATTCATATGTGATTGTGTTTGAGTTCCTGTGCAACAGTGAAGTTAGCGTGCTAAATGACCTAATTAAGCTATCTGCTTTCAAGTCTGAGCTCCGGGTTAAATTTAAACCACAAGCTAAACTATCTAAGTAAATATTTTACTGATCTTCCCAAGTCAGATGTGCAATCTTTAAAAGATGTGAGCACTGAGTGAAATCTGTCTGTTTGGATTAAGTTCTTGATAAAAACTTAAATTTAAAAGTTTGCCTAGAGTATTTGTATTTGTGGCCTCAGCAGTGATTCTGCAAGCTTCTTGCAACAATCAGATGGTACAGACTAGTAAATCCAGGTGATAGATTTCATGTGCTTCCATAAATAGAAAAAATATTAGTGTATATTTCATATACCAATAATATGATACAACATGGATGTGACCCTTAATTTTTTTGTTAATTTGGTTAAGAAAGGTAGTATGTTTTCCTGCTTGATATTTTTGGTGCAGTTTTTTACAGAGTTACTGATTGGTTATTTGGTTTCCATGGGGAAGCCTCACGCTTAACATGGTCTATTTGGAACCACCATAACAGATGTGTGTTTGATGGGATTCAACCTAGTCTTAATAGGGTTTTAGCTGTAGTTAAGGACGAACTATCTGGAGTCTGGCCAGAGCTTCCCATCTCCTTGCTCTAGAGCCAGCCAATGGGTGAGTTCTCATGCTAGTGGTCGAGGGTCAGGTCTTTGTCTAGAAAGAGACGGATTGTGCCTTTTGAAGTGTGTTGGGGGTGCGTGTGGTGTTGTAAGGGGTTTCTAAACCCTCGTATTTCTTCTTAATATAATGATGCACAGCTGTCCTTTGTGTTTGAGAAAAAGAAATTAATTTTACTATTGCAGTGGCTATCGAAAAACATTTTTAAGAAGGTTGACAAATCAGCTATGCTAAATAGCAGTAGCATGCTAGGTAAGCCGCTTACCTATGGTGGATGTCTTAAATAAACATGATATACGGTAAAGTTGCTGAGTGTGTTTACTATCTCTGGTTCAGACAAAGGTGCTGCAGGATTTAGTGCGAGTGCAAGGTTACTACCACAATCTGCCAAAGTTGTTCGTCCTGAGACTTCTCAAATGATCATTTATGATCCAAGACAGATGAAAGGTATTTGTATGGAAGAATTTCACAGTATTCCAAAATTTCACGTTTGAGCTCATTTCTTGACTGATAAGCAGGACCCAATTCATTTTTGTGTTTTAGATATATCTAGCCATTTTATTTGCAGCCTAGGAAGGGGAAGGGGAAGGGGATGGGAAAGGGGAAGGAGAATTCAGTTTGTGGTATAATTGGTCATGGGGCATTGTGTTTAGTTTCCCCCTTGGCTGACAAGCAGAGTGGAAAATCACTGTGGATTCTTGGACAGGCCCAGAGTTTGCAGCAACTAGCAGTGGGTACACGAAGGAGGTTGAAGACATGCTCAAAGTGCTATCACCGATGATGGTGTCCTTTATTAAGAATTTGCCTGCTATTGAAGGTATTCACCCCTCTCGCTTCCGGCACATAATTGACATGGGCCGTTGATTGAATGGTCAGTTTTGAGTTGATGCTGAAAAATATGAGCATCTTGGCAGGACCATCACCGGATATTGATGTGGTGCTCAGCGTGCTGCTGCAGAGCACATTGCCAGTTGCACAGAGTGCTGGGAAAGCAGGTGGCGTGAGTGAGCTCTCAGGCATTGGAAAAGCAGGACTAAACCAGAATGGATCTGTTCATAGACCTCCAAGGGAGAGAAGGAAGGACGTGGAAAGTAAGTAATACTATATCTCTGTTGCTGTTTCTGTCGGTGTGATAAAATGGAACATGAGGTAATCTAAATATGATATGCAACGGAATGGAACACAGGGCAAGGGGTGCAGGAGGAAGAGGATGCGTCAACGGTGCAGAGTAGGGCAGCTGTGCCACGAGACATCTTCAGGCTTCGACAGATTCAGAGGAGCCGTGGCCTGGGGGTGGGCGCTGCTGCCGCCGCTTCACAGTCTGGGTCCTCGGCATTTTCCTTCTCGGGCGGTGGAAGCGCCTTCTCTGGGGATCACTCAGCCAGCACAGATTAGTAGTTTATCTATGGTGGAATATATCAGCTGTATCATTATTTAGCATCTGCATTTCAGAATTTACATTATTGTAGGGTGAAACTGTTGGTGCTAAGCTTTGTGATAGAATGGACACCTGTGAGTAGATCGTAAAGTCTGATGTGCTGTTTCTTCTAACTGTTGGTCCTGGGGCGGTGCTGATGATGCCGAGGATGATGAATGAATGAAAGCACAATCAAAGAGAACTTGTCCAGTTGCTTTTCGTTTGGTCTTGCTCGCCAGAGAATCATTTATGGGTTTTTGGGTAGCCTGCGTAAGCAAGGCGTTTGATTTGTTTTGCTCCTAGTGCTAATAAGCTAGGTTAAGAATCATCAGGCTTTAACTTGATGGATCGATGGATTGGGACTTGGGAGGGAGACAAGTGGAACTCATTTATACATTAGTTGTAGCCTCGCTGACTATGGAAAGGCGACCGAGCTTATCTGCCATTTCTCGGTGACTTATCAGCCAAATAGGCTATAAGCAAAGCGCTCGATGACATGAATAACATCTAGAACCAGGTGTTTTCCCTTTGTTTGTTTGGCCGTTCTGTTGTAGTAAAAGCTGCAGTCAGTTAGTCTAGTTAACAGATTATGAGCTAGGTAGGTTCTATTTCCAGTCCCAGGGCGACCATGCCCGGGTGGCGTCGAGAGAAGAGAACGAAGCAGTGGGAATTGATACTCGCAGCACAACAATCGAATGCACATTGAACACTACCAGCTGGACAGCCCAAAATATTAAACTTCACACACCAGCCTTGTTTTGCTGAGTCAGTCAAATAGCAACTAGTCTCTAATCTCTAAACAAAATAAGTTTGACGTCGTCTTTGAGGGCTCGATTGGACCTGTGACTCACTTGGCCCGATGCTTCGCCTTTGAGTGAGCCTGCAGAGCCATCTCACTGTTGAACGTCCTGGACAGAACAACCAATAGAGACCAAGGATCAATACGTAGTTTTTTCACCAACAAATAACCAAATAGGCTCACCAAATAAAACTGTGCCGACTTACTTGCTGCACGATTTGCAAGGGACCGACCGACCAGATCTTGGAGACCTCTCCTTTGACTTGTCATTGTTTGCAGGGGTCTTGCCCGCCCGCTTGGCTGGGTATGGAGTTGCCACATGGGTGGCGCCCTTCTTGCCACCTGCATTGCAAGAGGAACAAATTACAAATTCATAGCAAGAGTTTCATGGCAAAAAAGAATACTTGACGCCCTAGCACAAGCTACTTGAGTACACACCTGTCTTCTGGGCTGACGGTGTGGCAACCTTTACTTTCTTATCAGAAAGCAGAGTTTTCAGAGCATTTTCAGCAGCTCTCTTCTTGCCTGCCTCTGGCTGAAAAAGGCAGGAAAAACATAACATCGATATCATAGTGATATCTAATAACAACAGATTACTGAAATTAACACAGGAGTAAAATCCATAAGGGCACATTGATATCACAGTGATATGTGATAACAACAAATTACTGAAATTAACAAAGGAGTAAAATCCATAAGTGCACCTTCTTAGGTGTTGGCGTTTCCTCCTCACCCTCACTGGTATCATCCTCATCACTTGAATCCTACAACGATGGAACTTATCAACATGGAACTACCATGACATGTAGACAAACCATTTATCCATCTTTCAACTCACATCATCGTCGCCTTCTTCAGGAGATAATCCCTCACCCTCATCAGAATCATCCGTCTCATCCACATCCGAATCATCAGTCTCATCCTCATCAGAATCATCCTCATCCTTGCTTTTCTTTCCAACAAGCCTAGAAGCAAGACTTGATTTTGAAGCTGCAGAAACTGCCTTCTCTTGACTTTTCTGCTTCTCCTTCCCTTCAGCTTTTCCTTGAGACATAAGTAAATGTGTTCATAATCCATCTCATCAAGCAAAAGCTAAAGCTAAGAAAGATGGAAACAAATTTCATGCAACAGAGATTCCTTGAGACATAAGTAAATGTGTTCATAATCCATCTCATCAAGCAAAAGCTAAAGCTAAGAAAGATGGAAACAAATTTCATGCAACAGAGATTATAGATACCGTTTTCCTTGATAACAGGAACGTTCAGCTCCTCCTCCTCCTCATCTTCAGAATCAAGATCCATTGTGGAAGAAGGCAAAAAGAAGAAGAAGGCAAAAAGAAGGTCAAGGAAGCAAGTACTCCATACAAAAAATTGTTTTGACCACTCCTACTAAAAATAGAACAAATTCAAGCTAAAAAGGATATTCATCTTCCTCGGTTGGCTGCTCAACCTTGTAACCTGTGAGAAAGACACTGGTAGTTTTTGATGTGTGCGACAGCTCGAACTCTTTATCGAAAACCAAATCACACTGTATCTGAGGGTTCTTGTCAATAGAGAGGGTGCCAATGGCAAGCTTCTCATCATCAACTTTGACATACATCAAGACACTGTCACTTTTCTTTGATTCCCCAAGAGCAGCCTGCCGGATTAAATCCAATTAAGTATACAAAGCAAATCCAACAGTGGAGAAAAAGAGTAAGTACACATAGCATCGAACAGTGGAGAAAAGAAGTACACATAGCAATAAGATTTACCTGGGAAAGGTGCAAGATAAAGCCATGTCCAGGCTCACATTTAACAGTGCTTCCAGGCTTAACCTCGAGACCTGCAAAACACGGCGCAATCTGAGATAGGTTACATTAAGAATGCAAATCTGATACTGGGTAGCAAAAGAACAAACATCCCGCAATGCGCAAAACAAATTCAGTGATGCCACGTCCTATAATAAGACCCCTAAACAAACAGAACACGTTCATGTATGATTTCAACCATTTAATCTAGGCAATGGTAGTAGAACAAAAGAATCACAGAGCAATCTGACATAGTTTACATTGATCTGATGCTGTTTAACAAGGGTAGCAAAAGAACAATCATCCCGCAACGCACAGACCAAATTCAGTGGCATAGTGGCATCATGTCCTATAAGATGACCCTAAACAAGCACAAACACATTCGTGTCTGACTTCAAGCATTTAATAGGTATTGCCGCATTGCTACTGGCAGTAGAACAAAAGCATCACATCAAACATCAACTAAACATATATAATTATATAAACAAGAAAAAAGAAGAGGAGAATTTATATGTCACAGCAACGCCCTAAGATGCAGTAGTATGTTCTAGTCCCAGCGTCCTGAAACATCCGACGAAAATCAAACAACGGTATCGCAAAACAAGACAAACAAAGCGCAGTTATCGCGGCGAATTGAGTTTGCGAGAGAGAAAGGGAGGCCACCCCAGAACTCCATCGGCGGCGGCGGAGTTGAAGCGACGATGAGAATGGGAACTAGGGTTTAAGCCGCCGGAAGGCTTTATTTTTTTAATTCTATATATATTCTTATTATCTATATAAGAGAGAATAGAGATGATAATCTAAATGGGCCAGAAGCCCACCAACACATCATTATTGGCCTTGTAACAAATCTAATCTAATACGTATAGGATAACTATATACTCCGTTCATACCCATTAATCATTTACTTTTTCTAAAGCTCAGCATGCCACATCATCACCATTTAACAACATGATGGTCCATTCCGTTGTTTTTCCTCCAATCCTAATGCTGTTTTTACTCTCTCCATTGTTCTCCCACGCACTCACGTCTTGTTTAGTTCCAATTTTTTTGGCAAATATACCAATTCTGTTTGTATTTGACAAATATTATCCAATCATGGACTAACTAGACTCAAAAGATTCGTATCGCAAATTACAGACAAACTGAATAATTAATAGTTTATTTTATTTATATTTAATATTCTATATATGTGCCATAAGATTCGATAGGATGAGGAATTAAAAAATTTTGTAATTTTTTTTGGAACTAAACAACGTCCCACCACGCACTCAACTCAACGCTCACGTCCCACCAAGTGTAAGAGCATTTCCAAGAGATTAGCTAAATCATTTTCTAAAAGTAAATTTAGCTATTGTTGAAGGAAAAACGTTTCCAACAGACTCTGTAAATGACTATTCAAATTTAGTAGCTCTCTATCCCACCTTATTTGCTCTCTACTTTTGGATAGCCTACCTCACTAGCCATCCTTTTAGAGCATCTCCAAGAGATTAGTTAAATTGTTTTGTAAAGCTAAATTTAGCTATTATTAGACTTAAAATGTCTCCAACCGACTATCTAAGTGCCTCTCCAAATTTACATCCTCTCCAACCCGGATTATTCGGTAGCTATAGATGGAATCACACCCTCGCTCGCCATCGCTCCTCTTCACGCGCAGGACGGCCTCTTCCCGCGTGTCCGCGACTACTAGCGCACTGTCTTCTTCCCCCATCTTTCTTGTTGGTCCCGTTCAAGCACCTGTCACCGGAATCCATGTCCGTGTCGCCATGTCCCCGTCTTGCGGCGCCTACGCTACGGGTCAGGATTGCGCCGCGGAAAAGTCCACGGTCGCCGGTCAATCGCCCGGCGAGTGCACGACTGCACGAGCGTCTGCGTCCCCATACTGCAAGGGGCACAGGGCGGTGGTGGTGCGGTACGCCATGGACGTACGGCAGGTGGCCAGGCGCCGGGCCGGGTCCGTGCCGGCTGCCGCGTTGTGTTGCGTGTCGCGTGCGTGCAGGTGGACAGTGGACTCGGGTAGTCGGCGCGCCGGCGTTGCAGTAAAAGCAACCACGGCTGCGCTGCCCGCCGCGGCACACAGCCTTTCGCGAGCCTCAGAGGCTCAGACACTGAGCACGGCGTGCACGTTGGCTAGCAACTTTGGACCGGCGGAGGAGCCGTGCCGCCGGACCCGATGGACAACAAGCTGGGCAGGCGTCTGCATCTGCTTGAGTATTCTCCTACCGTGTGTCCGCTCGCGCGTATCTGATCAGCGCTGCTGCTACCTCGTCGGACATGGGATGCTGTCTAGCTGGGTTTAGGGTGTGCGTTGCTTCACTTGGCGTCCTGGTGGCCGGCCGCCGCCACGACGAGCAGGCTGCCATGCAATGCCCCTGAAACCGTGTAGCCAACAGGACGTTGCTATGGCCGGCCGCCGCGCGCGCTGCAACTAGCCGGCTGGACGTGGCTACACCGGCCCCGCGAGCAGCAGGCTCCAAAATTGGCGAAGGTAGACGAACGACAAGGTCTACGTGATCCCAAATACGAGAGCTCGGATGATGTGGCAGGTTTTTTTAAATAGGGAGAGTCTCAATTTAGATACTCTGTTGGAGTAGTCTAATTTTTTTAAGTGAGATTCATTTTAGAGAATAGTTAAATCACTAAATTTGGATAATCATTTTGGCTAATCTTTTGGAGATGCTCTAGAGTCTGTTGGAGTACTCTAATATTTTTTGTAAAATCTATTTTAGAGAGTAGCTAAATCAGTAAATTTGGCTAGTGTTTTTGGCTAATCTCTTGGAGATGCTCTAATAATCCCATCACCAAGGGATCATGCCCAAATAATTTATCGATTCCTTTCATAACATGCATGCAAGTTAATTAATTTAAATTCTCTCGTTATCTGTCCCACGTCCCACTAATGTTTACCTACATATTCCTCCGTTGATTCGCCTCCTGCCTCTCACACTCTTGCACTATATATATGTTCTATACAGTAGCCGCCATAATTTAGTGTCCTACGTTATCAAGATGACACAACAACTCTAACAGTTTTGCAAATTTTATTTAACAAATGTTGTTATTTGTCAACTCCCAAAATAATATGGGGAGGGAACAAAAAGGGCATCTCCAAGTGTTTGACAATTTTGACTTGATAAATTTTTTTTGTGAACCCGTGCAGTGGCCTTGTCTCGCACGCACAGGGATCTCTTTCGCACGAGTTTCTTCGCGTCACCGTTTTGCAGCGACTTCATCTGGATGTCCCATGCGTTTGGGACACAGAGACGCTTGCATTGATCATGAGGGCTTGTGTGATCATGCGCAATATGATTGTTGAAGATGAAAGAGATGTAGACCCTAATGAGTGATTCGACTTTGATGGTGAAAATGTGCAACCTTCTCATGGCATTCCTACTCGCACACTAGCTGAATTTATTGAAGCGCATAAAAAGATCCGAGACAAGAAAACACATTTCCAGTTGAAGGAAGACCTAATCAAGCACCTACATCATCCTGATTTATACCCTATAGAACCAGCATCATGTTTCATACTATACAAAATAATTTTACTTATTAGTTATTGTTTTCATTCAAGTGTACTGAACAATTTTATTAAAAGCGTGTACTGAATAATTTTCTTATAAGTGTACTCGCCATTGATCAGCACGAAATCACTTCTACTCGCACAGTTGACGTGCACCACGTTGTCACCAACAGATTTTGTTGGAGGCACAGGCCACCAGTAGCACGTTGTCAGCTTTTGTTTCTGCCGACAACGAAGACCTGTTGATTCTGGAGATTACCAAAGAAGCATCAGGTTATCAGCTTTTGTCAGCTTTTGTTTCTGCGGGAAAGACGGCAGCGGGCAGGAGAGAAAAACGCGACACCGGAGGGAATGCGAAGCCTATATATCCACACGCGCATAAATGCAAAGAAAAAAGGAAAAATTTCCAAATTGCTATAAATGTCAAACCCAATTGTCAAACTGTTGGATAGGAGATTATGAGAGTTAAAAAAAGAATGCCAAACATATTTACAAAACTGTTGGAGTTGTTCTTAATTGATGCAACCAGTAGGAGTTTTACCATCCGATTCTTACTAGCTACAACGTGTCCTTTGGTGCTGCCAGGCCTGCGAGCTCCGCTCGGAGGCCCCAGACTACCGTGAGCTCAAAGCTCAAGACTTTAACATGGCCAAGTCAATCAGGGGATGTTGCATGCAACCATAAATTCATCAAATGTTTAACTATACTCTTAACAAAAAATATTCCTGTGGCAACACGCAGCGAATTCAACTAGTTTGGTATTAAAATCCATGACATGTGTGGCGAGGTGGAAAAAAAGGGAAAAAAAAGAGTCACGATCAATCGGGACGAGCTGGATGAGAGAACAAAAAAAATCTACGAGGAATGCTAATTAGTAGAATTTTAATCCTTTATACATTTTATTTCCTATCTAAGTATGGGTCATCCATGATTATTACAGTAATTCTAGAGAGCCCATGCCTTTAGCTATTTCCTTGTCGTTTTCGCGTGCCCACATGAGGTCCACGCCACCACCGAATGTCACCAACATTGAGAAGAGGGGGAGGGGCGGATGCCAGGTGGGGTCGGGGAGGAGAAGGAGACACCGAGGCAAGGCAACATAAAGTGAGATGAAGATGTAACACTCGGTTTACTTTTGAATCATCTAGATGCAACATTTGTAACATACATCTAAAAACAAATAAAATACCTAAGACACTTGCAGAAACACATGAAAACACAGATAACATTCAAATAGAACACTTGTATATGTGTGAAACATATATAACAACACAATTGCAATATACGTCTAGGAAAAAACAGATGAAACATTGAAAATAGAAGCTTGCAACATCGCCAACGAGCTCCACACCGGCGACCTCCACATACTCTGTGGAATTGAGCTCCACGCTGGCATCAACCTCCACAACGACAAGCTCCATTCGTCCAAGCAATAAGGTGACATTAGCTGAAAGTGCATGTTGCAAGTGTATCTTTTAGTGTTTTTTCCGACGTATGTTACAAGTGTATTGTACGGGTGTTGCAAAAGTAGACTGAGACGTTGAATATACTGCAATGGTTATAGATATAAGTTGCAAGCTTCTATTTCCAATGTTTCATTTGTTTTTTTTCCAAACCTATGTTATATAGTATGTTTAATTGGATGTTGCATATATTTCACACAAATATTACAAGTGTTTTATCTGAATGTTACGTATGTTTTTCAAGTGTTTTTTGCAAGTGTTTCAGATTCATGTTTTAAGTATTTCATCTGCCTTCAGATATATGTTGCAAATATTGCATAAATGTTTTAAAAAGTGAATTAGGTGTTGCATCTCTATATCTTCACTTTCTGTTGCCTCGCCTCAGTGTCTTCTCCTCCTCCCGACGGCAAGTGGCATCCACTGCCTCCTCCCCCTCTTCTCGATGTTGGTGACGTTCAGGAGCGGTGCGGGACACGTGTGGGTGCACAAAACGGTGAGAAAACAACGTGGGAAACGGCTGTTGGCACTAGCAAGTCCGATGATTATAATCTATCTAAAACATGTTGTATTATATTTCTCTTGTTTTTTTAAATAAATAAATAAAATTAGTCCAAGATGCATCCATCTACACGCTGTCCTTGCTCTCTCTCGCCGGAGCCACATTAACTAATTTTATTTAGTAAAATAGCTCTAAACTAATTTTTAACTATTTTACTTTAGAGCTAGCAAAGCTGTACCAAACGAACCTAAAATACAATTGATAAATAGCAATTAGTGTCGTCAGACCCATGAAAAACTATGGATGTTAAGAGCTGGGATTGGATGTGTGTTTTGGTTGCTCAGCTCAAGTTTTTTTTGGATTGTAACAGCAAGGTTTACCTTTGGCCCCTCCTGTTTCAAACTTTAGCTCCTCGGGAGAGCCTGTTAAAGTGGGAATTTATCTCACTTTACTGGGTCGTTCAGTCAGTGATGTAATCCATACATGAATCAAGTTAGAACCTAGAAGATACTTGATTGGAATGTGAGGGGGCTTAACTCCGAAAGGAAGTGGAATTCCATAAGAGATAAGATTTTGGAAACCAACTGTGAAATCCTTTTCCTGCAAGAAACCAAAAGAGAAACTCTTGACAATGCCTATATCAGAAACTTTTGTCCCCAAGATTTTTACTCATACAATTTTTTGCCCTCCCAAGGTGCCTCTGGGGGTTGCAGTAATTTGGAAAAGCTCTATGTTTGTAGGGCATCTAAGTTTTTCCAATGAGTATGCCATTTCAGTTTACTTCACTTCAACACTAAATAATGAAAGTTGGCTGCTAACAGCAATAGATGCTCCCTGTACTTATGATGAAAAGAGGGCATTTATAGATTGGTTCAGAAATGTACAAATGCCACCGGATATTAACTGGATTGTTGTTAGGGATTTTAACCTGATAAGGAGACCTGAGAATAGGAATAGGGAGGGAGCAGATACTAATGAAATGTTCATGTTCAATGAAGCTATTAGTAGACTAGACCTGATTGAACTGCCATTACATGGGTCACAGTTTACTTGGACAAATAAACAGTTTGAGCCTCTCTTAGAAAGGCTGGATTGGTTTTTCACTTCAAACTCTTGGACCCTAAAATACCCAAACACACTAGTCAAATCTTGGTGATGGAAACTTCAGATCACTGGCCATGTGTAGTCGAGATTGACACAAAAATTCCAAGGACCAGGATTCAAGATTTGAAAATCATTGGCTCTATCATGATGATTTTGCCTCGGTGGCCGTGCAAGGTGGACTTCACCACAAGAGCACCAAGACCCTGCCAACGCCCTAATTGCAATATTCAAAATTTGAGAAAAACCATCAAGTCCTGGAGTGTTAATCTTCCAAAGCTCTCACTGCTAATTGAGAAAATCAAGTTGGTCCTTCACTTCCTGGAAGCTATTGAGGAAATTAGAGACTTATCTTTACCATAATGGAATTTCACAGGCATCATCATGGATAAGTTAATTGATACACTAAAGTTTCAGAGAACCTACTGGAAACAAAGAGGAAAGATCAGATGGGTTAGATAAGGGGATGCTGGGACAAAAATTTTCCACGCCCATGCTACAATCAGGAATAGGAAGAACCAGATCTCATCCATCAAGAACAATAATGGCACATATCTTCAAAACCATGATGATAAAGCAGCTTTACTCTGGAATCTTTTAAGGAAAGACTGGGGGTCACTGATTATAGTAGAATGCTATTTAATTTAGATGGCCTCATACAATCAGATGAAGACCTAAGCTCACTGGAAGAGGACTTCTCAAGGCAAGAAATTGATGAGCAGACTGCCAAACAACAAGTCACCTGGACCAGATGGATTTATGAGTTTTTGAAAGCTTGCTGGCCACTTATTGTTGAGGACTTTTATAAGCTGTTCAGTATTTTCCATAACAGTGAAGTGTGTCTTAGAAGCATCAACAGTTCCTACATCACTCTAATCCCAAAAAAGATGGACCTTAGACTGTCTTTGACTATAGACCAATTTCATTGCTAAATAGCTCTCTCAAACTATTGACGAAAGTTCTAGCAAATAGACTGTCGGGAGTCATTAAGAGATTGGTTCATCAAAATCAATATGGGTTTATCAAATCAAGAACAATACGGGACTGTCTGGCTTGGGCACAAGAATACATACATTTATGTCATAAAGCCAAAAAAGAATTGATAATCCTAAAGCTAGACTTTGAAAAGGCCTTTGATAAGTAGAGCATGAAGCAATAATTGATATCTTGAAGGCAAAAGGTTTTGGCCCTATGTGGGTCAAGTGGATTAGAACCACTTTGGATTTGGGCACTTCTTCTGTCTTGCTCAATGGGGTCCCTGGGAAAGTCATTCACTATAGAAGAGGAGTGAGGCAAGGAGACTCTCAGTCACCTTTACTCTTTGTACTTGCCGCTGACTTGCTACAGTCCATCTTGAACAAAGCCAAGGACTTGAGCCTGATAAAATTACCAATACCTCTCAACTGCTCTAGTGATTTTTCGATTGTACAATATGCTGACGACACCCTGATAATTATGGAAGCCTGTAGCAGGAAATTATGGACACTAAAGGCCCTTTTGCAGAGCTTTGGGACTTCACTGGATTGAAAGTTAACTATGCCAAGTCAATGACTGTGCCAATTAACACAGAAGAGTCTAAGTTGAGGCTTTTGGCCAGCACCTTCAACTGTGAAGTTAGAAAACTACTCTTTACCTATCTGGGATTGCCCCTGAGCCTAACAAAGCCAAAAGTAATTGACTTTACACCAATAGTCAATAGATGTGAAAGGAGATTGGCTGCAACTTCTGCTTTTCTCAGCCAAGCAGGAAGGTTGGAAATCACTAATTCAGTCTTGTCTGCTCTCCCTACTTTCTGCATGAGTACTTTCTTACTTCAGCAATCAGTGATTGAACAAATAGACAAATTCAGGAAAATCTGTCTTTGGAGAGGATCAGATGTTAATAAAAAACAGAGATCGAAAATAGCTGGGGCCATGGTATGTAGATCAAAGAGGAAGGGGGATTAGGAGTCATCAACATCAAGACATAGAATGAAGCTCTCCTACTAAAGCACCTATACAAATTCTTTAACAAGGAAGACTTGCCTTGGGTGGCCCTAATCTGGGAATCATACTACAGTTTTAGTGGCCTACCTGAAATATAAAAAAAGGGTTCGTTCTGGTGGAGGGATATATTGAAATTGCTACCCAAGTTCAAGGGGTTGGCTCAAGTTAAAATAAACAGTGGAACCTCTTGTTTACTGTGGGATGATCTATGGGGAGGTGACGTCCTAGCTAACAAATTCCTAGAGCTACTTTCTTTTGCAAGAAAAAGACAGATCACCTTCAGTCATGGACACACTCAGATTCCTCTACATAGTCTTTTCTTACTCCCACTATCAGCCCAGGCACATTCACAGTTGCTGCTACTGCATGACGAGCTGGATGAAATCACATTGAATGAAGAACCAGACATCTGGTCATATATTTGGAACTCTGAAACTTTTTCAGTAAGCAAGGCATACAAGCATCTGAGTGGCTTTTGTCACCCACATCCTGCTTTTAAATGGACTTGGAAAAGCTCGTGTCAGAAAAAACACAAAGTGTTTTTCTAGCTAGTCTTGAAGGATAGATTCAGCACCCGGGAACTTCTAAGAAGGAAGAACATGAATTTGGAAGATTACAACTACGTGCTTTGCAGCAACTCAGTAGATGAAACTCTGATGCACCTCCTTTTACACTGCCCCTTTGCAACTCAGTGCTGGGCGTGGATAAACGTCCAAGTGGATCATGATCAGGAAGCTTTTCAAGTTTTACAGAGTTTCAGGATGCAGCTTTCAGTCCCTTTTTCATGGAGATCATAATTTTAATATGTTGGGTGATATGGAAAGCTAGAAATGACCTAATCTTCAGGCAGATAAACCCTTTTCTAGCAAACTCCAAAGAAGATTTCAGAAGGGAAGTAGGGCTCCTTAAGTATAGAGCAAAGCATAGTATTTTAGTTAGTTTAGAGCAATGGATTGTAAATCTCTTGTAGCCCGGTTCCTTTTCCTTCAGTGGAGCCTATTCTTTTTCTCGTTCTTTGTTTCCTAAGTACGTCTAGACTTTCCTCCTCCCCTTTAGTTTTTGGTTTTTCCTTCCTCTTTTTTAGCTGTTTTTGTACTTGTTCTCGTTGAGTTGCTTTTTTAATAGATCTCAGTAGGCCTTGCCCCTCCTGCTTACTCAAAAAAAAAAAGAGCCAAAATGGCTTGCTCAAGCAGGCAATTTTTCCGTTACCTGCATCAGCACAACTAGATGAGGTTACACAAAGTCCGCTCGGAACCATGCAGGCCCGTGGTTTTGAGAGCCACATTCTTATTGACGTGACCACTACAGAAATTGGTAGTTGTCATGCGCCCTAAACCCTAAACTCTAGTTAGGGAATAGGGAATATGACTACCCTTATGTCTTCTCAATTCTATCTATACACTAAAAAATACAAACCGTTAGCCTCTGCACTGCTTATCACCACATGTATATTCATCTAAGCCGTATCCACGTGTCATTGTAGGTGTGACAAAAATTTATAACCCATGCAAAGCACGGGCATATATTTGCTAGTGTCCAACTAATTATACACTATATGATAGTAAACAGTTTGATGTTTTATTTTTTTATCTGTACTAGGTAGCATGCCCGTGCGTTGCTACGGGATAACTAAACTTTTATATTAAAAACACACAAATCGCACGATAAGATATGCTAAATTTATAATCTTCATCAAAATGTTTGATCTTTGATATTATATCTGTTGAGCACCACCAAAACAAAACTATCAACGAAGCCACAGCTCAAGCTTCAAGGGGAAAGATCCATACAAATCAAATGATCAAGATGTTCAATACTGCAATATGCATATTCTAGGTGGTGCCTAGAAAATTATATATTCTCACGAAACACTATAATATATTTGATCTTAGCAACATGTTGTTTTGAGCCACATTTTAGATATATAAGCACCAATTTACATGAATGTATCAATCTTTAGCCGCAGCTCCACAAATGTTTACTTCCAGGGCTTGCCCCTTGGGTGACAACAGTGAGTGCCAGTGCATTGTAACGGGATGTTATATAAAATCCACTCAACTAAAGAAACTTATTGCAACACCATACACATGTGTATTGGTTCAAATAATAAAATGTACCATTGTTGGATTTTTTTTGACATCTTACTAACTGTATATGAGACAATGAACATTGTAATATTCTACCTAAACTGCTACATCACACCGAACATGGTCTGTCCAAGTCAAATGAGTATACAACAAAAAACAGTGTATGTGTTCTATGATGACTTGCAATTACAATTATAATGTAACCACTGATATTATTAAGAATCTTTTCTATAATTGGAGAGGAACTTCGTTCAGGATTAGCAGTGACACCTGTACATTGGAATAAGAAACATTTTTCTGATACTCGCATCCAGAAACTGTACCATCTTGTGCCTTTTTGCTTGACTGCAAGTAACATAAAAAATTCTTTAAACCTGGCTAAACTGTTCCAAACAAAACAAGTCAAAAATCATGTTGGAACTGATCAAAGTAAACTCATCGAATTTTTTCTGGATAGGCTGAGATGTGTAGACATTGACTGCCTGTGCTATGGGACACCACCAATATGGTTCTCATGAGCGTTTGGATAGGATGCCCCCCACCCCCAATCCACGGTGTAATATCAGTAACTGCTCGGCAGCTTCTCGTCATATATTGAGATCAGGGCCACTGCTTATTATGTTAGTACATGTCTCCATGGCATAAATATTCTTTTCCAGAAAATATTGAATAAGGACAAGATATCAGTAGAACTCAAGCCACACTTTGAGTCAGTATTTTCTTAAAAGATTGTTGACTCTGTATTTGGTTCATATGAGCTCTACATGGGTGAAGTCTTATTCCCGGTTACTTTTATTATATACTATGTATCATAACATTTTTCTAGTGCTCTCTAGTTTAAATATATGTAAAGGGTGATTTTAAGGTGAATTTATCTACAGTCCAATGCAACATACTAACATGGTATTCAAGAATTCAATTTTCTAAGCATGCAAGAATAAAATTTCCCTTAATGTTCGCGCCATCTCGTGGTTTGACATAATAGAACAGTATACTATAAAATGGCAAGCCTTAATTGAAGATAATGGAAATACCTCTCTCTATATATAGGCAACATCCCTGTTAAACAACCACCAAGCTAGTTTGTATGCAATCAAATGTGGCAGTTTTACTCCTTTGGCTTGCAAAAATGAAGATACATGATCACCAACAACAAACACAAACAGAGAGATATGCATATTTACACAAATGTGGTGTTGCAGATTTTACCTCGGCCAATCTTATGAATACAGGTAGATTGTAACATTATCATGGATAAGATTCAGGAGGCCAACAGAGCTAAAAAAGTAGAACAAGAAGCATACTTTTGGGCTGACAAATAATTAATTTCCACCTCACAACTTTGCCTGAACCTTGCTCGGATGCAGTCCTAGCTGGTGAATAAATTTGAATCTGACAATTGACAAGGATAAGATGACCAGTTTTGTGAAGAAAAAACTGAAACATTCCCATTGACTTAGATGCATAAATTACATACAAGAACAAAAAAGGGATAAATGTTAGGCCAAAAAATAGCTCTCCTTCAATCAGAGTATCAGACCCATAGCCACATCTGGTCTGCTATTGTGAGGCAGAGTTATCAATCCATGATTCCATCTGGTTAGATTTGATATGTTAGGTGATGGATTTCTAAAGTATTGTTTCGAACCTGCAGTCTGAATCCATGGAGTGGCACACCTTGATGTCACCAACGATGACCCTGGCGAGCTCGGTGGCCTTCCTCTCGGTGTAGTGGCCCTTCTTCACGATCCTGTTGAACAGCTCGCCGTCGGCGCAGAGCTCCATGACGAGATGCACGGCGATGGTGTCCTCGTCACGCAGCGGATGGAGACGACGTTGGGGTGGTGCCACGTGATACATTACTGGATCTCCCGGCGGCTCTAGGACCGCCGCCGCCTTCGCCTCTGCTGACGACATATCAGATTCGCGCAGAGGGAGACTAACTCCGCCACGAATGCTGCCGCTGCATAGAGAGCCAAACAACAAGTCCAAGCGACTACAAGCAAAATTTAATCACTTCTCTATTAGAAATTGCAAGGACACAAGAATACCTGGGAACCAGAGGGCTGTCCATGCGCGGCTCGCGGCCACCGGCGTCCGCGAGGGCTCGTGGCGGGAGACGCGGGCACCGGCGGGCGGGGCGCGGCCAACTGCGCCGCCACTCGGGCAGCGGGCAGGCGGGGCGCTCCGCGGGCACCGGCGGGCGGGGCGCGGCCACCGGCCTCGCTGCGGCCTCCCGCAGCTCGTTGCGGATGCGGATAACGGAGACAGGCAAGGCCGTGCCGATGCGGATGACGGAGGCAGACGAGGCGGTGCCGATGCGGATCACGGAGGCAGGCGACTCGATGCGGATCTCAACGGAGACAGGCGAGGCGGTGCCGATGCGGATGCCGATGCGGATCACGGCGGCAGGCGAGGCGGTGCCGATGCGGTTCACGGCGGCAGGCGAGGCACTGCGGATCACGGAGCCAGGCGAAGGGGATCGGGGGTCTTTGGTGTGTGCTCGCATTGGAAAGGGGAAGGGGATCGCGGGTCTGCTCACGGTGAAGATAGGAAAGGGAGGGTATCACGGAGGGATGGAGGTTTCCAAGTTTAGCCGGCGACGCGGACGCACGACGGGAATGGCAGAAGGACGAAACGAAAGCCGCACCAAAAAATTGTTCTTGTTTTAGTCTTTTTAGTTGTAGGAGATTGGTGTAAAAGAACAGACAAACCTCGACCATTCAGTCAATTCAGAAAGATAGGCACAATACATAAAGTTTCCACAGCTTCAAACACTTTAACGACCTGATGAATACGCCTGGGCGAGGCAGCCCTGGCGACGGGAGCTCCCCAGGCATCCGATTTTGGACGTCTGGGGTTGAGATATCTGCCTGGTGATGGAGCTGCCTGGGAGGACTCCATCCAAATAAGCCGACCGGTACCTGGTCGAGGCCACTGATCCAAATTCCAAACACACTCAGTTGCCTGCACAGGGATTGTGAGCCATGCCACAATAAACAAAAAATATTTTGAACACCATTTTGACAGCTTTTCAGTTCCAGAATCTAGAACGTGGGCCAGCCCACGCCCACAAAAGCGAGAATCATACATAAAACACACAGCACTTGATCGTGCACATCCATCGCCTATTACCTACCACCTGAACGCTGTTTCTCACAAAGTAACCAGATCTTAGGCCGTGGCTGGCCAGTCCTTCCTGATCTCGAAGCAGTAATTCATGTCCAGGTAGACATTCCCATCATCATCCACAAACTGTAAAATCAAACCCATTACATCACAGGGCTACAATTCCTAAGGTTTCTTACCAGGAAGGGTAGAGTACATATAACATTTTCTTTGAGCCGTTTCTTTACCTTGAGCTTTGCAGAATATGAACCCCTCGCAAAGATGCCACTTGGGGTCGTATCTTCCTCAGCCTCGTATATGTAGGGCTCCTGCCGAGGACTGAATGTCCCCAGCATCACCTTCTGCTTTTCGACTGCAATAGGCAACCCGAGATCAGCTATCTTAGGCCTAGGGAGAGCACCGAGCCACTTCAAGTGCAGCCAACGGCCAACGCATGCATCTTTCTTCTATGAGAATCATGACCATGATGCTACAGACAGCATATTAAAAAGATGTGAATCAATCCATATCATAAATAACCTAGTAGTCCTTCAGAAGCTCAACCCTACACCGCATTTGTGAAGTTCAAGGAAAAATCTTTGATGCAACAGAACAGCTGGGACACATTTTTTCTCAAACATGCAAGAGAGCTGCACACCATTATATTAATAGTAAGAAGAAAAAAGGGGAAGAGCCCATACAACACAAACCCACAAACCTGGGATACATGACCCCATGGTAAAGATAAGTACCAAGGAACATTTGTTCCAAGCAAAGGACTAGCAATTATGTTTACATAAAAAAAGATCAATCATGTATAATGCAAAATTCTGAGCCAAATAGTTAGTAGTTTCACGGCAAGTTTATATAATGAGCTATAGAATGTAAACCAGATGCAGATTAACATAAGGATCACATAAAACTAATCAAATTCATGCTGACATCCTTATTCTCATTAAGTGCAGCATCAGCACATAACCAACAAAAAAATCCTATGCATATGTTTGATTATAAAATCACCTCTTACTCCTGTCTTCCAGACGGTGTGTGTATATCTGAGACCAGACACAATGTTGTTGGAGACAGTGAAGGAGAAGCGGAAGCTGTAGGTGCTCCCATCCTTGAGTGCGAATGCGTACCCCTTGTCATCCAGCACTAGTGGGATAGCTAGAACCAGATCTGGTCGCTCTGGAGTTAGGATGGTCAAGTTTAGTATGGTCACTTCTGGTTCCGCAGTCTCTGCATACATAAACGGACTATCAGACAAGCATATGAAGCCTCTGTTTCACTTATTGCACTCTCCAGGCCATTTTTCAGTTAATATGTTTAGCTGCACCGAATCTCTAACATAATGTTATCTTGTCTATTAAGAAAAAAAATGTCAACTTTTTTGTGCTTCAACGTGCCCAAAAGTGAATGAAATAAATTGAGTGGCTCAATATAGTGAATAAAAATATCAAATGGTGCCATGGACATGTAGGGATGAAAACAGGATGGAAATCCCATCCCGACCAACACCGTTTACCGTATCTCCTACAACTAAAAAGAACAAAAGGAAGATAAATTTGTGGTGCGACATTTGTTTTGGTGTCACCGTTCCTCCTCCATGCGATACTGCGGCCTTGTAGTTTATTTCTCTGTTTGCCGTGTGTCTCCATATAGAAGGAATTATTTCTGCGTTTGTCATGTGTCTCCATATAGAAGGAAGCCGTCTCATATAGAAGGAAGCTAATCCACTGGCAAATAGAAAGAACAATCACCGGCAAATATTTGCACAATCACAAGGCCCGAGGCCACACAAGGTACCGACTTCTCCAGGACAAATTGCAAATTACTCCATACAGGTATCTAAAAGTCATTTAGAACAATAAATCTGTAAATGAAAGCATGGTGCCAAAACTAACCAAATTTTGCTAAGAGAAAACAAATAGAGTACCAAAGTAGGTTCATCCCAATAGTTAGGCAGTAGAGTATATGATACATACAGAGATGCCCATACCTCCTATACTCCTAAACATGCACAAAATATAATTGATTGCTTCTGTTCTGCCTCACCAAGATAAAAAAAATCATAAACTTTTAAGCTATTTCACAGAAATTGTACTTTCCCATAGGAATACTACAGAATCCCTAAATTCCAAATTGAGCTTGTGTGATAAGAACTGGGTATGGGATAAAATGAGCTCATATCCCACCAATCCATGACCAATGGGAGGGGTAGGTTATGGCTGAAAATAATCAACGGAGAGCCGCACCTAACTGCCATTGCCATCAATGGGAAGGAGGGTATCAAGAACGGGCTCGCCAGCGCCGCCATCCTCACCGGAGCTAAGGCCGCCCACAGCGCAGGAGCCCAAGCTGCCCACACCGCTGGCACTGCGGGAGCCCCAGCCAGCCTCACCGGCTCGTCGCCGGCAGACGCCATGGTCCCGCGTCACCTGCTACTCCCTCCCGCAGAGGCCATGGTCTAGCAGCAGCATATGCTCCCTCCCGCAAATGCCATGGAGTTGGGCTGCTACAACACAGGTTGCTCCCTCCATCCGAGCAAGTGGCTATAGCTGCGCTTGTGATTGTGAATGGATAAGCTCTCGGACAGTGCCCAAAAGCAAACGAAGAACATGTGCTACTGCTATATTTCTTTATTTTACTGCTGTATATGACGTGTGCCCCATTTTTAACCCAAACCTTGACCAAATAGCCAAACAAAGGACTGGGTTTCACGTCTTTATTTACCCATAACCTAGCTCATATCTATTTCTCTAACCCGATCACCATCCATATATATGTGTTAAGTAGCATATAAATACATTATAATTTGGGTTAGATTAAACCAGCTAAAAAATTATCGCTATTTTTGTTTGGCTATTCAATTCTGCAGAACAAATCTAAATGATTTCATTACTAATGCAGTAATGCTTAAAATACTAAACTGAGAGTATATAATATTTTTTAGAAATAAAGTAGAATGAAGACAATATAATTTTATATAGCTATATATTCTGAATTAATGACATCCATGTTTGATCTTCCTTAATCATTTCATTCTAAACTAATATATTTGTCTTTTAGGTCTTGGTGGATAGTACAGATGTAAAGGTTTTGAAGGAAAACAGAGGTCCTTTAGAAAATATTGTACAAACAGAAAATTCCAGTGAACCGATGATTCTGAATGGTTGCAAGAAATCATTCATATAGAAGTTACCCATGGAGTTCTACCATATAGAAGTTACCCATGGAGTTCTATCAGATGACAGACTTTAGCATTGATATGGCCCATGATGAAAAAACCTTATCAACTTCTCAGGTACATTTTTACGATGAGTATAACATACTTTTGTTTTAAGGTTTTGTGGGAGATTTTTCAAGACACATAGTATTACCCATATGACAGGCACTAATATTTACATATATACTGGGACCTATGTACAAGATGGTATGAAGATGTGGTGGAACTTATTTGTGGATTTATTGGCGCATAAAAGAAATAGATATCGGAGATTTCTTCCTGCTGATATTAAACATTATCTTAGTCACATCACGGAAAGGTATATAAAGTAGAGCTTATGAGCCTACGACTCTCCATGACTATGTTGATTTCACAAACTTTATTTTTTTGGATTAAATATCACTTTAACGTAGGTATTTAATTTTTATAATATTGTTATCTTATCGTGTGATCCATGTGTTTTAAGTATAAATTATTAGCTATCCCGTAGCAACGCATGGGCACGCTACCTAGTTTTCACTAAAATACGAAAACAGGGAAACAGCAGGATAATCTGGCGGTACCAAAAAAAAAGTGGGTTTTTTTCCGCCTGTATTCATGGTTCCCGTATTTGGACAGGAAATTCCCAGCAGGAATACTGCATTTATTTTTTCTTTTAAAGTTTACTAACAAAGATACCCGTGCGTTGCAAGGGAGGAAAAACATATCATAGAAATGTTACATATCTATTTACGTTTTACACCGTAATTTTAGATTTGATAATATCTATAGTTTAAATTGGGTTACAGCCTTTATCGAGGATTGCACTGGTACTTACGTACAATAATAAGTTTTGTTCATAATCAAAACTATATCAATAACTTAGCGATAGGAATATTTATTTATTAATGAAAGATAAGTATATTTATTGTTTGTTTTATACAGAAAGACAAAAAATGGATAAAAAACAAAAGGCATGGGTAAAAAAATTGACCGTATATCTTTTGCATGCATGCTCATACCATCCCCATGCATATGTGAGCATTTGATGACAATAAGGGGCCATGGTGTACATGTTTGTCAAGGAAATGGGGCATGGCAAAATCAGAACATCTTCCCATTTGTAGGCTAGGCCGATCCATGACATCGAGTCCATCTGTGTTATAGTGACGCCGACCCACGACAACAAGTCCATCTATGATATAGTAAACAAAAGGGGCAGAGGCGAGAGTCTTACTCCAAAAGATGAAAAAAGATACTGAAGAAAAATAAAATGAGTTGAAAAGGCCACAGAAACAAATAGAGTCGGTCAAAAAACATTCCATGGTTTAATATTCAGAGGCAAACTGAGTTGGACAAGAGAAGTCTTCTTAATTTCTATTTTATCCTTTTCTATTTGTTCATTAGTATTTGTATCAACTTACTCATGATCAGAGAGATCTATTGAGATTTGGATTAGGATTCCTAACTATCTAAGTTACCTATGATATCTTTGGAGAGTTTTTTGTTAGTATTTTTTCTTTTCTTTTTTTTTCTTGACTGGCGGCTTACATTTATTTAGACAAATACATCAGTACTGGTGTGAGATTTAGTGTTCTTGGATTTTTTTTCTTATATGCACACCCTATCCATTTTTCTATTTTCTTAATTAGCGTAGAGAAGTTTTTTTTCTTTTTTCTTCCGTTGCTTTATAGTATGTGATTGAGTTTCGTTTTTTTATTTTTTTCACAGTCTTCTTTTTCTGCATCCTATTGGTAGTCATGTTTGATTGGCTTTTAGTCCATCACTTTTTTTTCCTTTTTAATTTTCAATATAAATATTAAAAAAATATAGGAACCTAGAGTTCTAGTTCTTGACCTAATATTCTGTCACTTTTTCCTTTTCTAATTTCTAATATAAATATTTAAAAAATATAGGAATCTAGAGTTTTAGTTCCTGACCCAATATGTTTTGGAATCGAACTCCATATCACGCTAGCACGGACTATATATATAAGTCTCGATGGTAGAGACAAACCAAACAAATGGATGGACGAAAAAAATGTCTGAAATTTGACCTCTTTATTATTAGGTATAGATTTATGAAGCTGCCTGTGTGCTTTGGAAGTTCGAACCAATAGTGACGAGGCCCTGATTTTAATGCTTTTGTGCTTCCACCCAGGTCTGTTTATATAGCCATCTGTGTGCTTCTCTATTCTACACGGGCGCGAAGTGGGACTAAACTGAGGGCTCCTGCAGGCACCAGCTGCAGCCATGTGCATGCTGCTTGCTGCGGTGCTGCCTGCTTGTTGGGCTGTAATTGGCCACATGTTGCTAGCTAATCTGAGCCACAAGAGCACAGGCAAGCCACCAGAAGACTCCTGATGTGGTCATGGCAGTTGCAAAGTGCAGTCACATGGCTTCGCACAATTTTTTTCTTTTCTTTTTCTCTCCCTCTCTCTCAAAATGTTTGTGCTTTCTACTTAATTTAGGATGAGGCTAATCCAATAAGCTGAAATCTACCCTACTAATGCACCAACTTTTTCTTCGCTAAATCCACTAAAAAAAGACCTCCCCCGCTGTGATGCCACCCCTTCATACACCCCAGAAAATGTACCAAGAAAAACAACACCTTAAAAATGAACTGTTCAGATTGTTTCTATCTCTTCTCTCTCATTGCTCACTCAAATCGGACGGTCAGGATGCTGTGTATCATCCTCCTGCGCGCAAGCAGCCGCGACTCGGAACCCCTCGACGACAGTTTGATTCCTCCCCCGTTCCTTTTTCTGTCATTTTCAGTCTTCTGCTCAGCGTGCCTCCCAGGTCTTCCTCTCCCCCGACGCGTGCCGACTCCTCTTCCCCTCCTCTCTTGCATGCACCGGGGCGGTACAGCCGGCTAGCCATGGCGGCTAGGAGGTCGGGGCGGCACCTCCCCTCCCCAATCGTCGAGCCTACGGTGCCCTCCACCCCCATCACACGTGTATCTCTCTCTTCCTCTCACCTGAACCCTAGATCGAGGACAGGGACAACATTGGAGGCACACCCAGACTGGAGACGAGGCAGGAAGTGCGGCCAACGTCCATGGGTGCGGCAGGCGGAGCAGCCTCCAGCCAGGAGGCGCGGTCAGGCTCGTGGTCTCCAGGCCAGGGTTTGCAAGGCAGCTGCCACCGCCAGTCACGCGCACACGGCCATGCGGGTACCATGGCCAGCCAGGCGTGCGGATCCTCTGTGACTATTTGGGCGCACAAGCCGCACAGCTGGTGCACAGTCGCCAGCGGCCAGGCCTGCGGACAGGCACATGGCAACTGCCATCGGCCTGGAGTGTCCAATAGCATTGAGAGGTGAAGTTGGAGTATAGTATCTTCTGATTTCTTCGAAGGCCACGGTCGTGCGATGATCAGGGAACAACGAACGGTAAATTCAAATGCCATGAAAGGGGTAAGAAATGTGTTTTTAATTCTTACCTTCTTATTCCAATTTGGAACACCAAAAAATAAACAGTCAAGGCCATGGTCACCAGATGTTTCAATGAGGATGATCACCAACTTGCCTTCTGCACATGGGCCTCAGCTGAAGAGGAAACAAAGCCTCAGCCGCAAATCCCATCCGCCGCTGCCTTAGTCCATGGTCAGAGTAAGCCAGGCAGGTTTAACTCATTGAGAGCATCCATAATTCCATATAATAGGCCTGGGGATGGACCTGCATGACCTTGACCAAGGTATGCAGGCAGCAAGCAGTTTCTTTTTGGAATTATTTGAGCAAGCTATTTTACTTTTAAGTCCAATATTATCTATGACACGAAAGAGGTAGTAGAAAATAACACAGAAAGACTGTTATATGCACCAGTTGGAGAAGTTAATCACTGTGTTCTCTATGCTGATTGTAGAGAAACACCGCACACCCTAATCAGGGGGGGTGACCTTCATTATATAGCCTAATAGGCTAGGGTTACAGTGTACAAGGCCAATGGGCCGTACGCCCAATATGGGCTGTTACAATATATTCTAACACCCTCCCTCAGTCTAAGCGGGAGTGTCACGAACACAAAGACTGGACCTAAAGTCAGTGAACAACTGTACAGGTAACGCTTTGGTCATAATGTCCGCAAACTGATGGGATGATGGAACATGGAGCACCCGAACCTGTCCCAAAGCAACCTTCTCACGGACAAAGTGAATATCTATCTCAATATGCTTCGTGCGACGATGATGAACCGGATTGGCGGTCATGTAGACAGCACTGACATTGTCGCAGTAGACGATCGTCGCCGAAGAGATGGGTGCGTGGAGCTCCTGGAGTAACTGACGAAGCCAACAGGTCTCAGCCACAGCGTGCACAACAGCACGATACTTAGCCTCCGCACTCGAACGAGAAACCGTCGTTTGTCGTTTGGAGGACCAAGAGACCAAGTTGTCGCCGAGGAAGACACAGTAACCAGATGTGGAGCGCCGAGAGTCAGGACATCCAGCCCAATCGGCATCGGAGTAGGCAGTCAAGATGGTGATGCTGCCTGTGCCGATGTGAAGCCCAGTGGAGAGGGTGCCCTTGACATACCGCAGGACACGCTTGAGCATCGCAAGATGAGGCTCGCACGGGTCGTGCATGAAGAGGCACACCTGCTGAACTGCATAAGCGAGATCCGAACGAGTCAGCGTGAGATACTGTAGCGCACCGGCGAGGCTGCGGTACTGAGTGGCATCCGCCACCGGTGCGCCGGCTGTAGCAGAGAGCTTGGCATGAGTGTCAACAGGAGTCGCGGTGGAATGACACTCAGCCATGCCGGCGCGCTGGAGCAGATCCACAGCATACTGGCGCTGTGACAGGAACAGAGATCCCAAGGAAGTGATGGAGATCCCCGAGATCTGTCATGGCGAACTCGGAGTGAAGAAGCTCGGTGATGCGGCGAAGGAGCGGAGTCGACGAGGCTGTCAGAATGATGTCGACGTAGAGCAGCAAGTAGGCGATGTCGGCACCCGCTTTGTAAACAAAGAGGGACGTGTCGGAGGTCGAAGCAGTGAAGCCGGACCGCTGAATGAAGCCGGAGAACAGCTGGTGCCACGCCCTGGGCGCCTGCTTGAGTCCGTACAAGGACTTTTGCAGGAGACAGACGTGGTCGGGGGCCGCCGGGTCGACAAAGTCGGGCGGCTGCTGGCAGTAGACGGTCTCGTGCAGATGGCCGTGAAGAAAAGCGTTCTTCACATCCAGCTGATGTATCGGCCAGGAGCGAGAGGCGGCGATGCTGAGGACGGTCCGGATGGTGGCCGGTTTGACAACCGGGCTGAACGTCTCGTCGTAGTCGATGTCGTACCGCTGCGAGAAGCCACGAACAACCCATCGGGCTTTATGACGAGCCAGAGAGACATCAGCATTGTATTTGTGCTTGAAGACCCACTTGCCGGTGATGACGTTGGCACGAGGCGGTCGAGGAACAAGACGCCAGGTGCCATTGTCCACAAGCGCCTTGTATTCTTCGGTCATCGCCGCACGCCAATTGGCATCGGCGAGCGCGGCACGAGTGTTGCCTGGCAGCGGAGAAGCCAGGCTGGACGAAGCGGTGAAGTCGTACCGCTGCATAGGCGGCGGTAGGGAGCCTGTTCGGGAACGAGTCTCCCGCACAGGAGGCTCTGGAGCCTAGAGCGCCACGGCCAGCGGTGCTGGGGCTGGGGGCACCACCGGCTGCTGTAGGGCTGGCGGCGCCTCCGCCTGCGGCTGAGGGACCGGTGGCGGGCGCGGACGACGAGTGTAGTGGATGCCGAACCGCTGCCGATCAGCTGCAGCGTCGGGGGCGCCTGCTGTCGGAGAAGCCGAGGGGGCAGGCGTGTCCTGCCGGGGCGCCTGATGCAGTCTGTAGGCAGCACCATGCCACAAGATGGCAGGGTCCAGCCCAACGGGGTCGCCGGCATCGTCTGCGGCAGATGAGGCAGGCGCAACCGAAGTCCGCGAATGCCGGACGTCTGAGGTGGACGGGGCAGGCGCGGGAAGGATATCCTGTATCAAAAAATCAAGAGAATCCGGTTGGGGCTTGGAAGCCGCAAACGGAAAGTGAGTCTCATCAAAAACAACGTGGCGAGAGATGATGATCTTGCGAGTAGAAAGATCAAGACACCGGTAGCCCTTTTGTGAAGGAGGGTAACCGAGGAAGACACACGCTGCTGAGCGAGGAGAATTTATGGGGAGTCGTGGCACTAAGGTTCGGATAGCACAGGCAACCAAAAACGCGAAGGATGGAGTAGTCTGGCATTTTGCGGTAAAGGAGATGATAGGGAATATCATTATGTATGGAGGATGACGGCCGCCGGTTGATCAGAAACACAGCGGTGGAAAGGGCTTCAACCCAATAGGACGAAGGCATAGCGGCATGAAACAGAAGCGTTCGAACAGCATTGTTCAGGGTGCGAAGCATCCGCTCGGCTTTGCCGTTCTGGGCGGATGTGTAGGGGCACGAGGTGCGAAGCATGATGCCGCGGCTAGCTAGGAAGGTAGCGGTGGCATTGTTGAGAAACTCGGTGCCATTATCTGCCTGAAAACAGCGCACAGGAAAACTGAACTGTGTGTGAGCGTAAGCAACAAACTGGACAATATGTTCATGAACTTCTGATTTATGGCGAAGAGGAAACATCCAGCAATAATGTGTATAATCATCAACCATGACAAGATAAAATTTAAAGCCAGAAATACTCAAAACTGGAGAGGTCCAGACATCACAGTGAACAAGTTCAAAGGGAGCTGATGTACTAGAAACCGAACTAGCGAATGGCAGCCTAGCGTGCTTGCCAAGTTGACAGGCATGACAAGTGTGGCGAGCTGCTTTATTACACTGGATAGCTGATAGCTTATTGAGAGTTGTGACGACGGCAGGTGCAGGATGACCAAGGCGGGAGTGCCATAACTCCGGGAAGACGACGGCGACATGGCAACGAGGTGGCATGTGGTGTGGAATGGTGTAGAGATCCCCATAGCTATTGCACCGAAGGAGGACCGTCTTGGTCTGCAGATCCTTAACAGAAAAACCAGAGGCGTCAAACTCAATGGAACAGTTATTGTCGCGAGTAAGCTGTCGAACAGATAACAGATTACGAGTGAGTTGAGGTGCGACAAGAACATTATCAAGATGAAAAGGACGATCAGCTATTTGAATAACAGAGGTGCCACGACTATGAATAGGGACGGATTGACCGTTACCGACCGTAATGTACGATGGTGGCAACAGGAGACGGGAGAGTAAAATACCGTCATTGGAGGACATGTGAGATGTCGCTCCGCTGTCCATGACCCAAGGTGCAGTCCCGCCCTGGATCGCCATCTGGTTGAGGGCGGCAATCAGTCCGGCCGAGTCCCAGCTGCCCGGGGGCCCGTACGCTGGGGGACCGCCGGCATGGGAGAACTGCGGAGGCGCGAAGGCGGTGTGTGCCTGTGGAGGAGGCGCAGATGGTGCACCCCACTGCTGCGCAGGTGGCGCGCCCCACTGCTGCTGCTGGGGAGGCCACGGAGCAGCCCAAGGGCTGTAGCACACCCAGGGGCCGGCCTGCTGACGCCCGCCGAAATTGCCGCCTTGCTGCTGGTTGCGCCCACCGCCGTCGTTGCCACCTTGCTGCTGGTGGCGTCCACCGCCGCCACTGCTGCTGCCGCCGTTGCCACCGCCGTTGCCACCACGGCTGCCCTTGCCCTTGCCACCCTTGCCCTTGCCACCGCCCCCACGATTGGTGAACGCAGGAGGGGTGGACTGGCAGGACGGCGATGTGCAGGCAGAGGTGGTGGAGGCAACCAGAGCTGAGGCCGAGGCCGCCTTGCCCTCAGTGCCAAGGCGGATTTCCTTGACACGAAGCATGTTGGTGGCAGCTTTGAAGTCGGGAAGTGGCGACGTGTTGGAGATGATGTCAGCAGTATTGGCGAAGCGCGGGTTAAGGCCGCGCAGAAGGTTAAGCACCAGCTGAGCAGGAGAGATAGTGTGGCCGACCTCCCGGAGGGCATCGGCGGTGCGCTTCATCTGCTGGGCGTAGGCGTCGATGGAGAGGTCGCCCTGGAGCAGGTTGTGGAACTCCTGCTCAAGGACGACGGCGCGGGACTCCTTGTTCGCCTGGAACAAGGCCTCGATGGAGACCCACAGAGCGCGCGCATCCTGTTCGGGTTCCATAGCGAGGTCAAGGACGGCGTCGTCGACGGAGCCGTACATCCAGCCGCGGATGCAGGCGTCAGGCTGAGACCACAGGTTGTCAGCCGGGCGCGCGGCCGCTGTGCCGTCGATGTGGCCGAGCAGACCGTACTTGCCGCAGAGGGCGGTGAAGAAGGCCTTCCACTTAGAGTAGTTCGGGCGCTCGAGGCTGAGCGCGATGGGGACGTGCTGCTTGACGTTGACGGAGGCGTAGGCGGCGAAGAGGGGGGCGGAAACAGAGTCCCCCAGAGCACCAGACGACTGGGCTCCGGTTATGGAGGAGGAACTCGACGAGGACGACGTCATGGGCGCAGCTGGCGTAGAGAAGATTCGCGACGTAGTCCACAGAAGAGTCGCGGGAGGCCGTAGGACCGCGAGCCGCACGTGACGAAGAGGACGAACGGCGCGAGGGCGGACCTGGGCGCGCGTCCTGGAAAACGGCGGCGCGAAGGTGGTCGCGATCGAGCCGCGAACCGCGCGTGACGGCCTGGGCGCGGATCGCGATTGATCCGCGCGGTGACGGCCTGGACGCTGATCCGCGCGGAAGGCAGCGTCGCGAGATGGCCAGGAAGGCGGCGGCGCACGTGGCCTGGGAGTGCGCGCGGCCTGGAAGGAAGGCGGCGGCGCGTAGGGCGCGGCCGATGGTGCGGTGGCGCGCGGTCTCAGAGAGATCGCACGAGCGGAGGAGGAGAAGCAAAGCGGAAGTTTAGGATCGTAATTAGAGAGGATACCATGTAGAGAAACACCGCACACCCTAATCAGGGGGGTGACCTTCATTATATAGCCTAATAGGCTAGGGTTACAGTGTACAAGGCCAATGGGCCGTACGCCCAATATGGGCTGTTACAATATATTCTAACACTGATGAAAAGCTTCTAGCCTTCTACTATATGTGAGTTGTACATCTATAGAATATAGTGAGCTGTTTGGTTCTACTGACAGTAACACAAACGATTTATAGCTGCAGACCTTACTGGCGGAAATGCAAATGAACTAATTTTATTTATGTTTACATTAAAGTTGAACCAACAAAACACTATGTAGGTGTTACCGACTGCCAAATATTACAAAGGGTTTAGTGTTATAATGTTATTTTTCATCTGGTTAGCTTTTTTCATGCAGTATTTAATCAATATACACTATCATTATTCACTAACGATTGACATGAAGCCCCATTTCTTTTCAGGTGTTTCTTTGCTTTGCAATTCAGTTGCATCAACCCACTTCTTGCTGGACTCCGTGTTGGTGTGAAAAATCGGGTACTCGAGTGGAGCGCAGTGCTGCTTGAGGACACCGCTACAGCTGTTGATGAGTAGATCTGGGTCACCCCAGCAGACACTGCAACGACGCTTGAGGAGCAAATGATTTTTGTGATTTCTTCTGGATTATTATTTTGTTTTTTGTCTCTTATAATGCTCACTGCTTTCAACAAACATGCAGGACCATGAGCCACCTCTCGACAGCTAATTACTGATTAGAGTGATTATACATGGTCATGTACAGTTGCGTGAAACTTAACTATGGAAAAAAATAATGTCGTTTGGTTGTTTTCACGTGCATTCCTGAAATGAAGCCGTTGCGTTAGCATGGACACTATACTAGTTAATTAAAATTAAACAGTGAATATACTCTTATGAAGTTAAACATTTCGAGTCACGGATGTAGGATCATGTGTTTCCCGTTTTGATTTATCGGTTCCCGGCCGCTATCGACGTGTTCACAATCAATTTGTTTTGTTTCCAACGTCCCACATAATTGGTTTTGTTTCTCGACCAGCTTTCCTGTTTCTGTTTCCATTTTCATGTAAAAATACAAGATTGAAAGTGGTTAGAGACTTTTCCTGACCATTTCATCCCTACGGGCACACAATTTCTACTTTAAATGGCTTTTGTTTCTGAAATTTCAACACGTCTAGGAGCATTAATGAGGTACTAAAATTACCTCCAAGCTTGTTGGTATCAACATCTCCGAGGAGCTGCTCTTTCCACCTCCTTAGGCTGTCATCATCCTACAAATAAATCAAATTCAAAAGGCAAATGTGTAGTGAAACAACGTTAGTCGTTCAATAAATGGTGGCCTAACCTACATACTAAAGGCGTAAATAATCACATGGATACAATGCGATTGGGCATAATCGTTTCACCTTGTCGAGCTCAAGTTGGTCCTTGAGGGGAACCTGAGGGCCAAGCATCACTGTGTGCTTCCCATCATCATCATCATAGTCATCATCATCCAAACCATTGGTGTCTGTGTCATTGTTGCTGATGCTCACTGATGTTTCCTTATTCTCCTCCTTATCCATGCTGCCCGTTGTCCCAGTTTCTTTCCTATGATACAATCAAGATTCAAGAATGTAGATGACAATGACGAATAGAGCAAAAACATAGTCCCTCCTAACATTCTGAGCAAGCAGTATATGTCAAGCTAGCTTAATGTTGGCCATTGTGGATAAGAGGCAAAGTGTCAAAATCAAGGGCCACAAAAATAAATAAACAAACCAAATCTCGGACCTTCAATAGTCGACAAATCATGTCACATAGTAGTCATAGACACATGGGCAGAGCAACATGGGGGTGTACCCAGTGGCAGATCCAGAAACAGATCAGGGGGCTAAATAATAGAAGGCTAGAAATGGTACTAGCCATACACTAATAGATATAACCAGTGCCGGTCCTGAGGTTCCAGGGGCCTAGAGCGAACTAGAGCCTAAGGGTCCTTAATATAAACACCATCCTAACATAATGTTACATTCAAAAGATATATTTGTATCAAATAATTTGAACATAACACCTTTTTTAAAAAAACTTATAATCATTGTCAACACAGGTAGATCAATTAAATCTTCTTCTGGTTTTTTTTCCCATTATATGGTGCTTGTTTTTTTAGATGACATAGGTGCTGAAAATTTAAGAATTAGTAATTGAAAGCTACAATAGTACTAGATCAAGTAATTTACATATCCATTAAGAAATATCAATGGTCCTATTGCAACAACGAAGACACAATATTGATCATTAGTTTATAAATCTTTAATCATCATGGAAAAAATGGATAGGGCATAGGCTATGAGTTAGAGACATACCTTTTGTTATTGTCAGTTCAATCTAGTCGTCCACCAGCCTACCATAGTGAATATATAATCCTTTAAAGCTCAAACAATCAGATGATTTACAAAGAAATCTTAAAGGAAAGTGACGCACTTGGTCTGGGTTCAAATTGGATTTGGCAAATAGAAGTGGATCTCATTGTGACAGTAGGCTCACCGAGATGCGAGATGTGCTGCACCAGTGGCAGCCCGCAGCCAGCTGGGCGACCTGGCGCCTGGCGGCTTGGGCGCAGCCGCGCAGGGTGCCTGGTCGTGGCTGGCCACGGAGAAGGAGCTCAGCGACGGCCGTAGGGGAGGACGGGCGCCGGTCGCCGGACACGGTCACACGGACGGGGCGAGTGGGAAGGGCGCGGTGGCGACTCGCAGGGAGCGGCGGAGGCGAAGTCGGGATAGGGCGAAGAGAGGGGCTGTCTTTTGGGCTTTTGGGCCGTAGATGGGCTGTTGGTCTGGGTCTGAAGACATGCTCTCAAAAAGCTTTCATGGTGATTTCTCCAAATAAAGAAAAGTTTTCATGGTGTCATTTGGATCCTTTCATTTGCAACCTACTACTTGGTAGACTAGATTATTTTATTTAGATTTTAGAATTCTACGTATTTTAATGTTTAGATACAAGTCTATCTTAAAAGTCTATTTGTAACTGTTTTGCTCCAATTTTTTTAGTAGAGCAGCTCTATGGTGGAGTTTTTGAAGCATTTAATTCTATTTTGGTACACAACTGAGGTGTTTAGGACTGCTCCACAAACTCTGCTCCGCAAACTCCACCATAGAGCAGCTCCATAAAAAACTAGAGTTTGTGGAGTACCTCTTTAGGTGCTCTCACAACTCCACCTTTTTTCCTCGAACTGAGTGCGTAGAGCTGAAACCGTTTGACTAAAAAACATGGAGCAGAGCTGAAAAACATGGAGCAGAGCAGTCTCAAACACCCCCTTAACTCCAGCTCTAGTTTTGTGAGGTTTCCATAAAAAAGTCAGATATGCCCCAAATGATATTTGGTGTATGTTTTAGTGGCTGCTTATATAAAACATTTTTGTTGTCGTTTGGAATATAATATAAAATATTATAATCATTTTTAATATTTTTGAGACAACCCAAAATAATATGTTGTTTAAATAATGGCAACATACTTGATTGATAAGCAACAAAGTCCATCATGTGGTGGAGACATGCCTATCTAAGAAACGCTTACAAGCGTTGGATGAGAAAATAGTGGGACAAGTGTTTTTAAGTAAATGAGTGGCTAATTTTCCTCAACTCAATGAGAGAGTATAAGGGGGTGTTTAGGACTGCTTAGCTCCAGTTTTTCTAGCTTCACTCTAGCTCTGCGTTGTCAAACACGTCTAGTTCCACGAACTCTACTCGCAAAAAGATGGAGCTAGAGGCCAGCTCCATGTTTTTCCTAGAGTACCTCAAGGGGTACTCCAGTTTTTAGAGTTTGGTACTCCCACATGAAGTTGTGAGGTAATTACTCACCTTGTCACTCATTAATCAGAGATTAGTTCATATAAACGCTTTCCCTCCCAATGTTGCGACCTCATTTCCTCCCGTGCGTGCCGCCCCTCGTATCTTCACCTGCGCATCATCCATGTTAATTATTTTGTATTTTAATTATGGCCTCTGTTAATGTTTCATTATTTGATTTCTATTTTGGTCAGAAAATATCAAGAGCAATTTCGATCGGGGGCATAATGGATCATTTGCATGGAAACAACCTATTCCTGGGGTGGAGCAAAGCTGCGTACCAACCTCCTACTCTACTAACTCTACGATGAAGCTGCTCCATGGTGGAGTTCATGGAGCAAAGCTAAAAAAAGGAGCGAAGCAGTCCCAAATAGTCCCTAGAAGTCCAAATTATCCCCTAAGGTGCTTCAAAAAAAAACGTGGAGTTGGCTCCCTAGCTCCATCTTTTTCATGGAGTGGAGTTTTAGGAGTTGGAGGTGTTTGGCGAGACAATGCTGGAGCGGGGCAGTCTCAAACACCCACTGAGTTTTAAGGTGAGAGATGAAGAAAATTGTTTTTTGTAGAACACCATATTATATTTCTACTCTGCAATTTATACCACACTCTTTGGCTCACTCTCATATAACAGAAATACAACACATAAGTCTCTAATCATATGTCCAACAATAATATACAAATATATTATGCATACAACCATATATTAACTTAAATCGATTTGTGCCTAAATTGATTATTAAAATGGATTTCAATTCTGAGATCCGAATGGGGCTTTATTTATTTTTGACAACGTGAAGAGCTATGTATCTTTGTATGACAACGAGAAAGGAAGAGCAAAACGGTCCACAAAAAAACATCAGAGGCACTATGAAGAAAAACACAAACTAACACCAAATAAAACGCTAAAAACTCACCCATACAAAATCACTACTTTTTTTAGATAAAGATAGTTCATATCCGGCCTTATCTATCCGCAGATAGAATCAGACCAATTATTACAGAGTTACGTCCATAGCCAAACAAGGAAGGAAAAAGCCTAAGCAAGACCAATATGTCTTGTAGATAACCATCTAGTGGAACTAAAAAATTGTAAAGCTGATGTCTCTAGGTATTGTCCCGCAAAAATCAGTTGATCCTTTAGATCATCATGCCACTGCAATCTTGCCCATTGCCAAAGCCAATGCGTTCCGCAAAAAAGAATCTGCAAAAAAGATTTTAGTCTGCATTTGTCAAAAACCACCTTGTTTCTTGTTATCCAAATTGCCCAACAAAATGCAGATGTTGCAGTTAATAACAACGAATTAGACTAACACATGCGATATGGCCTTGTTTAGATCCAAAAAGTTTTTGGATTTTAACACTGTAGCACTTTCATTTTTATTTGGCAAACACTATTCAATCATGAAGTAAGTAGGCTTAAAAGATTCGTCTTGCGATTTACAGGCAAACACTATTCTATTTGGCAAACACTATTCTATCTTTAATGCTCTATGTATGTGTCGTAAGATTCAATGTAACGAAAAACCTTAAAAAGTTCTCTAAACAAAACCAGTCTACGTGCTTTTCTCTCATACATGCCAATGCATGGGCGGCATTGTAACAGAACCGCCCAATTTACAAGAGATCAACTATGAAAAACTCCCGCCAAAGCAGTTGCTTTAACATAATCGAACTCTCATAAACCCGGTAGTCCGTGAAATCACGAGGGATTTCAAACCAACCATCTTACAAGCCAAGATCGTAGTGATTCAACATAACAAGTCACATGTTACATCCATTTCACAAGTAGTTTGGTATACATCGGAGTTCAAGATAGTTATTACAACTTAAGTTGAAAAGTAGCGGAAGCAAAGTAATTTGAAACTAATATTGCCCTTATTTCAAATACATGCCAGTATCCAGGTCAACTCCAACAAAAGCAACATAGATAAGGTAACTAAGAAGGATCATGCCCATGATCTTACTCCTCTAATATGGTAGGAGTCATCCAACTCTTGCAGTAGCCATGATACATCACAACCTGCAACAAGTGGGAATAAACCCTGAGTACGAGAAGGTACTCAGCTAGACTTACCCGTCATAAACCAGAAATAATATGACACCAAGGAGTATGCAAGGCTTTATTGGTGGGGCTAGCTTGACAACACTTTTTGCATAAAAAGCTTAGGTTACAGGTAAGTAACTTTTCAGGTATTTAGCTCAAGTTAATAATCATTACCTGTCATCTATATTAGCACCTGTACTAGAGCAATCACTTGATTAAGATACAACAGTAGTACCCATATTTGATGTGGCATTTCTAACATCATCATACCATAACCATCCAAGTGTTCCATAAACATTACTACGATGACGAAGCTCAAGTCAAGTGCTCACTGTCCAGGAGCGATGGCGATTCGAATCGATTTCTAACCAGCTGGCGAGTTTATTCCCCACACAAACCACACTCACCGGCCAAAGTGAGCTACAGGTCACCATATTGCACTATCCAGGACCAATTCGCGGGTTCGGCAGGCACCGCCAGTACCCGAGGACCGTTCCGGCGACCGAGGTATCCAAGGTATACCAAGGTTGCGCGCCGCGCCCTCGTCGTTCTCCTCAACCATCACCAATACAGCGCATGGCGGCTCGACTCCCGGCCCGGATAGTGTTCAGGCTTCGCGGTCGGAACGACTTATCCTTCCAGCTAAGTGTGGGGCATGCGTTCAACATGACAAGAGGGCCGTCAACGATCGGTCCTTAATCGACACAGGCGGGGATAGATAGGCACCCAAGACCTCCATGTCTTGTTACTTCTCTACCATCGTCCCGCCCGGTCTCCAATTATTCATCCTCATCACTTGGTTATTTCCATGATAGCATATATAGCCAACCTTTTCAGGTATCCACCTATCTCGCTCAGGTGATAGGACATCACCTGGCTTCTACCGGTCTAAGCATGACTAAGCATTTAGATTCGATCCTGAATCTACATAGGGTTATAGGTATATTTGCTGGACAAGGAGTGTTATATGCAGCAAGGGTTTCACCCAACTCCTATACTTAATGTAACAATACATATATAACATATATTCTCAACTGCATTCAAAAGTAGTGGGAGACTTATAATGCTCCGGGGCTTGCCTGGGATCAACACTGAGTCAGTTCAGTTAGTTGCTTCGTCTTGGTGACATCTAAGGTCACAACGCTTGCTTAGTCCTTCCACCTTCGGGGTGGGTCCATCCAACACCGTCTTCGGGTTTGTTCCCACACCAGGACCTTCACGTGATTCATCTAGCGCACCTAGATGAGATTCAAGATGCAAGTGCATGAATATAAAGAATAATAACACAACATGCATGACATAAAAGTATGCAAGACACAGGCATCTAAAGTTATTTAGCTAACATCACACAACCAATTATATAGAGCAAACAAATCAATCATGACACAAGTTTAACAAGTTTACAAGTGTATTACTTAATCACCATTAAAGACATGAATCACAGTTTGCACACACCAAGTAAAGCAATCAAGCATTCATGCATTTTCAGTAATTTTGGACATACATGCAGCAACTCAGTAAATAAATCATAACTAGAGCTACACAGCTCCAAAAGCTATGAAACAAGACATTCTGGAAATATTATAAAATTGTATACAATTCATATTTAATCACATTAGCATGATTAGCAAGTTAACTAAGTCAAACATGCATAACCATACAATCTGGTCCAGGAATTTCCAGAGAACAAGCATTTTAAAGGATGAAATTCATACTACTGTAACTCACAAACCACTTAGCCAAATGATATGAAACTTTACAACAAGATATATTAGTAATTTATCTACATCTTTTCTATATACAAGTTTCACAGAAAACATCATTTATATCATGGAATTAATTGCACAATCAAAACTGCTCATGCTGCCCAAACAGTAGGGGTACAATTACAAACAGAAAACTGGTAGGCAATTCAAAGAAGCATAACTGGAGTTGTAGACCTCCAGCCAACATGATTCTTATATTTTTGGAAAGATTATAAAGTTACCTACAACTTTCTTATTATCATCTAAATATGATTCCACAGTTATCAAGGTCAATTAATCCCATGAAGGCATCTCTGTCCAAAACATAGACAGAATCTGCCATGCTACATTAAACAGCTATAACTTGAAGTTCATATGTCCATAATTTATGATTGTGTACTTTCTAGAAAGCTTACGAAATTGTGAACAACTTTGTTATAAACATCTAGAGCTAAATATACCACTAGCAAGGTCTTACATTACAAACAATGCAATTCTGTCTGGGTTTAGACAGAAACTGGAACAGTACTTTAAACCACTATAACTCAACATGTGCTCAACCAAAAATTGTGCTATTTATCTTTTTGGAAAGCTCATGAAAAGTACTAAAACTTATATATTTTCATTAAGGCATGATTCACAACTGAACTGAGCCAAAAAAATACAAACATGCAGACCTACTCACAATAGGAGCAAAGCAACACAGGGCATTTGTTATTTTCATAACTCTTAATCTATCAATCCTAAATTCCTCAAACAAATGCCAGACATCAAATATTATATAAAAAGCATGTCACAATATTTTCACATTTATTGGAGCAACAACACAGCAGTTATAAAAAAGACAAATATAACAAGCAATCAAAACCTAACTGTATAAAACTATTTTTACGACTAAAATATAAAACTAAACCATGCCATATTATAGATCTACTGCATAGAGAATTTCACAAGGATTCCAAAAAGTCCACATTTGCTATTTTACGACTTTTCTATGAATTACTATGAATTTCTAAAGTTCATCCAGAAATCTGCACAAAGAAAAGATAAAGGAAAACACTTTTGCTTCGGGAACCCTGGAGTTTCTCGAAATCAACTGCAGTCCAGATGCACTATTCATATGAGTCTTAGCTTCGCATCTGGAACCCTGGGTTGTTTCTTATTCGAACACGAGGTCCTTTCTTCTCCCTGTTACGAACAGAGAACGGAGGAGGATCGCCGGCCTTGCGCTTTCTGGCCAATGATGGCCACGCCGGCGGTGAGGGAGGGGTGGGGGAGCACCAGGAGACTTCCCCGCATCCATAAGACCACTCAGCTCGGCGCGAGGAGGCTCGTGGTGGCTTGGCCACGCTCACCCCTGAGGCATGGCGGCCGGCCATGGTGGCCCTGCTCTGGAGTGGCCATAGGGCGAGGGAGAGAGCGAGCCGGGGGGTGGAGATGGATGAGGAAGGCGCTGGGGTGCTTCTCCACTTCGACAACCGGGCGTGGGGGCGCCAGGGCGAGTAGCAGAGGAGGAGGGGCGCGCTCGGGCATGGATGCCACGTCCGGGACGCGTGTTGTCCGTTGAGGCATTTTATCGAGCACGTGTCGGGCAACAAAGTGGCTCAGGTGGGACGCGTTTTTGGACTCCTTACGGGCCGATTTGGACATTGGGCCAAAAAGGAAGTTTGCTCACGTCGGCCTGCTCTCCAACTTTGATTAAGGGTTCTCAGTCATTAGACCAACAGATTAGGAGATAACTTAATGCCAAGTCACGAGTGTCAACTTATTGACGGTGATTAGCAAAACCAAGAATTGATGGTCCAAACCATGTCAAACATGATGCAACTTTTTACATGACCTTCTCCAAGTAATTGTCCACCACTTTTATTCTTGGACCAACTTGAGTTGCTTAACAAAAACACGAGAACGCGGCATGCCAACGGGTCGACGTCCGTTTAGCGATAAATTAATCTTTTGCTGTTTTGTGAGCTATTTTTGAACATCCAAATGAACTCCAAATTTGATGATACTTAACCCATTGCTTTCATCAAGAAGAGTACTCCAACTCATATTAAGGAATATAATTGAGTTACCATATGAATTTGCATAATAAAACGTCACGAAGGAGTTAACTCACTGCTGTCCTTCTAGAGACTTAGAACTATTTCTCAGGGCTGAAAAACAGCAGCTGATTCGAACTTCGAGCCTCTGTTTGAACTGTTTGCAGGCTGATTTGGTTCTTGACCTTTGAATAAAGTTTCTTCTACAGAAGCAAAACCACAACTTTCATTTAGGGTCAAACCTCATAACTGCAACCGAAGTCAATCTTTCACCTTGGTCAAAGCAGTAACCCGATAAAGCTCCAAATAGGGTTTTAGGCCAATTCAAGCATTTTCATGACATAAGCTCAACATGAACCCTTCATGACTTTTGTTGTATAATTCATCTAGTGCCATATGAACAAGTTTGGAAGGTTTGGTTCATGACACATGATTCTATTTCCTTAATAGAGCCATTCCAACAAGGATATAACTTATCATTTCATGTGACTTCTTGATTCCAAACTTCACCAAACATTTCCAGAGACCAACATAGATTGGGATAGATATGAGACACATGAAAAATGTTCCACTAGTATCATCCAAGCATACCTTTTAAAAAGGGCCTATATGTAAGTAAAGGTGCATCATCCAAGTCCAAGTTAGGGCTTACTTTCATAGATTGACTTTGACCTTTTCATTACCATTGAACTTGTCATGTTTGAGCTCAAACCTAGTACTTAGCAAGTGACAAACACCTGGGGTGTTACAGGCATCAGATAGGGAGAGAGAGAGGGGCATCGACATGAGAGGCCGGGAGAAAGAGAATGTTGTGGGCCTATATGGTGATAATGTCATAGGAAAAAAAACAGAACAGCTACGTAGAAGCGACGCTTAACCGATTTTGGCGTTGTTTCAAAAATTTTTAAGATTCTCCGTGACATCGAATCTTTGATCGTATGTATGAAACATTAAATATAGATGAAAATAAAAACTAATTGTACAGTTTACCTGTAATTTGTAAGATGAATCTTTTGAGACTAGTTACTCCGTGATTGGATAATGTTTGTCGAATAAAAACGAAAGTGCTACGGTAGCCAAAACCCAAATTTTTTGCAAACTAAACAAGGCCAAAATTCGATGTTGACAAACTTAATAAAATTCGATGTTTTTTTCGCAAACTAAACAAGACCAAAATTCCAAAAATTTTGCAAATCTATATATTTCCCTTTCTGTGACTCCAAATTCGATGTTGACAAACTTATTAAAATCGGCTTCAATCAACCAGTTGGTTTGGCCAGAGTGTTTAATTTGTAGTGTGCAAAATCGGTTTGTCGTCGGGGCTTGAATCTTTAATTCGAAATACACATGAGAAAATAATAATGAAGGCAGCAAATAAAAATTAATTAAGAGTGGACCGTCGTGCTTCTCTCGCGTGCAGTGGAGTGTGGTGTGGATAGATGAGATCGAGAGACCCAAATTTAGGAGGATGTGATCTCCTCCCGGCCGTAGTCTCCCTGCCCCTAGCTAGCTAGCTCTCCGTCGTCCCCAAGCGGCGCGGCCGGCCCTTTGCATTGCATTGGTTTGATTTCGGCCTGCCTGCGCCTTTAATCTTCATTATTCGTCTCCATCCTTGCGCATCGTCGTCTTCCGCCTGTAAGATTCGATTCATCAGCAACCCCTGAATGCATGCACTGCGATATATATATAGCAGATCATATACATGCCTCGTCTTGTATTGTATGTAATTGATTATTATTCCTCGTTGATCTTTTGTTCCTCTGCGCACTGCAGATCGCCTGTATAATATAAGATTCATCGGGCGGGATATACAGCTAGCTGCTTTTGCTAGCTAGCATACTGATGATGGAGACTCTGCCAGATATCTATCCGTTGACAGGCCTGCAGATTGGGTACGTACAGTTTCATTTCTGATGATATATATATATATATATATATATATATATATATATGCATGCATCGACGATATGCATCTTCCGATCCGATATTATCTTAATTTCCATCAATATATATCATGAGTACGTGTTACATGCATGCATACAGGTTTGGTTGATTTAATTCGTATCTCCTAGCTAGATTTCAAGTGAAAGGAATCTCTTGCATAGGGCGCTCCTCTCAGTTCAGGAAGAGGAGGGTTAATTAGTTGTCGTTGTCGTTCATTTCATAGGAGGAGGGAGGTTGGCAAACCGCAAACCTTAGTTAGGGCCTTGTTTAGTTGTATTTTTTTTAAAATAGATACGGTAGCACTTTCGTTTGTATTTGCCAAATATTGTCTAATTATAGACTAATTAGATTTTAAAAATTCGTCTCGTAAATCACAGATAAATTGAAGAATTAGTTATTTTTAATATATATTTAATGCTCCATACATACGTCGCAAAATTCGATGTGACGAGAAATCTGAATTTTTTTTTTACAAAATTTATAAAGAGCTAAACAAGGCCTAGATTAGAGGGGCAGTCCAGTCCTGGTCAGGCATGCAGAGGGAGACATGCATGCATGGTCCGGCGACCCAGCTAGCTAGCTGGGAGGTCGCCAAGCAAGGTCGATCGGTACGAGAGCGTGGCAGCTTCTCGCGTGTTGGAACAAGATGACTCAGTAGCCGTAGGATGAAGATCCAACGTAACGGCTCTAGTTTGTCATCTGAACCAAAGAAACAGGCACTTATTATATAATGTACATACATAAAGCATTTCCCTTGTTAATCACTAGTAATTATTATACTGCTGCCTACATACATACAGGGACATTCAATCCTACATCTCGCGGGCGTTCCTCTACTTCGCTCCACTGAGCAAGAAGGTGTTCATTCTCGTGGACAACCAGCCTTGGCTGACGACGAAGCAGTCTCGATCCGCGAGGCTGTGGCAGTTCATGGTCACCAAGGTACTGCCTGCATCGATCTGCATGTAGGGTAGTGATTAATTATTAAGAGCTAGCTAAGCTAGAAACCGGCCGGCCAGCCGGCTACAAAGGCCTTGTTTAGTTCCCGAAAAAATTTACAAAATTTTTTAGATTCCCCGTCACATCGAATCTTTAACGCATGCATAGAGTATTAAATATAGATAAAAATAAAAACTAATTGTATAGTTTGGTCGGAATTGACGAGACGAATCTTTTGAGCCTACTTAATTCATGATTGGACAATATTTGTCAAATACAAACGAAAGTGCTACTATTCTTATTTTATAAAAAATTTTGGAACTAAACCAGGCCAAGAAAAAAAATGAAATGGATAGCTAGCTAGCTGCTGATCCGTCCCGGTAGTTTCATTAATTGCAGTACAGGATGTCTCCTTTTGCGAATTCGCGGGCGCTGCTTCATCACAAGCAGGAAAAGCAGGCGGCGGCTGAGGCAGCCGCCGCCGCCGCCACCACCTCTGCAGACAAGGGAGAGAGCTCCGACACGATGCGGCGGTGGTTCGCGCTGGCAGCGGACCTGAGCAGGGCGCTGCACGGCTTCCTGGTGTTCGAGGTGTCGTGGCGTGACGTGCACGGCATCAACTACCTCAACGAGCTGCTGACCGACACGTCCCTGGCGCTGGAGGCGCGCTACATGAAGAAGTGGGAGTTCTACAACGCGGAGCAGGCCGCTGGCTGCACGCACCTGTGGTTCCTGGGCCGAGCCTCCGAGGCGCGGGCTCTGCGGGGCTACCTCTCCGCGCTGCACACGCACTCCGACCCCAGCGAGCAGCTGGAGGAGTGCAGCAGCGCGCTGCGCCGGACGAGCTCCTCCTCCTCCCTCACGGCCGTCTCCGAGGACGACGACGACGTCGTCGTCGACGAATCCTCATCCTCATTGGACGGTGCTGGTGCCGCAGCAGCTGGCATCAGCATCTCCCCATCCCCGACCCCGACGACGGCTAGGGCCAGGGCCAGGGCCGCCAGCAGGTGGGCGCGCGCCGCCGCCGCCGCCGAGGTCCCGTTCGTGGCCCCGGCGCAGTACAACGACTCGCTGATCCTGTTCCGGTTCAGGGACAGCCTGCTGCCGCTGAAGCTGCGGCAGATCATCATGTCGGACATCCGGCTGTTGACGCTGCTGGAGTCGGGCCTGCCGCCCTGGGTCATCTTCTTCCAGTCGTACCCGCTGTTGTGCCAGCTGTACCGCCCCTGGATGCGGCCGCTGGTGCGGAGCCTCTACCTGCTGGCGTCGCTCGTCACCGTCCTCATCGGCTTCTACGACCTCTACAAGAACGTGCCGCTGCTCAAGTCGGCGGCGGCGCGCATCTGCGGGCCGCTCTTCGGCTGGATCGAGACGTGGGACATGGTGACCAGGATCCAGTACTTGGGCACCATCCTCTTCCTGCGCAACCTGCGCAAGTGCCTGCAGAGCCTCCTGGCGCTGCTGCGGGCGGCGCGGGCATTGGTCCGCACGGTGGCGGCGCCGCTGGCCCAGGCCGTGGGGCCCCTGCTGGCATCCTGCGCCCAGCTGTGGGGCCTGCTCAGCGCGGGCCTCGCGCCGGCGTGGGCGCTGCTGGTGGACCTGGCGGAGCTGCTGTGGGCGCCCTTCGACCTGGTCTTGGACAACGTGGCGGGGTGCCTGTGGCCGCTGCTGCAGGTGGCGCTGCTGCCGGTGAGAGCAGCGGCGGCGCTGGCGGGCTGCGCGGGCTCGCTGCTGTCGGTCACCTACAACTTCTCTAAGGACATATGGGAGACCATGAGCAGCATCTTCGAGCTCAACCACATGTCCGAGGCGCAGCAGAGCGGCTTCGACATGTCGCAGATAAAGACGCTATGGAACGATCTCTTCTCGCAGGTATACTCTGTTTGCTAGCTAGCTTCGACAATACATGCATGTAATATATTGCACGATGCACGCTAACAACTCATATATCGGTGTTGTGTGTAGATCTTTCGCGCCATCAGGGGCATACTCAATGGTATCTTGGTGTTCTTTGCATCCTGCAACAGGCACAGGCTCAGGTACATACGTGTATACATACGTACGCCGCCGCCACCGCCCTTGCCGGCCCGGGCCGGCTGCAACAATTTGCATGCTCGATAGATCAACCATGCGTTATTATTGCGTGCAGCATCTACAACCATGCGCAGTCCAGGTTGCGGCACATGCTTCGCGTCGCTAGACTGCATCAGGCGCCGCCGCATGCGCTCTCGTCGTCGTCGTTGTCGTGTCGATGCAAGCAGCAGAGGCCCAGACGCCGTCCTTCAGGGCGCAACGCTGAGGTGGGTGGGTCACCGCACAACCAGCACGCAAATAGCTTCTAAGAGTGTATATATTGTTTATTTTCTACTTCTTGCATGCGGGTTCCTCGTTATATTACAGTATTTCATTTCATTCATCACTTTCATAATTCTTTAATTTCAGGATGATGCAGGGGCAGAATGTGACAGGTGCAAGTGATGACGTGTATACCTTTATTACGGCCTCTGTCTCATTCTTTTTATGTTCTAATTTTGTCCTAAGCAAAATTATTTAAAGTTTAACCAAGCTTATATTAGAATACTAATGTTCTTATTACTAAATAAGTATATTATAGTCTTCATCGTGCAATGTATTTTCATTGTTACCTACTCTCTCCGTCCTGTAATATAGCGTATTCTGGTATTTAAAATTTATCCTCAAATATAATGTATTCTAAAAAAACATAAACCAATTCTGTATTAAATATTTTTCTATTTATCAACCAATTATCACTAGTAATGTTGATGACAATGTATTATTAGGAAATAAAGTAAGGGTATATGTGTTCTTTGTGATCTCTCTTAATCTATTCTAAAATTTTTAGAACACTATATTGACAAAAGAAGTATTGGGTGTCATAAATGTTAGAAACTTTCTGTATTTATTTAGTCAAATTTAAGATAGCTTGAAAACTAAAATATCAAGCGAGAGTACTAGTCATCTTAAACTAGTTTCCATGTATCTCATCATTTCATATTCTCACTCTCCCAAAATAGATGATGCTTTTGGCTTTTAAATATAACTAATAAATATGTTTATGCATTGCTACCGGTAAATATACATTTTAAAAATCATATATTTTTTGTCTTTCTCCATTGTTTTCGACTGAGTAGTTGAATTTTTCACTTGATTGTAAATATAACTAGTTTTTTATTAAATAATATAGTGGCATTTGCATATGAATTCTTACAAACTTCCTTTGCTAAAGGTGTAAACCTCATTTTTCTCATGTTGTTCATTCTAATCATAAAAGCATAATATCCATTACTAGCGAAAGAATGACCAATGCTAACTAAAATAGAGAGATCATTCGTCTGTTCAACATCGATGGTCTTTTTCTACTCGTGTCGGGTACCATAAACCGGAGTACCCTGCTAAAAGGCATAAAAATGATAGGATCCTCACTTCCCACAAAACATCACCGGGTTAGATCGAATAACTCCGCCTTAGCCCAACAGACAAGCCCAGTAAGGCACAGTAAGGTTCACGACTCCCTTGAGCCTTGGCCTTGAGCGAGACCTACGCCTCGACCGAGCTATGAACTGTTGGTCCTCAAGCTTTCAAAAAAAAATATTACCATACCTTGAACACATAGAATTTTACTATGGTTTGGACACATAAAAGTATGGAAAAGTCTAGAATTTTACCATGGTTTGGAGTCCTAGACTTTTTCAACTGTGATAGGCTCTCTCGAGCTGTGATAGGGTCCCTCTAGCTATGACGTATTGCTCCTTAAGCTTTCACAAAAAATATTACCATACCTTGAACACATGGAATTTTACTATAGTTTGGACACATAAAAGTATGGTAAAAATCTAGACTTAACCATATTTCATGTGTCCATACCAAGAATCCTTGTCACAGCTTATTATAGGTATAAGACCCTTGTCACTGCCTGTCACAGCTATCGGACCCTTGTCACCGCTTGTCACACCTATAGGGCCTTGTTTTTGACACCTCGAAATTTTATGACTCCAAACCATGGTAAAAATCTAGACTTAACTATATTTCATGTGTCCATACCAAAAATCTTTGTCACAGCCTGCCATAGGTATAGGACTCTTGTCACAGCCTGTCATAGCTATCGAACCCTTGTCATACCTTATCACACCTATAGGGCCTCGTCTGTGACACCTCGAAATTTCATGACTCCAAACCATGGTAAAAATCTAGACTTAACCATATTTCATGTGTCCATATGAAGAATCCTTGTCACAACTTGTCATAGGTATAGGAACCTTGTCACAGCTATCAGACCCTTGTCATATCTTGTCACAGCTATAGGGCCATGTCTGTGACACCTTAAAATTTCATGACTCCAAACCATGGTAAAAATCTAGACTTAACTATATTTCATGTGTCCATACCAAGAATCCTTGTCACAACCCGTCATAGGTATAGAACCCTTGTCACAGCCTGTCACAGCTATCGGACCCTTGTCACAGCTTGTCACACCTATAGGGCCTCGTCTGTGACACCTCAACATTTCATGACTCCAAACCATGGTAAAAATCTAGACTTAACCATATTTCATATGTCCATACCAAGAATCCTTGTCACAGCCTGTCATAGGTATAGGACCCTTGTCACAGCCTATCACAGCTATTAGACCCTTGTCACAGCTTGTCACAACTATAGGGCCTCGTCTGTGACACCTCGAAATTTCATGACTCCAAACCATGGTAAAAATCTAGACTTAACCATATTTCATGTGTCTATACCAAGAATCCTTGTCACAGCCTGTCATAGGTATAAGACCCTTGTCACAACCTCTCAGACCTATCGGACCCTTGTCACGGCTTGTGACACCTATAGGGCCTTGTTTGTGACACCTCGAAATTTTATGACTCCAAACCATGGTAAAAATCTAGACTTAACTATATTTCATGTGTCCATACCAAAAATCTTTGTCACAGCCTGCCATAGGTATAGGACTCTTGTCACAGCCTGTCATAGCTATCGAACCCTTGTCATACCTTGTCACACCTATAGGGCCTCGTCTGTGACACCTCGAAATTTCATGACTCCAAACCAAAGTAAAAATCTAGACTTAACCATATTTCATGTGTCCATATGAAGAATCCTTGTCACAACTTGTCATAGGTATAGGAACCTTGTCACAGCTATCAGACCCTTGTCATATCTTGTCACAGCTATAGGGCCATGTCTGTGACACCTCAAAATTTCATGACTCCAAACCATGGTAAAAATCTAGACTTAACTATATTTCATGTGTCCATACCAAGAATCCTTGTCACGACCCGTCATAGGTATAGAACCCTTGTCACAGCCTGTCACGGCTATCGGACCCTTGTCACAGCTTGTCACACCTATAGGGCCTCGTCTGTGACACCTCAAAATTTCATGACTCCAAACCATGGTAAAAATCTAGACTTAACCATATTTCATATGTCCATACCAAGAATCCTTGTCACAGCCTGTCATAGGTATAGGACCCTTGTCACAGCCTATCACAGCTATTAGACCCTTGTCACAGCTTGTCACACCTATAGGGCCTCGTCTGTGACACCTCGAAATTTCATGACTCCAAACCATGGTAAAAATCTAGACTTAACCATATTTCATGTGTCTATACCAAGAATCCTTGTCACAGCCTGTCATAGGTATAAGACCCTTGTCACAACCTCTCAGAGCTATCGGACCCTTGTCACGGCTTGTGACACCTATAGGGCCTTGTTTGTGACACCTCGAAATTTTATGACTCGAAACCATGGTAAAAATCTAGACTTAACTATATTTCATGTGTCCATACCAAAAATCTTTGTCTCAGGCTGTCACAGGTATATGACCCTTGTCACAGTCTGTCACAGCTATCGGACCCTTGTCACAGCTTGTCACACCTATAGGGCCTTGTCTATGACACCTCGAAATTTCATGAGTGTAAACCATGGTAAAAAACTAGACTTAACCCTATTTCATGTGTCCATACCAAAAATCCTTGTCACAGCCTGTCATAGGTATAGGACCCTTGTCACAGCTATCAAACCCTTGTCATATCTTGTCACAGCTATAGGGCCATGTCTGTGACACCTCAAAATTTCATGACTCCAAACCATGGTAAAAATCTAGACTTAACTATATTTCATGTGTCCATACCAAGAATCCTTGTCACGACCCGTCATAGGTATAGAACCCTTGTCACAGCCTGTCACGGCTATCGGACCCTTGTCACAGCTTGTCACAACTATAGGGCCTCGTCTGTGACACCTCAAAATTTCATGACTCCAAACCATGGTAAAAATCTAGACTTAACCATATTTCATATGTCCATACCAAGAATCCTTGTCACAGCCTGTCATAGGTGTAGGACCCTTGTCACAGCCTATCACAGCTATTAGACCCTTGTCACAGCTTGTCACACCTATAGGGCCTCGTCTGTGACACCTCGAAATTTCATGACTCCAAACCATGGTAAAAATCTAGACTTAACCATATTTCATGTGTCTATACCAAGAATCCTTGTCATAGCCTGTCATAGGTATAGGACCCTTGTCACAGCCTATCACAGCTATTAGACCCTTGTCACAGCTTGTCACACCTATAGGGCCTCGTCTGTGACACCTCGAAATTTCATGACTCCAAACCATGGTAAAAATCTAGACTTAACCATATTTCATGTGTCTATACCAAGAATCCTTGTCACAGCCTGTCATAGGTATAAGACCCTTGTCACAACCTCTCAGAGCTATCGGACCCTTGTCACGGCTTGTGACACCTATAGGGCCTTGTTTGTGACACCTCGAAATTTTATGACTCGAAACCATGGTAAAAATCTAGACTTAACTATATTTCATGTGTCCATACCAAAAATCTTTGTCTCAGGCTGTCACAGGTATATGACCCTTGTCACAGTCTGTCACAGCTATCGGACCCTTGTCACAGCTTGTCACACCTATAGGGCCTTGTCTATGACACCTCGAAATTTCATGAGTGTAAACCATGGTAAAAAACTAGACTTAACCCTATTTCATTTGTCCATACCAAAAATCCTTGTCACAGCCTGTCATAGGTATAGGACCCTTGTCACAGCTATCAAACCCTTGTCATATCTTGTCACAGCTATAGGGCCATGTCTGTGACACCTCAAAATTTCATGACTCCAAACCATGGTAAAAATCTAGACTTAACTATATTTCATGTGTCCATACCAAGAATCCTTGTCACGACCCGTCATAGGTATAGAACCCTTGTCACAGCCTGTCACGGCTATCGGACCCTTGTCACAGCTTGTCACACCTATAGGGCCTCGTCTGTGACACCTCAAAATTTCATGACTCCAAACCATGGTAAAAATCTAGACTTAACCATATTTCATATGTCCATACCAAGAATCCTTGTCACAGCCTGTCATAGGTGTAGGACCCTTGTCACAGCCTATCACAGCTATTAGACCCTTGTCACAGCTTGTCACACCTATAGGGCCTCGTCTGTGACACCTCGAAATTTCATGACTCCAAACCATGGTAAAAATCTAGACTTAACCATATTTCATGTGTCTATACCAAGAATCCTTGTCATAGCCTGTCATAGGTATAGGACCCTTGTCACAGCCTATCACAGCTATCAGACCCTTGTCACAGCTTGTCACACCTATAGGGCCTCGTCTGTGACACCTCGAAATTTCATGACTCCAAACCATGGTAAAAATCTAGACTTAACTATATTTCATGTGTCCATACCAAGAATCCTTGTCACGACCCGTCATAGGTATAGAACCCTTGTCACAGCCTGTCACGGCTATCGGACCCTTGTCACAGCTTGTCACACCTATAGGGCCTCGTCTGTGACACCTCAAAATTTCATGACTCCAAACCATGGTAAAAATCTAGACTTAACCATATTTCATATGTCCATACCAAGAATCCTTGTCACAGCCTGTCATAGGTATAGGACCCTTGTCACAGCCTGTCACAGCTATCAGACCCTTGTCACCGCTTGTCACACCTATAGGGCCTCGTCTGTGACACCTCGAAATTTCATGACTCCAAACCATGGTAAAAATCTAGACTTAACCATATTTCATGTGTCTATACCAAGAATCCTTGTCACAGCCTGTCATAGGTATAAGACCCTTGTCACAACCTCTCAGAGCTATCGGACCCTTGTCATACCTTGTCACACCTATAGGGCCTCGTCTGTGACACCTCGAAATTTCATGACTCCAAACCAACGTAAAAATCTAGACTTAACCATATTTCATGTGTCCATATGAAGAATCCTTGTCACAACTTGTCATAGGTATAGGAACCTTGTCACAGCTATCAGACCCTTGTCATATCTTGTCACAGCTATAGGGCCATGTCTGTGACACCTCAAAATTTCATGACTCCAA